>NC_090925.1:527375695-527731144 GCF_040938575.1 Ambystoma mexicanum
GGTCCTGTCCAATCTGTGTTCCGGGTCCTGCGCATCACGCTAGAAGAAGCCACAGCAATCCAGACTAGACCAGCGCCCCCGTGGGAACCAGGTGAGCGTTACAGTTGTTGTTTTTTCACCATGTCAAAAAATTGTCATTAATACAATGATGTTCTTTTTGGTGCCAACCAACCAAGAAATAAATAACGCTTGTAATGACAAAACAATAAAACGTGATCATTGATTTTACCAACTCGCACAAACTGAGACACTATGGACTAACATATCCAACCAGCGGCAAACCAATCCATGGAATTGTCATCCCCACAAAGCATCTAACCAAACAGGAATCTTTGAGTTGGTCCCTAGACAAACCAGGATCAAGGCTGCAGGTAGATTTAGTAAAAAGCAACAAGCAGGTGCGCAGGAGAGAGGGAGTCCCGACACCTTAACTCCAACCATTGTTAAACTCCCCATCTAGGAAATACTTCCTGCACTAAGAATTTTGCTGCACAGGTGGAATCTGGGTGTGTACATGGACCTGCTTCTATCCATCTTGAGAAAGGACACACCCCTACGATCAGGTATCTATATCCATTACATACTTGTATCATGTCGACTATCAGCTCTCTCACCAAGTATGGCGATTAAGAGACCCTTAATGTCCCCTATAGCCAATGTATTTCCTCCCGTCATTTTCTCTAATTCATGTATCCATTTCCCAGTGCCAGGAGTTAAACTCGGGAGTTTACACCTTAGATTATCTTTATCCATTTGAGGCCACGTTATATACTGTGGTCTCGTTCCTCCTTTCTCTAGCAAGGGAAACTGTAAAGCCCCAAACTCGCTCTCATTTCTCATCATTTGTCTATCTACTTCAGGAGTAATATTACCACATTGCTGTCTACCTGGCAATGATCTTAACCTGCTTACATAAGGCAGCTACTCCCCCCTCACCATGGGGTTGCCCCCTAGTTCGGTCAGACTTTGTCAAGGGCTCTGACGCCTTAGGTACGGGCATGTTTAGATCCGTCCATCTTACTTCGCTATCCATAGGAAATCATCCCTCAGGACCACATGCATCATCTCTCTCTTCCCCATGGAAGGTTTCCCTTTCCTCGTCTGACATTTCCTGTGCCCAACTCTTGCAACTTCTCTCTTCGTCATATCTATTTAGAGTCAGTCTGTCTAAAGACAGCTCCTTATGTTTCGCACTACATGAGGCTTCCTCTGTGTCATACAACTAAGTGCTCTCGAGACAGTCATTTCTCCCCTTCCCCTTTGACTCCTTCTGAGCTCTCATTTCATGATGTACTTTATCAATCGTTTCCCCAATGCTCCTCGAGTCAAACTCGTCTTCTGGATTTGCTCTAGACGGGCCTAGTTATGACTTGTATTCTGGAAAGAATTCCTCTATATCCTACCATGCTACTTTTGGATCAGGATTTCTTACTTCCTTTTTCAAGTAATCGAGATGTGCTCTCTGCCTTCTTTTACGTTCCATATCATTGTCAAATTCTCTTCATTTCCTCTCTTCCTCTCTCACTCTATCTTGCTCTTTTTCTTTTCATATCCCTTCTCTCGTTTGCCCTGCATATCTCCTCATCCCTTTGTCTTTGCATTCTCTTATCCCTTAACTTCTGTTCCTGTTTCTATTCTTTTTTTTCTAATCTCTCCTGCCTTTTCGATCGCTCTGTCTGTTATCTCATTTTCATTGCTCTTCTGCTCTCTTGTTTTCTTGACTGCTCTTCTTGATATAACTGCTCTTGTCTTTCTCTATCTTTCCTTTTCGCTTCTTCATCTTTCATTCATTCCTCTTTCCTTATCTTTTTTTTATCTCGCTCGTCTTGATCTTCTCTGTGTCTTACGTGTTTGATGCCTTTACCATCGGGTTTGAGCAAAATTTGATCTCTCATCCAATCGTTCTTTAAGAGCGCTACCTCATCAGTTTCATCTCTTTCTCCTTTCCATCTCTTTATCTCTCTTCCTATATCTAGAGGTGTGCTTGCTCGATTGCTTCTCTCCTTATCGCGTCTCTCCTTGTCCCTCGGAACTTTAGAGATTACCTCTTTCTCAGTATTTTTCTCTGGACCCTCGTCACTACTTGGGTAGTTGACTCATAAACCGGGTTGCTATATTCTGTCACTGCTTTAAGTTCCCTTAATGGGTGTAACCCATCGTCTTTCTTACTCTCATCTTCTATTTCAGACTGGGCGGGTGGAGCAGAGGGCTCTTCACCCCCTTCTTTGCATACATTAAGTATCCAATCTAAAGGAGGCGGCTCATCTCGCTCCTCCTGCTACATTTTCCAGAGCGCTAAGCTCGCTAGCGGCTTGTCTAGCTTCTTCCCAGTATATGCTGCATGCAAATATGCCATCATATGCTGTAAGACTGCCTTCGATAGTGACCCTCCTTGCTGCCACGGCATAAACATTTTATCTGCAGTTCCTTTAACCCATTCTGTACTGTACTGTCTAAGTTTGGGTGCATGTTTCGGCAATTGCTTGCAGGGATGCACTGATGGAGTAACATCCTCCATTCTTAACCCTTCACTCTTAGCTTGCTAACGCTCGCTTGCTTTAATTACAGGTTTAAAAACACGTTTCAAGAAAACAACACAATATGAGCGAGCACCAACCGTCGCAAACTCCAATCCCGTTAATCACAGTTTTACTTTAATCTTGATATAAAACAACCATCAAATACAATTAAAAAACAATCAATTTCCTTTTCAACTTCACACTTCTCTATTTATGATAAAAAAATTCCCTTATCTATGACGTCATCATGTTTTCAAAGCCACATAAAACATACCGACAAACTTGACCGGTCACATAAATCTCCTACGATCTTCTCTTTAAGACTCGTCTTGCCCTCTAAAATACTTCATACGAAGTGTAAATTAACCCCTTCAGATCTGCCTTCAATCAGATCCGTTTTTTACGTGTTCCACTATGGGACTCTGGTTTCAAATGTCTTCTAACGACATAGGTATGGGCGTATCCTCTTTATCGTGGCCTCTCACATGATATTTCTTATTTATATTGCTCGGCCACACTCAAGTCAATATCTCTCGTTCTCTTTCTCTCTCTCTCTCTCTCTCTCTCTCTCTCTCTCTCTCTCTCTCTCTCTCTCTATATATATATATATATATATACATATATATTTTTTGTACACTTTTAAGTTATGTTTATCCCGCCTCCCTCCGTTACTCTCCTTTATTTTACTATATATACATCAATTTCCCATACTCCTCAGTTTCTACTCACCATTCGCATATTTTCTTCTTCGGACCCTCAGGATCGTACGCCTCCGTTTACCGCCTCTTAAAACTGTTGTCCGATCCGCTTCACGTAGACATGGGAGGGGGTTCTTAATGAAACTAAGGGGACCCGTCACACCCTCCTTGCAAGGATTTTTTCAATTACACTAACCACTATCTACGGGGAGCTTCACGTCCTGTCAGCCGAATGGCAAAGGTTGTGCGATATTACAGATACTCTAAAGTTTACTTATGTCAACAGTCGATGGATTTTTTAATAAACCATCATCTTTCTGCTACCAGGTGAACTGGGCTGCCCAGCCCTTTAAGATGAGTAGCAATATCATGGAGATGGATGTGGATGCACATTTTATTCATACATCAATAATCAAGACAACTCAGGTAGTTTGGCAAAAGGGAGTCCATTTTAATATCAAGTATCTAAAACAGGGAGTACAACAAACATCAGCATTCGCTCGATCCTCTTACTCAACTCATTTTAGTAAAAACTGAGGTTATCTCATGCAAAATCATCATCAGTGACGTGCTGACCTGCGTCCCTTACCCACGTCATCCTGCATGGCAAACTACAATGCCTATCGCGGAAAGTGATAGGCTCTAAGTGAATATCTAAGTATAAGTTCCATATCAGTATAGAACCGTGAGGGAGAGTGATAGGGTATTTAACATCAGGTGGGGCAACTAAGCTCTCCCCTCAAAATGGCCACTATGAACATCACTAAATACATGGAGGTCCATTGGCTACACAAACTATAGGACCCTTAATTACGCGGTCCTCTACAATTGGTTGGCTTCTAATCCCCGTCAGTACTTTTCCACCTATGTCTAGCAGCATGCAGACTGAACATCCAGGTGCTGGTGTGCTTGTCTTAACACTAGCGTCCCACCAATTAATGTATCAATCTATCATCACCTCAATGGTCCAGTGTCAATTAATGCTTTGAAGTTTGGCCTTGAGTTTGTACTGTGCTCTGAGAATTTTAAAGAGTGTGGGCACATCCTGCCCTTGTGCGTAGGTGTGACCACCTCGATCGGCCAACTTCCTTCTTCCACATGACTGGACACCATGAAATCGAGCCTTTTTGTGTACTTAATATTATTTTCTAATAGTCCTCTGACGTCTTTTGTTTTGCTCAAGCCTTCTGAACAGGAGTCTGTTCTTTCACACAATTTGTATCCAATGTCAGCCAATTACAGTTCTGATAAGACCTTGGCTTCTTGGCTCATCCAACTCCTTCTGCTGAGATTCATTTGTAAATTCAGTTTGCTTTTTAACTGCGACACACTGAAATTAGGCCTTCTTGTTAATGTTCAGCACTGCTTATAATCCGTAGAGGAAACATCCATGTTTTACGCGTTTGGTGCCTACAGCAATCTATTTACTATAAAGCTTGAGACTAGCTTTTTAAGATTACTTTGCTGCTTGTGTTTCTTTTGCATCTGTACATGTATAAACTAGCTTAATATCTTCATCTGTTTCTGCGGCATAAGCTTCTTCACCTTGATCCCAAGATGTCACTTATCCTTGGTACTTTATTGATGCCTTTATAGAATATCTGCATTCTCTGGTCTCTGCATCTCTTCTATGTGCGTCAGTTCAGCTCAGTTGTGATGTCACCATTCCTCTTTGCCTTTCATCTGCTCTGATTCTTCAGGAATCTCATTTAAATGGCCATCATATTGTCTTGTGTGTAGGTATGGTTTTCTCAATGGGTACCTTGCCTCCCAGATCTTCTTAGGTGTTGGTAATCTCACTGGTACTGCACAGAGTCCATACTCTGCTCTTTGTCTATTCAACTGCTCCCTGTATGTCTCATACTCAGGTTTCCAACAGACAGGTAATATGGGCGGGGCGGTTGGAGTAGGGGTACTTGGCTGCTCCTCTACACTCCTACTCCACATTCCAGCTCCACCTTTTCCTCCTTCATCTCATTCTTCCAGCATAGTGCTTCCAGTCTCTCCAACCTCTCATATTTTTCAGCCAGACCTCTATGTCCACATTGAAGGAGGTGCATTGTCTAGTGGAATTCAGGTGCACCGACTTTTACTCTCAATAGTATCATTTGTTGAAAGTTAGTTTTGGGTGGCCACACAATTGGGTTCTTGGGCTTGCCGCCATCTTGAATCTGCGTGTGCTTGGAATGGAACTGAGTCTATGCGGACTGGCTCATTCTCGCTTGCAAGCTTAACCTGGCACCTTTTTAGATTTCCTTACCCTGAACATATGCACATTCAAGTTGGTCTTTCTGTGTTTGTGAAGCCTTTTTGATTCCTGAGTTGACTGCTAACATTACTTACCAGCCTGCCATGGACAGAAGAGGGCTGTAGCATTACATGTCTCTTTCTGAGCTGGGGTTCGGGCCTACAAGGAGGGGTTAGTATGCAGAGTGAATTCGACTGCACTAAGGTCTATTAAGGGGGCAGAACCTCCAATAGGCTCCATGTGAAAACCCATGCCATGTGAGTGGGTGAAGTGCTGGGGGCGGTGGGGTCAGGGGATCCTCCCTGCACCACCTCAAGACCCAGTATTGCTTAGCGGGCACCTGACCCCCATGGTCACCCCATCCTTCACTCTAAGGGAAGCAGGGGACTTTTTCACATCCATAAAACGTATCATATACAGTACATTCCCTCAGAACTGCCATATTCAGCCACAGCCAACAAACTGATCCTACTCACCTATCCATTAAAAAATAAAGTTGGAGAGAAAAGAATCTCTTGAATAGGCCTGGCGATATGGAACGATCTACTCCTGGAACTGAAAACGAACCGCTTAAAGTTCAAAAAGTTCCTAAAAATGTTGCTCTTCCCCAAGGGCTTGCATACTTGAAATGGCCTGGGTTCCCTGATGCACCTGGTTCAGGAATCTCCCCAATGCAGGACCCATGAACGAATCGCTCACTGCCTCAGATAGCTGGCTTTGTGTAGGCCCACAAACCTGCACTTGGGCCTACCTCTCTTTCTCCCAGATGTGGAGCTTCGTTGAGCTAGAGAAAGGAAAAATATCACCCTCCTCACCTTATCCGTGGTGGGCTTTTGTCCCAGTGGCCTAGCAATTGGGCTTTCCCTCAACTCGCGATGTCGAGTTAGCACGCCCGCTGACTTTTAGACAGCCTCTCTCATTTAGGTAGACAGGAATGCACTGAATTCAGCAAGAAAAGCGGAGTACTTCTTTAGATTCTGGCATTGACACCATGACATGTTCTGAACACCTCATTAGAACCACTACTAATGTAATCCATGTGTCCAACATTATTACTATAAACTTTATTTTAGATTTTATTGTGTTTAAAAAAAATTCTACCCGCCAAGCTGAAAACCCTCGCTCACTTACAATATTAAATAGTAATGCCACCAATTCCTTAGCAGGAAAAAAAGAGAATGGCTTCCTGTTAATATCACTTGGATAACAGAAGGATAATCCCGAGGGAAAAATATGCACTAGACTGGGAGTAATGGCAAAATGCAGCAAAAAGGCCAACATCTACCTGGAAAAGGAAGTGAAAGCTAAAGAATTCCAACGGGAGAGACAACAAAAGGGAAAACAAGTTAAACAATGGCACAATACACAAAATACACATGGCAAGTAGGGGGAGACACAATAGGGTGTAGAAACACAAAAGAACACTTAATAAAGACATTTATATATGCGGGGCCTAACTAGGAGGATCATTAGGCTCAATAAAGATCAATGCATGCAAAATACAACGAACTGTGAAAGAGCAGAGCTAAAAGTGTTATTTATGTGGCTGAGCAGCAGATATTAAGAGAGGCTGCTACTAAGGCAGTGGCGTCCATACTTGTATGCTAAGTGCAGGCCCAGGTTTAAATAAAAATACTGTTGCGCCCCCCGCGCCGAAACCGCGTATATTTTCGAATAGGTACAGTTATTGTTCTCCCATTTGAAAGAAGGCCCCCTCCATATCCTCTGGGCCCCATTAGGGGGCTAACAACACAGTTTGGAGACCATTGTACGATGCAGTATCTTGTTTGTTGAATGTCTGAAACATGTCGGGGGCTGTAAAGTGCACGGCCGCCATGGATCCTGTGGTTTTAGATTATTTCACCACTCTATCTGCCATGTTTTCCGTTACTTTCCTCACCATCAAAGTAAGTCCTACACACACCGCCTTTTCTCTTTGCTTTCACTTTTTTGACAGTGTGTTACATTTTCCCTCTCCAGTCCTTGGCATCACATTGGTTTCCGAGAATTTCAACATCTTTTTCCATATCAGGAAATGTATCCCACGCGGACCATTGTCTTGCCCATCAGAGGCTCAGCTAGCTTTGGGCGCCCATTTTCCTTTGTTATGTGATGGATTCAGGTGTGTGATTATAACCACTGCACTACTGTTTGGACGTTATGCACATATCAATATTTGACCATGTAAATATGTTTCAGCCATCCAGCTCGGTCGCATTCCACTCTGTTCTTCTTAAACCCCTGCCCTTGTACTTTTTCCTAACAATCGTATATTTAAAAATAATTTCTCAGCCTGAATGACTGATTTTTTCACCCATTTCGTTCTTGGCTCTCCTAAATACATACTTCGCATCTTAGTACATTTCCACATATGCATTTTACTGCCTTACTCCCTCTGATATTCCTGTTACTATGTAAATGTCAGCATCTTTGCTGATGCCCAATTTAAGGAACTCATGGTGGCAACAGTAAAAACAGACACAAGTGATCGCAGTTCAAGGGTGTTTATTGAACAATGAATGCAGGGTGGATAAACACCTAGCCTAAATCTAAGATTGGAGCAAGTTTCTGACCATCAAATGAAAAATAAGGCAGTCCTAGTGGCGTTGTGTCAAAATAAAAGGCCTACACTAAAAAAAAAAAAGATTGCCAAAAGACTTGCAACTAATTACAGAAAGAGTGTGGGATAGGGTTTTCAGTAAAGAAAGAAGTGTTCACAAATAATAAGTCAGGATGTGATTGCCAGGGGTCTCCCTTCACCACGTTTTCATCAAGGGACAAAGTGTATCTCCTGAGCAGAGCACACGATCGAGCTTTCCCAGCACAAGCTGACAGTTCCGTACAAGCTATCTGGTTCCTCAAAGGTTAAACCAAATAAAAAGTCTCTTGCCTTTGTGGCCCGATGGCCTTTTCTTCCACCATACAGTATTCTCAGACCTAGGTGTGTTGTCTCCGGTATTTAAACTACATTGTGCAATTAGTGCTGTCTTGGTTTTGTGCCTTCTTAGCAAAGTTTTCTTCTTGCAAACTGTTCTACTATTGTCTGAGCTCCTGTTGTCTTGTTCAATTGTCTACTATTGTCTCATCTCTCCTTGTCTCTTCTGCTTGTGTCCCTCTCTAGTGTTCTCCCCCGCCTTCCTCTTCTCTCCTCTCCCTACCTACTCTATGGTGCTCTGTCTCTCCTATCTTTTCTAACTGCTTCTCTATCGACCATCCTGCTCTCCTCACTAAATCTGGTAGGAAGAAGTCTAAAAAGGACATCCTGGTCTCCAACCCAGGCCACCCTATTGCTGACACCTATACTAGTGCTTCCTCCAGGCAAACCCTCACCGAAATCCTCTTTGTCTTTCCCTCGCCAGACCTATGGACTCGTCATATGGTCTCTGTGCTTTCTCCTTTCTCTTCTTCTCCCATTAATGGTGGCACCTGGTGGGAGGCCCTCGTGGCCTCATTCCACTACTCTAAGGTCATCATTAATGATTACCTGAATGGATGGTACCGTCTTGGTCCAAGGCCCTCAGGCCAACCTTTGATAGACGCTTTCTGCGCCTCATCAATTTCCTTTCTTCTGCTGTCCCCTCTTCCCTCCACAGCTTCCTTGCCTCCCCCTGCAGTCTCCTCCATGGCTACCTTGCCCTCTCCTCCTTCCTCTTCTGCCCCCCCAGGCTTCTACTTCACCTCCGAAGGGCATACCTCTGATTTGTACCCCTCCCTGGAAGTCTTTCAAGGATGGCAAACTTCTCCATATTGCCACTCTAAACTCTCACTTAGCTGTCCAACACTCGTCTGACATCTGCCGCCAGCTTTGATGCTCTTCTGCCTGATGGTTACAAGATCCTCTCGGCACCCAGGTCCAATCGTTCCGGAGGGGGTGTAGCCCTGATCTTCCCTGAGTCGATTCCTGCCTCTGTCATTCCTACGCAGGCCTACTCCTCTTTAGAATGCCTCGTCTGCAGGCTCTCTCTCTCAAACACTCCTATACCTTCCCTTATTCTGGCTACCATCTATCGGCCACCTGATCAGATCTCCTCCTTCCACTCTGAGTGGGAGGTTCTCTCCTCTTTCCTCCTGGCCTTGACCATTTAACTCCTCCTTCTTGGAGACTTTAACATCCACCTGCATGCTTCCTGTCCTTCCTCTGGTGTCTTTTGTGACATCTGTGATTCTCTCTCACTTTCTATCCTCCCCTCTGGCCCAACTCACTCTGCAGGGCACACTCTGGATGTTCTGATCTCTACAGACCTTCCCCTTTTTATCCATCTCACCACTCCTCTCTCCTGGTGTGATCACTTTCTCCTTTCCTCCCAGCTCACACTCTCCAACCCTCAGGCCAAGCCAACTCCAGCACTGCCACCTACCTTCTCGGTTGTTCAACCCATGAAGCGTGTGTCAGTTGAGGCTTTTGCCGCCACTTTCTCACGCCCCCTTCGGCTGACGCACACCCTGATACAGCAGTTTCTATGCTCCACTCTGCTATATCCGATACTCTTGATGTTCTTGCCTCTGTCATGAGGATCCGCCTGAAGCCCAAAGTCAAGTGCAAATCCTGGTACGACTCGGACCTTGTCACCCTTAAATGCAATTGCAGGGTGGCTGAGAGGAAATGGAGTGCTTCCTGCTCATCCTTTGACAAACTGGCCTACCCCCTGCTCCAAAGGCATTACCGGCTCTCTGTCTGCATCAATAACAGAGCCCTCATCCAAGCCTGCATCTCTGCAGCATCCTCCTCCCTCTACTCCCCTCTCTTCCTCTGGCCCTTCTGTGGCCACCTCTCCTCCCTCCCTCCTTCTTTCCCTGTTCTCCCCAGACGAGGTTTCTAGACAAGTCCAATCTTTGAAAGTCTTGTCAAAACAGGGTCTCCCCTGTGCCTCTAAAACCATCAAGAACACAGTGACACCCTGGCTTCTACTTTGGCTGACTTCTGCAACCACTCCTTCGCCTCCTGAAGCACTCCCTTGTGCACCCTCTTAAGAAACCCTCAGCCGACCCCTCCTGCTCGGCTAACTACCGCCCAATCTCCATCACTCCTTTCCTGGGCAAACTCCTGGAAAAGCTGGCCATCTCCCACCTTAATCTTCACACTGAATTGGTTGGTTGTCTCCATGACCATCAGTCTGGCGTCAGAACTGCCAGAAGCATGGAAACTGATCTCCTGAACATCCGTGAAGACCTGCTCTCCAACCTTGACTCCAATACCCCCTGTGTCCTCATCTTACTTGATCTCTCTTCTGCCTTTGACACAGTCTACCATGTCATCCTGCTCAACCGTCTCCGTGATAACCTGGGTATCACCAATCAGGCCCTGGCTTGGTTGACCTCTTTCCTCTCTGATCGACCCTCCCAGGTCCAACTTGGGTCCTTCCTCTCCTCTCCTATATCTCTAGCTCTACTTCTACCTGTGGTATTCCCCAGGGGTCTAACCTCTCTCCCTGGCTGTTCAACAAATACCTGGCACTTCTTGTCCACCACATTGCCACTCTCTGCCCCAACTTTCAGTGCTATGCGGACGTCACTCAGCCAATTTTCAGGCTCCCTTCCGCCACCTCTTCTCCTTCTCTCATCTCTAACTGTCAGTCCGCTATCCAAGAGTGGTGTGCCGCCAACGATCTCTGCCTTAATGCCAGTAAGACCAAGATTCTCCTCATCTACACACCTACTGCCTCCTTTACTGTTGCTCTCTGGCCTGCCTCTCTGGGCCCTCTTCTTTCTCCCACCTGTGAGGCTAAAAACCTTGCGGTCATCTTCGACTCCACTCTCTTCTTCTCTCCTCACATCTCTAATGTCTCTAAGAAGTCACACTACCAGCTGCACCTCCTCTGAGGTATTCTTCCTTTCCTCTCCTTCCCCCAGCAGCTCACAGTCTCCAGAGCGCTGGTTCTCTCTAAGCTGGACTATTGCAACAGCCTCTTTCTAAATCTGCCTGCTTCTACTCTCCGCCCTCTGCAACTCATCCAGAACAAGACTGCGAGACTGGACTTGTCCTTGGCCTCAAGCCCAGGGATCGTATCCCTCCAGGACGGATATCTCTGCACTGACTCCCAGTGTTTGCGAGGATTAAGTTCAAAACCCTCTGCATTGTCTACAAGGCATTCTGGGACCTGGGGCCTCAATACCTCCAACTCTCTCTTCCTAAATATCTTCCTTCTCGAGCTCTTCGCTCATCTGCCTCCAACTTCCTCAAGGTCAAAGCCATGAGTTGGTGGTAGATCTTTTTCTTCGGCTGGGCCCTCCATCTGGAACAGCCTTCCTGCCTCCCTGAAATTTGAGGAGAACCACCTCCGCTTCCGGAAGCACCTCAAGACCTTCCTCTTTGCTTCTGCTTTCTCTCCCCGTCTCCCCTTCTAAACTCTTGACTGAAACTGCACTGGTCACCTGGCTACCCTCTGATCTCGGGCCCAGGTCCCCTCCTCCACCAGCTGCACACCTGCATTGCCTCCCGGGCAACCCCTGCACTTGAGGGCTGTTTCTATATCCCTACCATCCCCCTAGCACTTGACGCTTGATGTCTGCACTTACCCCTGCACTTGCCACTAGCTGGCCGCACTTTTACCTATTGTATTATTTATCTTATTTATTCTTTACTGTTGATCTTATGTATTGCACTGCCACCTTCCCCTTCCCCTGCACTTTCCCTTTCCCACCTCCCCTGCACTTGCACAATCTCAATGTCACCTGGCCCAGTAAGATCATTGTCTTTGTCTTTCCTCTGTACCGCCTCCCATGCCTTGTCGCTCATTGAAACACTTGTGTATAGGCGCGTTATGAATGCCATATCATATCCAACAAACAAACACAAAGTTCCTCTTCACGTATACTTTGGGTGAAGGCTTCACCCCTGGGTCCCCCTCTTCTGGATGCAGATCCTTCACAAACCGTATTAAACAAATCAACTAAACAGTTCCTTTTCCAATGAACTTCAGGTGATAACTTTTCACCCCTTTATCTCCCTCTTTCAGGCTCGGACCTCTTTCAGACCTTCGCCTCCCTCCTTCGGGTTCACTGTGGCTTTTCTTACTTTACGAATCTTAATGTCTTTTTAAACAGTTCTTTGGGCTTCATCCCTTTTTGTCGGCTTCCCTCTCGCCAACTTTTACAGACAGTTTACTCAGTCAATTCACTGTTCATAAGGACTTCAAACTTCGCCCCTTTTCATTAGCATCCCTCCGCCGGGTTCACTCTTGCCAACTTCAACACATTGGGCCTCATTACGAGTTTGGAGGTAGCCAGGCCCTTTTTACTGGCATGACTACCCCTAAATTTGGGTCTAGGTCCCGAAAAATGGCAATTACCGGGCCATTCCGACCATTGCAGGCCCGGTAATTCCCATTCTCGGAAATCCGGACGTCCCCATTCCCATTTGAGCTACCATCCTGTTCTGCCAGCGGGGACCACTCCGCACATCTGGTATGACCAGGCGTACAGAGCGGCCCCGCGAGCAGAACTCGTAATGTGGCGGTAGAGTGATAACGACGCCGGCAGCACTATTGGCGCCGTTATCACTCTTTCGCCAGGGTTTTAATGAGGCCCATTGTTCATATGCTCATTTCACCAAGCGGGACTCATTTCCCTTAGCTTTACAGTCATCTGTTGGTCAAAGACTTTCAACGGTACGAGAGGATTTTACAAGACCCCTGTATGACCACTTTGACCTCTTCTCACCTCTTCCCAAGAGCTTCTGGTTATGGTAGTTTCTACCATCGGGTAATCGCCCAGAGTTTCCTGCTTGGGCACCCATGTGGTGCCAGCCTCCTCTGTTTCTGGTTATCCCCTTCTTTCCTCAATCGTATCTTTAATTCTTTCAAAGTTCAAATTAGCAGTTGGCTCCTTTTCGTTCAACACAGTTTGGTTTTCTTATCGATTATCCCCTCAGCTCACCGGCTGTGAGGAACCGCTTGCCTTTCTTTATCCTTGGAGTCAAGGATGGTACCACCGAGACCAGCGTCCTTCTCCAGCTTGGTTATCAGTGGAGGAGGGTCTTGCGTACCGTAGGCATCTGCTGCAACATATGCTGGCTATTGTTTGCGGTCTTATGATTCCTTCTGTGGAGGGTTCACAGGCTTTGGTTGAAAAGGGCAAAGTCAATTCTCTCCTTGTCACTGCCTCGGTATGCGCCGTCTTTCTCCCCTCTTGAACTGCCGTCGTGCAGTCTGCCTTGCTCGTCTTGTGCTCCACCTTTTATCTCTGTGGGGAAGGTCAAGGGCCGTCAGGTGTATGTGACTCAGGTCGATTGCCTGACCTTGCCTGACTCTTGTGTTGGGACATGTCAGGTAAACAGATCTAGGGTTAGTCTCAAAAGGGGGGGGTTGGTACATTTAGAAGGGTGAGATTGGTGGGGTTTGTAAAGCAAACGGGAATGATCAGGATTATTATCATAAAAGAAACAAAGATATTTGTGGGAACGGTAGTGTTTTATCTGAGCATGCCCTGAATGGAGGAAATGATAATCAGAGAGACGGGCAAGAGAATAACCGGGAGTATTCGGGTATGTAACAGAAAGACAGGGATTCTGGGAGGTGTAGTTTCTCATGGAAACTTAAAGAGTTTTGAATTCTTATAGAGTTTACTATAGACGGATGGTTTCTTGGATTTGGTTAAGGGAGATTCATTGAGAGGAAGGGGCGGGGGTGTAGATCTGGAGCAGCCTACAAAAGCTTCCTGGACTTCACCCTCCTCACCTTCTCGCCTGATAAAATACAGCATCTCCCCTTGGTAATTTCCCCAAGCACAACCCCGGGATCCCCTACCCAGGTGATCCTCCCTCACTCGTCCACCCGCAGGGTTGGGATCTGAGAGTGCCAGGGCTTCCCTGGCATCCTTATTAAGGGACTCCGGAGGTCTACTTGGGAGAATACGCTCAGATTTCTCACACCACACATACGCTTTGTATTTTGAAAGTCACATTGAAACTGCTTTTCTGTTGCATCTCAATGTGGTTGCGTACAGTGGTCGAAGTGTACAAAAAGAAGTAGCAGAGCTATGTTCCCTGCTGGCCTGCCCCCGCTCTCCAAAAGCCCGATTGTCACTCCTCCTCCCACGCTCAATGCAAACCCCCAAATAAACGTGCCTGCTGTTTGAGGGAATGTTCAGTGCAGTTTCAACTTCTTCCTACATTTTTATTTGTAAGTAGAGGAGCAGCGCTACTGCCCACTTCGACCACTGGTTGCCAACAAATAACCTCTTTCTATTTCTGCCTAACGCCATCCACATATCCCTTATCTGTACAAACGAATATCCTGTGCTCCTCATCCTTCCTAATGTCCAGTAGCCTTGCCTTTTGTTTGGTCCGTTCCCGTAAATGTTCTGATATTAAACCACTCCATGTGATGTGAGACTCTATTTTCATTGGTTTATGTTGTGGTACGTGAATCTAGTAAAACGTTAGAGTAACAAAACAAAAAACAAATGCAAAAGAAAAGTGCCCTGGTAGAAACAAGTACAAAGATGTCGCAAAGTGACTTGGACAGAGCCAGTAAGGAGAGACTGGGGGCCAGCAGGTGCCACCTTCTCTGCTAAGTAACCCTGGAGGGTGTAACTCAGTAAGCATCCCCCAGTCCTCCCCTAGCTGACAGTAAAGGTAAAACATCATCCATGCTAAAAGATGACACTCAACAACTCCATAAAGAAAGGTGACATCTAGGTCCAGATATAGAGGGTCTAAGCAGGGGTCTAGGGGAGCAAATGCCTGGTGACATAGGGGAGAAATCCAAGTGTATCCAGACCCAAAGAGGATTGATGCTGGATGGCACCAGGAGTACATGCTTAGCACACCTCGCCAGGGCCAGTTCTGGAATTTGCCACCAGGGGTGGCCTGGCTTATTTTATTTAATTATTTATTTATAGGGAACTGTGGAGATGTTCCAGTAGGTGTCTGCATCCTGGGCCTTCTTTCTGTGGTAACCTATTTTATTTCTAAATTTTCTCATGGTAAAAGGGATGGGCTTTGTGAAAATGTATAATATGGGGCCACTTTGAACATTATTTTGAGGGTCTCTTTTGGTTCCGAATCCACACCTGTTTGCCACTAACAGAGTCAACATCCAATCCCTTGTCAGCAGACGTTCACTCTCGGTTCACAAACATTGACAGCGGCAGTTACCCATAATAAGCACATTTTGACAGATGCGAGAGGGATTTCCCTGCAAACCTGAAAGGCAGAGTGGCAGCTCAGGAGAGGAAGTACCCCTTGAATCTGGCAGGCAGAGCACTGGCTCAGGAAGCAGCCAGGGATATCATGTCTGACTCAAACATGACAAGCTTGAACAGGGGATTAAGTAAACCATTAAAAAACAAACTGCCCTCAGCTGGACTTAAGGGGGGAAACCTCGCACAAGGAGAGGAGGTTTGTTAGGGTAATTTTCTGGTGGTCGGCACAGCCGTACGTATGGGGTCCACGGACCTCCAGCTCTCGGAAGTCCCTAACTCCTTCCACGTCCGAAAGAAGTAGAGGGGCCACACTAGAGCAATGAGTTACTGCTGTTTATTAGAAGAAACCAGCAGGGACAAATGCATGGAGTGTAAGTTCCAGGCAATCTCTCATCCAAGTCGGGCTCGCAGGTCTGTTTTCTACCTGAGTGACGCAACAATTTGCATCACCTGCGTAAACTCGTCTGTGAACCTGTCGCCACTCTGGGTTGGTTCCCCGAGTGGTAGGTTCAGTATAGGACCATATAGTGGAAAGGGTTATTGGTGGAACAGCAGTCAGGTGGTACGCTTGGGTCGTCCCTAAAAATTGTTACTTCAAAAATGTTACATGGAGAGAGTTATTGTCGTCACTGGTTAGCCCCCTGTGTCCTGATTGGTCCATAAACGAGCCCCCAAGTATGGGACCATCGTCGATCCCAGCCTGCGATGTACATGGTGCTGGCAACAATTTATGACTATGTGTCAGTGAGAGACAATGGACAGGTTCTGCTACTGCAATTAGAGCGCTCCTTTCCCATCGCCACCTGTGTCTGAGTTGTTATGACTTTGTTGCAGGAGGGGTCCCAGGCGTGGGACACCAGTGCCTCTTCAGTCTTCAGGAATTGGCATTGTATCAGATCGGCCTGGTCACATGTTGAGAGACCATGGCTGAGGCAGAATTACGGGGATTTAATTTGTATTTTGCTTCGGATAGTCGCAGCGGTAACGGGTGTCACCTTGGCTTGGTGAGCATGGAATGCAGATGGCAACATTGCAGCCTTGGCTGGTGTGGCTCCTGCCAGGGCTGTTCGTGTGTGCTCAGCATCTTGTAGCTCTGGGGTCTCTGTGGGCCATCTCTGGCCTGTCGGCTTTTGTCCTGAGGCCTACTTTGGCTTAGGCTGTGTAGTTGGCATGACATCCACAGGATAGGGGGCGTGGTGCTAAGTGAGGTCCCTTGTCTTTTGGTCTGTCCATAGGGTCTCTTTCCCAGAGTTGGTAGCAGAAGCATCTGCAAGCATATACACAAACTCTTCTGGCGTCTTGTGTTTCTGTGATGCAGTCTCTGGCCTATATGAAAAATAATAACGATGCAACGTCTGTGTGTGTGTGTATGCAGTCCGCTAACTCGTAGCACAGTACATGTTCTTCGTGTAGATTGGTGTGTGAGAGTGATCCAAGCGTGCAACGGCACATGTGTTTTCGTGTCTAACACGGCTATGTCGTCATGTCATCTCTAACGATGGTAGCTTTGCCTTGCGGGTGTTTAGTCAAGCTGGTCCAAGTGGCTGCTTCCAGCTCCGTCTCGGTTCCCGCCGCGTATTTTGGGCGGGATGCGTCCTGTTGTAGGAGGACCTGGTTTTGCACATGCAGCAGGTTCGTGGTGCGGCTTGACGCTCAGGGTTGTGGGCAGCGGAGCGACCTCATGCGGTCGGTGGTTCTTTAGTCGTGACGTCATCTTCTGAATAGGAGGTGTGGCTTGAGGGACGGGACATTCCCATTTTTCCTCTACAGGTTGAAGAGGGCAAAAGGCCAATTGGGGTCTGAAAGTAATAGGCCACTGACTTGCAGCCCTTATTAGACCAATCACATTATTATCCACAGTATGGAAGGAGCTAGAAAGCATCTGGTGGGGAGGGGTAGAGACCAACGTTCCAATGAGTGGGGGGCAGAGAGGGAGAGAAGGGCGGAAAAGGAAAAAGGGTGAGGGGAGGATAAACAGGAGTGAGGGCAGCAAGAGGAGGGCAAGAGCTGTGGTGACTAGACCAGGAGGGACACGTGGTGGGAGCAAAGCCAGTGCTAGTTCTTCACTGTGAGAAATAGATACCGTAAGGAATCAGGGAAAGAGTAGTACACCTGTGGAATACCAGGACAGGGGAACGGACAGGGACTAGACAGAGGCTGATCCAAAAGGTGAAGCAAGTTGGGGCCACAATACCCTCTTCAGGTTGCTGAAGTGTAACAGGAGTGCTAAATAAAATTAGGAAAGGAAGGGGGATATATATCATCAGGACCAAGGAGAGTAAGACCAGAGAGACAGTGTTGGAGTTTCAGGCTATGGTGGCGGTGAGCAGGTCATTCAGCACCAAGATGTGGTGGGGGAATCCTACCTGAGTTTTCCCAAGGGGGGCCCAGCACTGGAGATCCCTGTGGTAGAAGAGGTGAATTATGCACCTGCTTATTGCAGAGTCTATCAGACCCCCAAGGTAAACCGGACGGTGTTGAGCGAAAGTTGCAAACGTCAACTTGTTATGAACAAAGAACCTGTGACCGGCTAGTCCCCTTTTCTTGTGAATATTATAGTAACAAGAGGCCGTAGCAAAGGTCGGAATAAAGTTAAGGTGGTCATATAAGGGTCGAAACAAAACCCCTTGTACAATCGCAAGTCCTTAACCCATTACCAAAGTTTTGACATTGTGAAACAGGCGTGTGCGCCCGGCTGAGGGAAACATTTTACGAACAATAAATGTGGAAAGCCTGACTGGGGGCTTAAGGGAAAGCCTGACTGGGGGCTAGAAAAAGCGAAGGGAAGTGAATCCCACAAGGTATTACGAATAATTGAAGTGTGTGAAACTGGCAAATGTGAACCCGACTGAGTGAAGCCAACAGTACAACAAGGATTGGAGCCCGGTTGAGGGGGATCCATGGGGGAAGGGAAATCACCTGACGGGAAGATTACTGAAAGGAACTTTTTGTTTGTTGTTTATAGTACATCAGACATTTGAGGCAAGAGACTTGGTGTAAAAGAGACTTGTCCACATTTGGCCCTGATAAATTGGTAACCAACTGTAAGCTTGTGCTGGAGAAGCCCAGTAGTGTACTTTGCTCGAGAGTCGTGCCTTGTCCTGTGCTAAAAAGTTGGGGACGAGAGACCCCAGTTTACCATCCTGACTTATCATTTTTGTGAACACTTCTTTCTTTTCTGGTGAACATTATCCCACACGGTTTTGTAACTTAACAGTAAGGAATGGCAATCGTTTTTTTTTTTAGTATAGATCCTTTTTATTTGACAAGATGCCACTAGGACTGCCTTATTCTTATTTGATGGTCTTAGCTTGCTCCGATTTTCGATTTAAGTCTAGATAAGGTGATTTTCTCAGCCATTTATACAGTTTAATGAACACCCTTGAAATGTGATCACTTGTGTCTGTCTTTACTGTTGCCACCATGAGTTTGTTACAGCACCCACAGAAAATGTGTTGATCATGTACTGCCCCTTTCATAGCTGTAGGTTGGGTAGAGGGAACGACATTCAGCTCAGACACAATACGGGTACTAGAGCTGGATGCCTTGAATACAGTAGAAGTGGATTATTTGCCCAATATCAATGCCCGAGGTAAAGTCATTATTTTAAGCCTGGGACCTTTTCTTCACCAAGAACTGAGGCAATCCTCATCAGAACAAGGGGGAAAACCCCAAAAGCCTTAAGACAGGAAAGGCTATAACTCTCTAGAAAAGAAAAAGCCAATACCAGTGACCGCCCAAGTCTTCATCCTATCACCATCCAATCCTACGTAGCTAAACCCATGAAGAACTGTGCAATCTCTCAGGTCAGGCAGTTTGTCCTGAAAGACCACTTTGTAAGGAACTACCAATCATGTACCAGTCCAAATATAACCACCCAGCTTGTCATGGAGGATGTGCTACACGCCATAAACAAAGGGGAGGCTTAACTCCTCCACCTTCTCAACCCCTTTTGGTACTGCAGTGCATACAGCCTTTCTGAACAGCATGCAATTTTGCATGGGCATTGATGTCAGGATTTCTTGTTCAGAATTCCATTTCAACATCACTTCTGGTGGCCCGCGCAGTTCTCCAATATCCATTCCTCTCCATCTTGCCCTACACTGTTTACATTGAGCCCGATGTAATATGGATATCCACATTCACCAGTGCTTGCAAGACACACAATAATATCCCAGGAATTCCAATGGAAAATGACATTGCACAGCAAGCCAGCTACCAGAATTGGAGGTCACCCCATCACTTGATGTTGCTTCTTCCTGTTACCCACCCACCACGAATCTAGATAAAGAGCTGGCTCAGACCACAACAACAAACTACATCTCAACCTACATGGACAAAACCTGTACCAGCTACGATTTATGAAGAGCATAAAACATGCAAGGGAATATGAAACTGTTGTGGGACTAAGGGCTGTAGAATAGAAGCGTATTTGGAGACCTTTTAATCTCCCTTTGCTGGGTACTATTACTCAGTCACTGTACTTCCCATCGAGCAGGTTCGTTTGCACTCGAGGTCGCTGAGAATGATGCAGCCATTTCTGAACTTTGCTCAAAGATTCCATAAAATATATGCTGTTTGACTGAAATCAAGTTAATGAATGCTGGCAGAGTGTGTAGAAGGTGTTTGTCCAAATAACAAACGCCTTGCTACCTTGCTGGGATTCGTGTATTCTTGGTAACCCGGGGCTGAGCTAATCTTCTGAGAGAGGTAATTTGGAAAAAAATATGTGCATTTTATCCTCTTAACCAAGGAAGGAATGCCTGCCGCAGTGCTGGACACCTTAATTAGGGATTGCCACAAAATGTCTATCAAATCTTACTTGAACAATCTCTGCCATATACCTAGGATGGAGTAACTTGGCAGTGGGCTGTGGAAACTTAACAGGAGTAATCCAGATCCCTTTGGGGTGTTTTCTGGAAATGTCTTTCGAATGATTATCGGGGCTGTGACAAAATCATTGCTGATCGGCAGAAGTACAGGAACGAGTAGTGGCTAAACTATCTACTCAGCCTCACACTACTACAAACCAAAAGTGATCCCAATCGTAAAGGTGAAACAGACACAGTCAAGATAAATATCTAGTTTAGTCTTTGTGGTAACGTGGGCCAAGGGCAGACTATATTCTTAAGAGGGGTGTCAATGTGACAGCAATAGCAACCCAAAAAAAAATAGTGCAAAGACTCCATGTCAAATCATACAAAAATATATATAGACTTTAAACACTCAAGAATTCCCATAACTAAACTATAACCACTAACAAAGAACACACCCCTGTGGAAAGAACACATCAAATGCATAGCGTATACGTGATGGCACATTGGATACTGGAGCAGTGGTGAATAGGAAGACCATGCAGCAATTTCACTTCAACAGATATTTCTTTAAAAGAAAAGGTGCAAAAAGGGGTGATAAAGGTCATTGGGATCTCAGAGAGACCATTGGGGGGCAGAACCTCTTCCAGCGCCGTATTAATATCTTTGCAGGCTCAACAGCATTGTGCCAGGCTTCTAGAATCTTCCTGAAGTGGTGATTCAGCATTGAGTTCGTAAGATGATCGACAGGGTCAAACACGCTGTGCGGTCCAAACAAGAAAAAGCCTGGGACAGCGGGCAGTACTTATGGTGTAGCTTACAAGCGGGTCAATGCCCAGAGCTGTTCTTTTGACTTCTGGTTTGCTGGGAGGACCAATGCAGGGTCTCCAGAGACAAGATAAGTCCTTTGGTTGCACTCTCACTCCAGGGAGCTTGGCTAGCCCCTAAAGGGCATCCTTCACCTCCAGCTAACAGGGTTGTGGTTCCAGTGCAGCAAGCAGTGAGGCCCTGGTCTAAAAGCAGTCACCCCAATGTGCCCTGGGTAGTGGTTACTCGGCATAGATTTCCTCTGCCTTGAATAGCACCTGTCTTCACCTCTGTGGCAAAGGATGTCAAATGGAATGCACATCCAACAGGGATCCAGAAATGCATTTTTCCTGTTGTCCAAGAAAGGATCAAGGTAAGAGTGGGAGACCCCTTCCTTTTAAAAGGCCACTGGTGTTTGAACACAAGCAACCTTGCTGTAATGGTTCCAATCCCTGTTGCTGCAACATGGGATCATTGGCCTTCTTGCTTCATACACAGAGGGCCTTCATCTGCAGGAAATAGAGGGGACTGGAAGGAGAAGCCTACAGAAAACCAAGATGGTGGACCCTTCGCTAGGGTCCAATTTCCACTCTGGCTACTCTAGCTCTGCCCCTTTCCATGCCTGCAACTTCAAAGCCCTTTGGTGTTCTACCTCCTAGTGTGAGGCTGGCCTTTATTATCGGAGTGCACCTTTTGAAAGCAAGGATCCAGGAGATTTCCTGTTGGGAGCTAGTTTGCCTGAGGGGAGGATTAACCTCCCTCACAGGGGTTCAAAGGAAGGCAGCATCCTGGCTTTTGTCTCACTGGAAGCAGTATAAACCGCCTGCCTGCCATGAATCCACATTGCCCTAACATAGCTGTTTTGTGCTCACAGTGTTGATGCTTGTATGATATCGAATTGGTGTGGCTTCATTAATTGTGTGTTCATATCAGTCACTATTATACAACCAGTCACAGCTCATTCTTAGTTTACCCTGCCACTAGTTAACAATTATTTTGGGATCAGAGGTACCGAAGTTAAATGCAGCTCTGTCTGCAGTGGCTCTGGTTCACTGCAGCTGCGATTAATGCACATGTGAACTTTGAACCTGCCTTGTGCCACTGGAGGGCAGGTGCTGCAGTTGTCAGGAGACTGGTGCAGCAAGGGCACATATGTGCACTATGGTTTTGTCATGGAGCTTTACTTTATAAAAGGTGTGTAGGGGCTAATTAGCAGACCTGGCTTTCTGAAACAGAATTACCAGCATCATTTTACTTTAATAAAAATAAAAAAGCCAGGGCTTTCACATCCTCCCCAGATGGCAATCCGTCACAGGGACACACACCTGAGGAAGTTAGTAAACCACTATGAATTCTCCTCTCTTGTAGATGAGAATATCCATGGGCTATAAATGTGTCGCCCTCTGTCAAATATTTTCTTAGTACACTTTATTGATTTTGGCCTGTGGTGTTTGAATGAGTAGGTGTACAATGAATTCAATGTGTTCATTTAACTCTACTTTCCTTCCCGTTTTAGTAATATTTTGGGCCTGTTGGGGACTTTTTCTAAATAATTTAGCTTGCTAAGATCATTTGCTGCCATGTGTATACTTATTACGATTTTGCATGCAATCACTGTCCACAGCATTCCTTTTTATGACCATGTTTCTTGCAAACCCCTCATGCATCTGCCATTGTATCACTAGCCGTTCATTGGGTATGCTGCTTTTGTTCTTTTTTTTTTTATATGATGAAAGATGATACATAGGTTATGCCGAAATAAGTCCATCTGGGAAACTGATGTCGACCATTTTCAGTCCATAGCACTTTCCCGGCTTGACTATGGTAGTGTTACGCTTGTGGGCCTTACTAAATATTCTCAACCTCACTAAAAGCATGAAACAGGCAGTGGCTTGGATGATATCAGGGCAGTGGCTTGGATGATATCAGGTGCTAATTTCTTCAGCCTCATTATTTGTCTTCATTATATTGCACTGGGTCTGAATAGAAGGCCACTTCCAGTTCTAAATTGCTTGTCTCACATACTAAGCTGACCATCTCCGCCTAACAGATGGGTCTACCAGAAAAACAAGTAGTAGAGCATCTAAGAATCTGGTAGGCTCTCATACCTGTGCAGCGCTGGGCTTTAATTTCACCCCCTGCCAAAACTTGAAAATGTTAGAACAGTCTTAGAGATATAGCACACATCTTGGTATTTGCAATCCTTCCTGAGGTTTACCGCTCAACTCACTTCTTAAAGCTACCAGGGATGTAGTGCCCATCTGACTTCTATGGATATAGTGCACAGCTGACATCTCTCAGCTTCCAGTCATGTAGTGGACGCTCAATATCAATAAATATACTAACCAATGCACTCTTCTTGGGTCCCAGGAATACAGTGCTCAGCTCAGAATTTTCAGATCCCAAGGAAATGGTGCCCAGCTCTCTCAGGAAAAGAGTACCCTGCTCATTCTGCATCAAGTGTATTGAGTGTTTTGACCAGAAGAAAATGGCAAGCAGACATTTCATGGAGGCAATTACTAGGATATTGGTGGTATTCATGTAAGGAATTATCTGACAGTTTGTGTGTTAGCATTGTGTGACCTGAACATGACTGTGTAATGTATGTTATTGATGTCTAGGGATACCTGCTTCCACCTAACACATTATAACCTGTAGAGCTGGCTACCAGAGACTTGCATGTAGCTTTAGGAGTGGGAAGGGTCTATACTAAACCCTTTGCTGTTTTTCCCCACACCACAAAAGTCACACAAAGGACAAAAAGTACTATCTAATAAAGTTTATATGTTTCTTTATATCTGTTTAGTGTATTCCTTGAGTTGCCCTATTGGGACTAATTGTACCTGTGCACTATCCTCCACCCCTCCCTTGAGCAAAGCCAGACTCCTCTGCAATAACTACTGTGAGAAACCAGAAGGTGTTGCACCCACTAGACCCCGGGGATCTGTCATCCAGGTGGCCAGGACATGGATCCAGGTCCTGGTGGTGGACCAGTGCGGGAGGATCACTAGGGTGAGGGGTCTTCGGGGAGTGGGAATGTGAGACCGGATGGTGAGACGCGGTATCCCTTCGCTGTAACACTTTTACTCCATCCTACCAGGTAGGATATTTAGGAACTCAACCCCGACCCCTTTTACAACACAAATACATTCTCACGGACAGCCCGCTATGTGAGAAAACAGACTAACACCTGAGCAGTATATCTGACGTATCTCAATACAATGGTCAGGCAATTACTGACCATCACACACACCTGACTTCCATTAAGCTTCCCCACACGGATAAAAGACGGAGCACGAGAGCACATTCTGAGCAAGGCAAAGCACACAAGGAAACAGCAGTCTTGAGATGGCAGCTGAATGCCAGAGGAAAGACGGCAAAACAAAAGGGGGTTGCAATGAGGGTAGTTTCCTTGACCTTTTCGACAAGGAACCGTTACTTTCCAGAGACCTCGAGAATAGAAAGCGTAAGACCAGAAAACCAGGCTGAAGAATCCTGCATTGTATGTCAGATACCCGGGGCCCTCCTGTGTCAATAAACAAGGCAGGGATAAGCGCCAGTCACTGTGGTACCATCCTTGGCCCAAGAACAAAGCAGCGTCAGTGAATTAACACAGCCGGTGAGTTGGGGAGACCGATACATGACCGGTCTGTGTTGAAGCCAAGGTTACAAGCAGCAACATTGTATAATGAGTGCTGTACTGAACATTGGTAAAACGTGTGTGATAAGAGACGCAAGTAAAGTTGAATTACTGATGAGTGACTGAACTTTAAAAAGCAAGATAAAGTACCTTTTGACAGAGTGATCCGGCACAGCATGGGTGCTCAATCGAAGGTCTCTCTAAGTTATCCAGCGGAAAAGTGGCAAAAGTTAAAGTGGGGAAAAGGTCCTATCAAGAAGAGAATTAGTAATTTTGAATCGAAGTGGTCCTGCGATGGGTCAAGCAAAATCATGCACACAGTCAAACATCTTTGAAGTAGAGATATTTGGTCCGAGCCCAGCGGAGGCAGACCAATTGAAGATTTTGTGTCAAAGTGGGTCTGAGCCCGGCAGAGAGGGACTAACGGTTAACAGTAAATCACCTGAGAAGTTGTATGTGAAATCCTAAGAAGAAAGCAACGTTTACGTTTGTCTTGTTGCATCAGGTTCTCTGAAATACAAGGCTTTAAAAGGCACAGAGACTTTGGTACAGAAGGCCCTGATGTTGATGAACTGCATCTTCATGCTAGAGAAGGCAGAGAGTGTGCTAAGCTCGAGTGCGCCGTCTTGTCCCGTGCAGAAAACGTGGGCAAGGGAAGCCATTGACTAGTACTGAGTTATTATTATTTGATGGTCGTAGTTTGCTCCCATCTTTAGATTTAGGATTAGATAGCCGTTTTCAAACCCAATGAAGTTCAATAAACACCCTTGAACTGTAATCGCTTGTTTCTGATAACATGCAGTTCTCACACTACCAATAAACAGAGTTTGATGTATATTTTGGTAGGAACCTTGTCTGATCCTAGGATATGTGGCTTCACACTCCTGACCAGAGGAATGCAGAAACATCTCCCTAATAGGAACCTTGAGTTGAGCAAGAGAAGACATGTACATTATTAAATTAGTCCACTTGAGCAGTTAATTTGACTCCTGTGGCGAGCCATTTTAGAATGCTGCTTTGTCCCTCTGCAGCAAATGTTGGAAAGTAACAAGCACAGAATGATGACTGGAAATTGGACATTGTTCAGCTGAGTCTATGTTCTATTTGAAAGGAAAAACATTGTATCAATGCAATACACAGTCCATATTATAACTGAGCATTGAATTTCTATCTAGGCCTTTCTTTGGAGGAGTGGCACTGTGCTGATGTATGAGCCGGAGGAGGTGTGAGAGTGTACATGGATGTGTGGCTTGCACGGCGAGGTGTGTGTGGGTAGGAGAGTTCCCAAGCAAGTGTTTGCACACAAGCAGATGTGTGCGCAGGTGTATGAGGGGGGGTCTGCCTTTTCCTTACACACACAGAACGGTTCAGAATCCAATTAGTAAAATACACTGTTCTGGCTTTTCATTTCTAGTCTAACAGGTCAATCATGACTATCAAGAAACACTCCTCCTCTCCCCTCTCAACCAATTAGACTGACCGAAGATCACAATTCCTTTGCTCTTATGAGCTATCCAAACTCTTAACAAACTTCCCCTGCAGCCAGTTATTTCCTTCCATGGTTTCCCTGTCCAACAATGTGAGATTCCAAAATGGAGGCTGGAGATGGGGAACCGCTCATTGAAGCCTGTAGGCTCAGAGGAGAGGGGGATGAACAGAAAACATCATTATTCAGTCACAGAGACTAACACAAAAGGGAAAACCAGGAACCAATTCGGCTGGATGAAACATAACAGCATAGTGATTAAGTACCTATAAAAGCCTCCCACTTCTGAAGTGCATGAAGAACAAACAGAGTAGATGACGTGAAGAGCTCAGGAGAGATACTTGCTTGATTGAGAGCTGAGAAACGGCAAAACAGAGAAACGTTGGAATTCAGAGAATGCTGAAAGTCTCGTGAAGCCTGTGAATCTTGCAGTGTTGTATCTGCTGAAACCTGCAAATCCAGAAAACCGAGAGGCTGACGAAACCTGCAAATCCTCATAGGTAGAGAAACTTATGAATACACAAGGGAGACCTGCTAAGGAATCATATCCTTTGGATCACTATCCAAGAATATTGTCAGAGTCAGAGAAGACTCTTGGATCTCTGTTAAGGAAAAACCTGTACATATTTGTTTAATACCCCTTCCTGGAATTTATCCACTTGTCTTTTATACTGATCCGAAGACCTTTAGACTAAAGACTTTGAAGCCCACCCTTTTTCGGCAAATGCAAGGCCACCTTTCCTTCTACATACTTTAATAACTGTTTTCAGCTTAACATTTTGGACATGCAAAAGAATATTGGGGAAATCGGCTGTGTGTGTGTGCTTGTGTGCATGCGGAGAGTGGGAGAGCATGCAGAGGTGTGCACTGAGATGTGTGCAGGTATGTTGTTGGGTGAAAATGTGTGTGTGTTTGTGTGCACACGTGGAGGTATGAGCGAGCATGCAGAAAGGTTTGTGAGATGTAAGGGTGCAAAAGTAAGAGATCGATACAAAGGTAGTATTAGATTGCTACACACTTTTATTGACAAATGAAAGAGGGAAATCTAACTATTCCTAACTCTAAGAGGGGTTACACTACCTCAAAAAAAACTAAGGAGCTTTCAGAATGTCCATAACTAAAAAGTCTACCGTCCTATGTCCAAATCCTATTTCTATCCCTTTACAGTTATAAATTAACTAAACTGGATCAGTCTCTTCTGAGTCCAGAAGAGCGACTCCCTTCCACTAGACAAACACAGTTAACAGGTAGGGGGATGTCTCCCGTACCCTTGTTGTAATTCTCCTCTTAGGAAAAAGAAATAAAGTTCCAACCAAGTTCCAAGTTGTGTAAACCTTGATACCAAGAGAATGGCTCCCTTCTGGTAGTCTTCCTCAGGCTCTTTACAATGTTCACAAATGCCAGGGGGAATTACTTCCATCCCCTGGTCGTCTTTGGTTTTTCAAAATGACAAGAGAATGCCTCCATTCTCTTGGCTTTTCAGTGTCCACAAACACACCAGGGGATATGACTCAATTCCCCTGGTTCTCTTCCAGCTCTTTGCACTACCAATAGAATGCCTCTCTTCTCTTGGCTTGTTACAATGTTCACAAACACACCAGGGGGTATGATTCCCTTCCCTTAGTTCTCTTCCAGCTATTTGTACTGTCAAAGGAATGCCTTCCTTCTCTTGGCTTTTCACAGCGCCAGTGGGAATGCCTTCCTTCCCATAGCCTTTCTCACACAGTGAACCTGGTTCCCTATCCTGCCAGGTGCTGTGACTATGAAGATCAATGATTATCGTTTTCTCTCTTGTGGGTACGGGTACCAGATATGCAATTCCTCTTCCTATTTCTAGTGTTCTCCTCCTTCATAGGCTTGGTTTACTCTACTGCCAAGTATTACCCTTTTGTAACACGTATCAAAACGTTTCTTTACAGCTTTCAGGGTACCAGACCCTCTATTGTTGTCTTCTCATGCCGCTTTTATCTTGCTATTGCCCTCTCTGCTCCCCGGCGCCTGTCCAGCAAGCTGCGTATCTTAGAGCATGGACCGTGTAGGCTGTGTCTCTTCCCGGGTGCTTGTCGTCAGCTAGGGTACTTCTGCAGCTCTCGTGGGCTTCCTCCGGACTGTGGAGGCTTGGCAGCCTCAACTCTCTTTCTGGCAGTGTGGTCTCTTCTCCCTGTGCTCTCCAGGCTTCAGGGACGCTTGGAGCGTCTATCCGCCAACTTCCCTTTCAGTGCTTCTGCTTTGGGCCGGTTTTGGACCTCCCAGCTTCCTTCGTGGCATCCCCTTCACAATCCGTCTTCGTTTTACGCAGGTACTTCCTCTTGCGTTTCCTCAGGGGATTAGCCTCAATACAAAGTCTTTCTTCCCTTTTTATTTCATAGTTGAAGTTGCCTGTTCCAGATTGTCTAGTCTGCTCACTATGGTTCTGCAGGGTGCTCCTTAGCACTCCACGCCTCTTCTTCTTCTCACTACAATTATGATCAACCGCAATTGGGTTGGAGATGTTCTTCCACGTCCCAGTATTGCAATACAAGTCACATGGGTTGTCCCTACTCTTCCTCGTCTCAGTATAACGTAGCGGGATGGAATACACTACCTTACACAGATGGATATAGGTATGTGGGATTATGTTACCCTTTTCAGGGTGACAGGGTGAGGAAGATGATAAAGGGGTGGTTTGCTACCGCGTTATCCCTTGGATGTCCTCCCTTGCCTCATAAGGGGTTCCTCTTCCCATGTGATGCTCCCACAATGCACCACCCCTTGGGAGAAGGGAGGACATCTAGGGAATTTTTTACAGGCAGCATGCATGCAGGTGTGATTTATAGTGATTGTTTCGAAACAAAAGTTTTGAATCACTAAAGCCTCGAAAGAAACGTTTCGAAAACAAAAGCTTTTGACAAGCTATACTTAACATGCAAAAGTGCATTTCTATCTAAACCAATCCGTCGACAATAGACATGGACTGGTCTCAATATAAATGCACTTTTACATGTTAAAAGTAGCATTTCAATGCTTTTTTTGTAACTTTAAAACGTTACATGGAGCTGTCCAGTGCTGAAATTTCAGCACTGGCCAGCCCCTTGTTACGTTTTAAAGTTTTTGAGTATATTGGGGGGGTTCCCCCAAACCCCCCCACTCCCATGCCACCCCTCCCCTAACCCAAGCCCTAACCCTAAACAGTAGCCCTGGCCCCAACCCTAAGCCTAACCCCAATGTAACCCTTAAAGTAACCCAAACCCCAACCCTGACCCTATTTTAACACTTAAACTAACCCCAGCCCCAACCCTAACCCTAACCCAAATTTAACCCCTAAACTACCCCAAGCCCCAACCCTATTTTAACACTTAAACTAACCCTAGCCCCAACCCTAACCCCAACCCTAACCCAGAACCCTAACCCTAGCCCCAACCCTAACCCTAATTTAACCCCCCAATGTAACCCTTAAACTAACCCAAGCCACAACCATAACCCTAACCCCGGCCCCAGCCCTGCACTAATACTTACCTTCATTGACTGGATACCTGCAGGTGTCTGTGTGTGCATAGGTATGAGTGCAAGTGCACACCCAGTTTCACATGCTCGCACGTTTCTGTATGGATTCATGCACGGGTGTTTGTGTACTTGCATGCACACACAGTTCTGCATGAACACGTGTATGCATATATATGCACATACCTCCCAGCCCACATTCTCATGTTTACTCACTCACACCTACATAGAAATGTCATGTTCACTTACTGCCTGTGTAGTGCAGTAATACAATGTGGCCCTGCAGGGACTCCATCTGTCCCGCTTCAGGAGAAGCTCTACATCTCATCGGACAGGGGATGTCCTCTGAATGCCATTTTAGTGAATCCACGGGAACATCTAGTTCACCAGTCCTCGGCTGCTTTCTGGGGCTCGCCTGAATCTCTTCAAACTGATAGCTGCTCATCCTGATAGGAGGGTCACTGTTATACTGCACCCAAGCTGCCTGTGGCTGCCCCTGCAGCGTCCATCTATGTAGTAGATTGACTGAAAGAGGTTGTCTATCGTTGAGGATCCTGAGATGTTGGCCATCTGTTCTTCTGGGACCAAAGGGTTGCAACTGGTGACAGCGAGGCCTATTCCTAACCTCGTGCACACATTTGCTGCTGTTGTGAAGTTGGCCTTCTGGGTCCTGCTGACATGCCCCTTTTTGACAGCCCCCCTTTACTGTGATGTTTTCTCATAAGGCATGCATCACTTTTCTGCAGCCATTCCGTCTCGCTAATCCTTTGGTGGTGGCACGTGGGCTTGAGACTCATCAGCGACTCCTTCTCCCTGCCTTAGCCTTCAGTTCAGAGGTCTGTAAGAACTACTTAACTTTTGTGACACCCCAACGCGACCATGACTATTGTCTTTTTCCCATTGAAACGATCACTGCGACCACACATAATTGTAACGGCTGAAAATGCCGACTTTTTATTATTTTTATTTAACCCCCTTCACACTACATAGATATGCGGGGGAGACCCCCGCAGCTCCCATATTACTATATTATCCCATACCCCTCCCCACATATATATGTGGTCAGAGACGTTTTTATGGGAGGGCAAAAGGGACACTTTCCCAGGCCCCCTACCTTGGAGGGGGCCCCACAAGGCTAGCTGATCTGAAGAAGCAAGATTCCATTGTTTACCAGTCTAAAATAGCACACGTCGGGATATTTTATGGGGTGCTGCTGAGGCTCTAAACCCATAGGCTTTTCTGTTTTGGCAAGTGCATTCTGCCTTGATCAATTCTTCATGTATTGCTTTCTGTGTCCACTGTGGTATACCTAGTATGTGTGTTCCTTATGGCACAACTCTGTAGCATTCTTTCCTTCCTGTGGGAATTATGTTGATCGTGTGCAATAGGCAATGGTGAAATGCATATTGATAAATTGAATGCCACAATGGTTCATAAGTTAGCTCAGTGTGTGAAGCACCCATTGCAGAGATATGTGTTCATATGCAACATTAGAATATCGTATTCCAACAAGGCTGGCTGAGCCTTTCCTATGTCCGAAGTTTATATACTTGTTTTTGCAGAACAACATCTGCCATTATCAGCAATGAACCTATACCAGATAGGGGTTGCGATAAAATCTAACCCATCATCCATATGGTGAAGGTCTAGAAGTTTGTTTGTTCAGGTGGGGTTTTGTAAAACCTAGGCAATCCCCTCCAACGATGCCATAAACTCTTAGTCCAAGAGGTGACTAAATATCCAAATTCAAGACTATGGAATGACAGCGTTCATGTTTGTATCCTGGATTTGCCAGCAGACAGTGATCCTGGTCAAATCATATAATATATCTTACATCACTGTGCTGTGAGGTTTGCCTTCTTCTATGCTGCTGGTATCATTTACCCCATTACTTGATCTTTCTTCTTATGTAGGACATTTGGGTGGAACGGTTGGTAGTCAGAAGAGAGCGGCCCATATGCTGCAAGCCTCAGGCAAGCATATTTTAAGTTCTGCTTGTTTGACCCAAAACACGGTTTGCTTTTTGGTAAAAGTCAAAGGTTTTTATGCACGTTTATAAATGAAAATGTCACAAGACATTGTTTTGGAAGTATTTAAAGCTTTAAAATACAAAAGACAAAACCAGATTAAATTTGTTAAATCACATCGATTGGTATGCTGGTTCTTATATACGTCCCTTGATGATGGAGAAAATGAAGCTAGAATCATTCCCATTTTGCATAACACCCTTCTATAATATTTTGTTTAAAAATGGTCATGTTTGGTAATGTGATTTGTGTACTTTCCAAGTCCGTTTTTCAAAATAAAAATGAGATTGTTTTAGTTCATGGTAAGAACTGGAAAGGAAAGTGTTGGCACAAATCCCAGCTTCACCCCTTCACCACTTAACCAATGTGTGATCCTGGGCATCTCATTTAATCTTGTATAGCCTGGCCTCTCAATATTGCCAGTGCCTAAACCTTTAAAAATTGTCAGCCCTTCCGAGTGACTTCCTTCTCATGGTATGATCTTCATAAGAGCCTTATTCATGGTTTCACTGTGTTAATAGTGAGCATATTTGTATTGCACACTACAGGCATTTGTTCCTTTGATATCTAATGGCAACACTATTTGAAAACCATATACCAATTCTAATCTCAGTCTGTCCGGAAAAGACACCTTCCTGGTAGTTTCAAATCTGCCTCTACTATCCATGCTCCGGTATGTGTAGCGTAGCGTTCTCCTTCCTTCCAATTGGTGCTCTCTATCCATGCATGAGCACTTTTGCATTCTGTGAGGCAGCTAATGTGAGTTCTCGGTCTATTATGGGTTACATGTACATTTTACATACGGTCCTGCATTCATGCTACATCTACCTTCCTGGATGTTATTGATAAAACGTATCCTGTATGTACTAAAACAGTAACCCCTTTGTAGACTGCCATTGTTGGTCTTCAAATGCTACTTGTCTATCAATCTGATTAGAGCAAGAATGAAGAGGGCAAGGGGACTTAAAGGGAGTAAATGTGCTTATTATGCTGCGAGACAACATATAAACCTATAGGATGGGAACGCGGCGGGTGGAGGTAGAGGGGCGCAACCAGTATTCTTGATTACTTAATTGCTTTGGTTTGGTGGAGGGGGGCCCAAAGATGTCTGTGCCCAGGGCCCCAAAAGTGCTTAAGATGGCCCTGTATGTGGTGTAAAGGGGGTGTTTAAAAATAAAAAAAAGTCGGGCATTTCGGCCATCGCAATTGTGAGCGCGACATTTTGGGCCATTTCCATTAAAACCTATGAGGAGGAGTTCACAACTGTTAAAACACCCTGAAGTAATAAGAGCAACTGCATATGTGTGAGCTCTTGAGGAACACTTGTGCAGGGCCTTGACTTGAACACTTAAGCATTTATTTTAACTTTAATACTGTGCCTTAAGGTTTGCAGGCTGAGTTCTATGTGTGAAAACGTTTACTACCACTTTAAACTGTAACTAAGTGCTTACTATTGTATCCATAATTGCTACAGTGTTATTTGTGTTTAAATTGCGAGAGGTGTCTATTAGATATCTTTACAGTTTTACATTTATACTTGGTGTTTTGCTTGACTTTTGTAAATTAAACTTTATGCACAAGCGATTTTATAACAGAGTATATATGTTTCAGTCCAAACGGCCTGGTCCATTTTTTACTTGGCGTGTCTATGTTGTTATGTCACAGACCTTTTATACTATGCCCAATAACCACTGTAGCGGTTTCAGAGCACCGTGGCTTGTCTGGAAGGCTGTTTCTTGTGCCCCCTTCCCACGGGGTATCCAGATATTATTCTACGGAGGACAAAGGAGCTGTGGAACATAAGTGGTGGGTAAAATAGGGTCCGGGTTCTAAACATAACATCGGAAGGACGATAGCAAATGTGACATCATGTTGTTTGGTAGCTTGAGTGTATGCGGATCAAATTACTGAAGGCCATAGATCAGAATGGAATAAAAAGGAAAATGTCCAAGTATGGCCTTTTGAAAAGTCTTAAGAGGCTTGGAATCAACTGGAATGTCTACGTTTGGGCGTTTTCAAAAGTCGACGGTAGTTGAGAGACAAGTAGTGTTTGTCTGTCTGATGGGCTCAAGCAGACCCTTGAAGTGTGATTTACATTTTTGCCAAGGATTACCTTTAAATATGTGTCCATGGAGCAAACTCTGCATAGTAGTTTTGAGACCACCATGCGTTTAGGCAGAATGTGGCCTAGTCAAGAATAGACGGTGTGAAGGGTGACTGTAGGTGGAGAAAAAAAAGGGGAAAAGGAGCAGGTGTGGTTTAACAGATGGCAGCCACCATTTTGGGGGTATAAATGGCTGACAAATTCACCACACCATAGAAATTCAGCCAAAGAGTGCAGAAAGAGGTGTGGCTGGAGGGACAATGGGTGGGAATGGGAGGAAAATCCTATCGATTTCACTTACCAATGGGCTTTAAATGTGCGGGACACATAGCCAAACTACATACATCCATCCTCATATGTCCTGCATTGAAAAGCATTACAAACCTACATTCAAAGCCCCTATTTCAAGCTCTTATGTTAAAGCTCTTATTTTAATGACAATAGTTTTGGAAACATAGGTAGCGCTTTCAGTGCCACTTAAAACCGCGAGTACGCTAATATGCAGAGCAGTATAAATACTCAATCTGCGATCAGTATTTTACACGAGCTCCTTCCCCTCCTAAAAGTGAGGCCTGACTCCCCTGCCTTATTTACCAGTGAGAGTTTTGATTAACTTGGTTGAAGTCATCTCTCCCTCCCCCCTCTCCTTTGCACTCTTCCCCCTCCACCCCCTTTTCTTTAATTCGAAAGAAACAGAGACTGGTGACAGCACCCCGAGCTTAAGTGTTCAGTATGTATGGCTTGCTGACATACTCAAGACAGGCTAGCAAGCAGTCCACATTCAGACGTTCTTAAAACTTCAGCCATGTTGCCATATTTGTCCTCTGGAAACTTCAGATTCTAATTGCACAATCTACTCATGTTACGACCAATCTGGCATTAAATGGGGTGAAGGAAAGACTTCAAAAAATACGCGATGTTTTTGGCCCAAATACAGACCAACTTGCCATGGGAGTTGCATCGAACCGCCGGGCTCGATGAGAAGATGGAAGAACCCCAGATATGGAATGTTCTTTTTTTTTTTTTTCCAACTCTTTATTTCTCATTTTCAACAATATTCAACAAGCAGTATCATCATCATAAGTCATTGAACTGCAAAATATACAATAGCAGGAAGCAATACAGCAGAATTTCATACCATAACCCCATATCCCACCATATCAAAATGTAAAATTAACTTAAAACCAAACCAGATATATCAAACAAATAACAGACAAACAAGACTACACAAAACAACCACATAAACAACACAATCCCCCCCCCCCCTATATGTAAAGTACCTGAAAGTAAACCATTTCACTCCACTCTATAATTCAACCTAGCATTATCCATAAAGGTCATTAAAACTCTCCCACATTTCATCATAAAGTTCTGCCTTGTTTTGTTTACTAAACATAGTTTTTTCAAATCTTGATAAAGCTCTAACATCCAAAATCCACTCCTCCACTGTCGGCCTTTTTCGTGTCTTCCAGACCTTCAACACTTCTTTAACCGCCACCAACAAAACTTTACGCACCCCGCACAATATCACCCAACTTACATTACGCCCACCACCATACGACAGGAATATAACTGCTAAGGGATTGCGTGGGTAAACAATGTGCCAGACCTGATCAATCCTGTCAATAACCTCCCTCCAAATCTTACCACTCTTTCACAATGCCACAACATATGTAACAGAGTACCCTGTTCTTTTCCACAACCCCAACACAAATCATCATCAACTAAACCCAATTTGCACATACGTGTTGGAGTCCAATATATTCTGCCCAATATCCTTTGATGTATGTAGCGTAATTGCAAATCCACTTTGGCTGTCGTCGGCACTCTCCAAATCTTATCCCATTCTTTTAATGTGAGTTCCCTGCCCAACTCCTCTGTCCACGATAACCTCAACTTTTCCCACGAGTCCAACCATTGCCCATCCAGTTGCATAAACTGCATAAATGTAGACACTTTTTGAAATCCCATTTCCAATATATCAAAATTCTCTGGCTTTTTCAAGAATGGAGCATCCAACATTTCTCTCCGTTCCAAGAGTAAAGCTACCAAAATTTCATATCTTCTCAATTCCCTGTCCCTCAAACCAAATTTCTCAACTAAACTCCCAAAAGGTACCACCCCAGCATCATTCCACACATCGCCAATAATCAAAACTCCCCTCTGAATCCAACTCTTCCAAGTCAGTACCTTATTATTATACTGCAGACCAGGATTATGCCAAAGTGAAGCCTCTTCATAAAGATATAGTCCCTGACCAGTACCTATAATCCATGACGACAACGCTTCTTTGGTAGCTAACACCGATTTCAAACACCGTACCTTCTTAGGCAACTTTCCAAAAGAAAACAAACCTTTAATATCATAAGCCAAAAACCGCTGCATCTCAATTTGTACCCACCACGGTACCCGGTTCAGGTCTACACCAGTGTAATTATACACTTTGTTTAACAAAAAACCACTACAGTAGTTTTTCAATACCGGGTACCCAAATCCCCCATCTTTAACTTTCCTGACCATAATGTACCGGGGAATCTTGGCTCTCTTCCCAAATCCCCACAAAAAATCCTGAAACAATCTATCTACACGTGCCAATGCTCCCTTTGTAAAATGTAAAGGCAGAGATTGAACAACATACAGAATCTTTGGCAGCAAAATCATTTTAATAGCATTAATTTTGCCCCAAAGAGTCAGATTAACACGTCCCCATCTCATAATATCCCGCCTAAGAACCTCAATGATTTTATCCACATTATAACTTACTAACTTTCCAAAATCTTGAGTAATATGAATACCCAAATATTTCACACTAGAATATTCCCATTTACAATCCCACCCCAGCAGCTGTTCACATCCAGGTGAAGCCCTCACCGGAAATACCACCGTCTTATCCCAGTTGATCCGATACCCAGATAGCTTACTCACCTCTTCAAAGACCTCCCTTAATAGTTGACCCCTACAACAGGGTCATTCAAGACGACCACCACATCATCCGCATAAGCCAGAGCCTTTACTTCCCCTTCTCCCACTGCAAACCCTCTGATACATCTCATCTGACGTATATATGCCAACAGGGGCTCCAACACTAAATTAAATAACAGTGGCGACAAGGGGCAACCTTGGCGAGTGCCTCTAAACAACGGAAATGACGTAGAAAAACCCCCATTCACCCACACCTTTGCCGAAATGCCATTCTGAAGAGCTTGAATAGCCTTAAGAAAGAAAGGACCAAAACCCAACTTCGACAGCGTATAATTCAGAAAGCCCCAATTCACCCTATCAAAGGCCTTCTCGGCGTCTAAAAAAATCAACAAAATGTCCTTTATTTCCGAGCCCGGCAAACTCAAAATATCTAACAGTGTTCGAATATTATCATATCCATACCTTCGCTCCATGAATCCTGTTTGAGAACGCTCCACTAAATCACCCATATATTTTTTAAGCCTTACTGTCAGTATTTTCGTAAAAATCTTCAGGTCTACATTAAGTAAGGAGATAGGCCGATAATTATTGCACTTAGTAATATCCTTTCCAGGTTTCGGGATCACAGTGATGATTGCCTCCTTCATGGAATCACATAACCTCCCCTCCCTCAAAAAACAGTTATATAATTCACACAAACTCGGCGCCAACACTTCACCAAATTTCTGATAAAATTCTACAGTCAAACCATCCATCCCCGGAGATTTACCCTTATTCATTTCCTCAATTACTGACAAAACCTCTAGGATAGTAATCGGTGCCTCCATAAAACATTTACCTTCTTCAGAAAGCACTGGGAGTTCAATTTTACCAAAGAATCTATCAAAATCACCTATTTGTGGTGCAATATCTTCCGTATACAATTTAGCATAAAAGGAGCGAAAACATTCACCAATTTTACCTTTCTTAATCTCCAAATTTCCAGACGCATCAACAACTTTTTGGACATACACCCTCTCCGAACAATTCTTCAATCTACTTGCCAACAACTTCCCCGCTTTATCCCCCTGCTCCCAGTACTTTTGCTTCATGTAATACAATCCCTTCTCAACTTGTGAGTCCACCTCATTTTTTAGTAATTCCTCAGCATCCAAGATCTTAAGTCTAATATTCTCCTCTCTCGAGAAAGCATAATTTCGTTGTAAGTCTCCAAGTTCCTTTTCAAGCTCCACCAGTCTGGCTTCACCCACCCTACGCATTCTTGCAGTCCAATTCATCAGTTCCCCTCTAATAGAAGCCTTAAAAGCATCCCACACCACCATGCTGTCCGCCGTGCCCTCATTCATCTCAAAGGAATTTGGTATAAAGTTCATTAATGCGTCAGTGGCATCTTGATTTTGTAACACAAAAGGTTTCAACCTCCATCTACTAGGTCCTTGCCTTCCAGCGAGCAACATCAACTTAGCCATTACCATTGAGTGATCCGAAATGTGTTGTTCTCCCATAGACACCTCATTTACATTCTCAATTAAACTATCCGACACCAACATGTAGTCAAGCCTAGAATAAGAATTATGCACTGGTGAATAAAACGAGAACTCCCTATCCCTCCAATGAAAATGTCTCCATGTATCTACTAAATCATATACTTCCAGGAAGTCCCGAAACTCCTTACTTGATTTCTGTCCAGTAAATTTGCACATCGAGGACCTATCCATTTTGGGGTCAATCACACAATTAAAATCCCCTCCCAAAACAATCATTTCACCTCCCATATCACCAAGCATCTTCTTCAGTGAGTCAAAAAAGACCCTATCCCCCGCACATGGCTCATATACTGATCCAACTGTCAACAACATGCCCTCACATTTAAGATCAATAAGTATGATACGTCCTTCACCATCCATACTCACTTTTTCAACACAGGCATCCAATCCTTTTTTCAACAAAATTCCAACACCCCGAGAGTTGGAGGAGTAGGAATTTAAGAAAACTTTCGTATATCTTGAATTAATCAGAGAATCACCAGTGCCATCAATTAAATGCGTTTCTTGCAAAACTGCCACATCAATTTTCTCCCGCCAAAGTTTAGTCAGCACCTTCTTTCTCTTTTGTATACAATTCAACCCTTTCACATTCCAAGTGCAAAACAAGACAGGTCCTTTCATAGCACTCCAATACACTCCATATTGTCACACACACTCATAGACTATTAATCATTATTAATCTATCCATTAAACATTATGACAAATATCAAACCCGTCAAATAGAGTCGAGCAACACACGTATCACCCCCCCACCCCATACCACACTTATAACAAAGGACAACATACACACATACAAAATAGCATTGATTATAAGAAACCCAATATATCCTGGATTTCAACAAAATACCATTATGTACAAAATCATAACCTATTCCAACTATCTCCCCAGAATCCAATGCCTAACATTTTACTAATAGAAGATCTTCCTCTAAATCCCTTAGTAACAAGTCCCAGAATCCTCACCAAACCCAACAATCCCCTGCATCAAACCCCCCACTATAATCCATAAGGCATCCAACCTAAAACCCTCCCTGCAAGTCAAAAAACAGTTCAAATTACATAGAACAACATATCTAACCCAACCATAACGAGCCATCAAAGTAAAGACTCCTGCCAAATAATGCACAAACCATTCCTAAACCACATGCACCCTACAATCTAATAGACAACCTCAGAATGTTTCTTCTTTTTTCCTTTTTTTTTTTTTTTTGGCCCCCAAGAGCATTTAAAAATTGTAATCATGCCACATAGAATGTAAAAGCATAAACACTGAACACTTCCAGTAAACACCAGCATAACAGCAGAAAGCAAGCAATAACCAACCGAAAGCTACATGGGCAAACGGGCCAACAAGAACAAAACCTGAAACAGACCCTAGTATACCTAGTACACAGTAAACAAGTCCATATTATAGAACAGTTCCCCCAACCACATCTTCCCCATCAATTGCCTTCGCTTGGCAGTTCATTCTGCAAATCCTGTAATCTCAGTGATCCATAGGAAGGGACCTTCACCCAAAGTGACGCGCAAGGAGACCACTAATCCCTTACCGCATCATTATCATCTTGACTTTGTAACACAAAAGGTGTCAACTTCCATCATGCAGAGCCAGAATGCGAAGCAATGGACGCTGCACATCAGAAAGGTGCAACAACACCATGTGCAGGCAAACTCAGCACTGCCTGTGCACACCTTGTCCACTATTCACTGCTTAGCCACTAAGCACATATATATTTCCACCAAGGGAACCATGTCAAGCAAGATCCTCAGAATGCATGACTCTCCACCATCGAATATTCAGTATTATAGTATGGGAACACCAGCATTCACAGTACCCTTCAAACAGTAGTGGATGATGACATAGAAACACTTCCACCCTGGATAGAATGCATTCCATGCATCAGTCCGCTCACTTGTATGTATCAGGGCCCACGGCAGGAAACCACTGCATAACGGGGTGAAAAAGTGTCACGTGGCCGCTGTGCCTCTTCCCACCATGTCCGGGTTAAGCAGCATTAATACAATATTCCTGCTCTCCCTATACTAGAGCTTAAAGCCTGCAGCATGCCAACATTCCCCCACACGCTGCTTTGGTCCCAGCTGAAAAATATTAATAAATGCGTGTGAGTTCAATACTAAAGATGTTCATTAGTGGAGGGAGCATTTAGGCACATTAAGCCACGTAAACCAAACACAGGTGGGCTTGAAAGCAGTGATAACAATACAGCACGTTCGCCACTAACACATGACATATACACATTCTCCATCACTAGCACAAACTGTAAAAACAGTATGAAATGCCTCATTAGGTGGACGCTGAGTGATCTTTGCAGTGATGGTATTTTACTGCCATCCACAGCAAGGCGGTAGAACTGCAGTGAGGCTTTCGGAATATCGCGTGCATTCAGGAGCATGCTGTGATCCATCAAAATGTGTTTCCTCTTGTCTTTCCCCTCATTATTCTTATTTGACAAACATTCCGCCTGATAACTTCCAAAATGCCAAATAACTTGAAGGTGGGCACAATAACATTCTTGAGCATTGTTGGCTGGACACAAGATTTGTGATGTAATGCAAAGACCTGCTGCACCTGAAACATGTTCCATGTCTTGACTGTTTCATGTTATGTTCTACTATGTGTCATGTTATGTTGTGGTATTTTACTGAAATTCACAGCACACACCACTGCCTTTTACTTGGTCTCCAGTGACTCGGTGTGAGTGAGTGACTGTGAAGTTAATGCAGCAGACACCTCTCACATCGAAATGCGGCTTATTGGCGTGACGGCAAGGAAAGAGCAAATAAGAAAAATGCGTAATGTAGACTGCTCCTCTGGAGTGTAAGCCAACATCTCCTTTCCATGCAGATTGCCCCGGAGAAAAGAAATGCAAGACAATCCTCCGTTTATTTTTAAAGCTTATGAGGCTGACTCGGTTTGTTGTTTATAGTACATCAGACCTTCGAGGCAAGAGACTTGGTGTAAAAGAGACTTGTCCACATTTGGCCCTGATAATTTGGTAACCAACTGTAAGCTTGTGCTGGAGAAGCCCAGTAGTGTACTTTGCTCGAGAGTCCTGCCTTGTCCTGTGCTAAAAAGGTGGGGACGAGAGACCCCAGTTTACCATCCTGACTTATCATTTTTGTGAACACTTCTTTCTTTTCTGGTGAACATTATCCCACACGGTTTTGTAACTTAACAGTAAGGAATGGCAATCGTTTTTTTTTTAGTATAGATCCTTTTTATTTGACAAGATGCCACTAGGACTGCCTTATTCTTATTTGATGGTCTTAGCTTGCTCCGATTTTCGATTTAAGTTTAGATAAGGTGATTTTCTCAGCCATTTATACAGTTTAATGAACACCCTTGAAATGTGATCACTTGTGTCTGTCTTTACTGTTGCCACCATGAGTTTGTTACAGCACCCACAGAAAATGTGTTGATCATGTACTGCCCCTTTCATAGCTGTAGGTTGGGTAGAGGGAACCACATTCAGCTCAGACACAATACGGGTACTAGAGCTGGATGCCTTGAATACAGTAGAAGTGGATTATTTGCCCAACATCAGTGCCCGAGGTAAAGTCATTATTTTAAGTCTGTGACCTTTTCTTCACCAGGAACTGAGGCAATCCTCATCAGAACAAGGGGGAAAACCCCCAAAGCCTTAAGACAGGAAAGGCTATAACTCTCTAGAAAAGAAAAAGCCAATACCAGTGACCGCCCAAGTCTTCATCCTATCACCATCCAATCCTATGTAGCTAAACCCATGAAGAACTGTGCAATCTCTCAGGTCAGGCAGTTTGTCCTGAAAGACCACTTTGTAAGGAACTACCAATCATGTACCAGCCCAAATATAACCACCCAGCTTGTCATGGAGGATGTGCTACACGCCATAAACAAAGGTGAGGCTTAACTCCTCCACCTTCTCAACCCCTTTTGGTACTGCAGTGCATACAGCCTTTCTGAACAGCATGCAATTTTGCATGGGCATTGATGTCAGGATTTCTTGTTCAGAATTCCATTTCAACATCACTTCTGGTGGCCCGCGCTGTTCTCCAATATCCATTCCTCTCCATCTTGCCCTACACTGTTTACATTGAGCCCGATGTAATATGGATATCCACATTCACCAGTGCTTGCAAGACACACAATAATATCCCAGGAATTCCAATGGAAAATGACATTGCACAGCAAGCCAGCTACCAGAATTGGAGGTCAACCCATCACTTGATGTTCCTTCTTCCTGTTACCCACCCACCACGAATCTAGATAAAGAGCTGGCTCAGACCACAACAACAAACTACATCTCAACCTACATGGACAAAACCTGTACCAGCTACGACTTATGAAGAGCATAAAACATGCAAGGGAATATGAAACTGTTGTGGGACTAAGGGCTGTAGAATAGAAGCGTATTTGGAGACCTTTTCATCTCCCTTTGCTGGGTACTATTACTCAGTCACTGTACTTCCCATCGAGCAGGTTCGTTTGCACTCGAGGTCGCTGAGAATGATGCAGCCATTTCTGAACTTTGCTCAAAGATTCCATAAAATATATGCTGTTTGACTGAAATCAAGTAAATGAATGCTGGCAGAGTGTGTAGAAGGTGTTTGTCCAAATAACAAACGCCTTGCTACCTTGCTGGGATTCGTGTATTCTTGGTAACCCGGGGCTGAGCTAATCTTCTGAGAGAGGTAATTTGGAAAAATATGTGCATTTTATCCTCTTAACCAAGGAAGGAATGCCTGCCGCAGTGCTGGACACCTTAATTAGGGATTGCCACAAAATGTCTATCAAATCTTACTTGAACAATCTCTGCCATATACCTAGGATGGAGTAACTTGGCAGTGGGCTGTGGAAACTTAACAGGAGTAATCCAGATCCCTTTGGGGTGTTTTCTGGAAATGTCTTTCGAATGATTATCGGGGCTGTGACAAAATCATTGCTGATCGGCAGAAGTACAGGAACGAGTAGTGGCTAAACTATCTACTCAGCCTCACACTACTACAAACCAAAAGTGATCCCAATCGTAAAGGTGAAACAGACACAGTCAAGATAAATATCTAGTTTAGTCTTTGTGGTAACGTAGCAATAGCAACCCAAAAAAAAATAGTGCAAAGACTCCATGTCAAATCATACAAAAATATATATAGACTTTAAACACTCAAGAATTCACATAACTAAACTATAACCACTAACAAAGAACACACCCCTGTGGAAAGAACACATCAAATGCATAGCGTATACGTGATGGCACATTGGATACTGGAGCAGTGGTGCATGCAGCAATTTCACTTCAACAGATATTTCTTTAAAAGAAAAGGTGCAAAAAGGGGTGATAAAGGTCATTGGGATCTCAGAGAGACCATTGGGGGGCAGAACCTCTTCCAGCGCCGTATAATATCTTTGCAGGCTCAACAGCATTGTGCCAGGCTTCTAGAATCTTCCTGAAGTGGTGATTCAGCATTGAGTTTGTAAGCTGATCGACAGGGTCAAACACGCTGTGCGGTCCAAACAAGAAAAAGCCTGGGACAGCGGGCAGTACTTATGGTGTAGCTTACAAGCGGGTCAATGCCCAGAGCTGTTCTTTTGACTTCTGGTTTGCTGGGAGGACCAATGCAGGGTCTCCAGAGACAAGGTAAGTCCTTTGGTTGCACTCTCACTCCAGGGAGCTTGGCTAGCCCCTAAAGGGCATCCTTCACCTCCAGCTAACAGGGTTGTGGTTCCAGTGCAGCAAGCAGTGAGGCCCTGGTCTAAAAGCAGTCACCCCAATGTGCCCTGGGTAGTGGTTACTCGGCATAGATTTCCTCTGCCTTGAATAGCACCTGTCTTCACCTCTGTGGCAAAGGATGTCAAATGGAATGCACATCCAACAGGGATCCAGAAATGCATTTTTCCTGTTGTCCAAGAAAGGATCAAGGTAAGAGTGGGAGACCCCTTCCTTTTAAAAGGCCACTGGGGTTTGAACACAAGCAACCTTGCTGTAATGGTTCCAATCCCTGTTGCTGCAACATGGGATCATTGGCCTTCTTGCATCATACACAGAGGGCCTTCATCTGCAGGAAATAGAGGGGACTGGAAGGAGAAGCCTACAGAAAACCAAGATGGTGGACCCTTCGCTAGGGTCCAATTCCCACTCTGGCTACTCTAGCTCTGCCCCTTCCCATGCCTGCAACTTCAAAGCCCTTTGGTGTTCTACCTCCTAGTGTGAGGCTGGCCTTTATTATCGGAGTGCACCTTTTGAAAGCAAGGATCCAGGAGATTTCCTGTTGGGAGCTAGTTTGCCTGAGGGGAGGATTAACCTCCCTCACAGGGGTTCAAAGGAAGGCAGCATCCTGGCTTTTGTCTCACTGGAAGCAGTATAAACCGCCTGCCTGCCATGAATCCACATTGCCCTAAAATAGCTGTTTTGTGCTCACAGTGTTGATGCTTGTATGATATCGAATTGGTGTGGCTTCATTAATTGTGTGTTCATATCAGTCACTATTATACAACCAGTCACAGCTCATTCTTAGTTTACCCTGCCACTAGTTAACAATTATTTTGGGATCAGAGGTACCGAAGTTAAATGCAGCTCTGTCTGCAGTGGCTCTGGTTCACTGCGGCTGCGATTAATGCACATGTGAACTTTGAACCTGCCTTGTGCCACTGGAGGGCAGGTGCTGCAGTTGTCAGGAGACTGGTGCAGCAAGGGCACATATGTGCACTACTGTTTTGTCATGGAGCTTTACTTTATAAAAGGTGTGTAGGGGCTAATTAGCAGACCTGGCTTTCTGAAACAGAATTACCAGCATCATTTTACTTTAATAAAAATAAAAAAGCCAGGGCTTTCACATCCTCCCCAGATGGCAATCCGTCACAGGGACACACACCTGAGGAAGTTAGTAAACCACTATGAATTCTCCTCTCTTGTAGATGAGAATATCCATGGACTATAAATGTGTCGCCCTCTGTCAAATATTTTCTTAGTACACTTTATTGATTTTGGCCTGTGGTGTTTGAATGAGTAGGTGTACAATGAATTCAATGTGTTCATTTAACTCTACTTTCCTTCCCGTTTTTAGCAATATTTTGGGCCTGTTGGGGACTTTTTCTAAATAATTTAGCTTGCTAAGATCATTTGCTGCCATGTGTATACTTATTACGATTTTGCATGCAATCACTGTCCACAGCATTCCTTGTTATGACCATGTTTCTTGCAAACCCCTCACGCATCTGCCATTGTATCACTAGCCGTTCATTGGGTATGCTGCTTTTGTTCTTTTTTTTTATATGATGAAAGATGATGCATAGGTTATGCCGAAATAAGTCCATCTGATGTCGACCATTTTCAGTCCATAGCACTTTCCCGGCTTGACTATGGTGGTGTTACGCTTGTGGGCCTTACTAAATATTCTCAACCTCACTAAAAGCATGAAACAGGCAGTGGCTTGGATGATATCAGGGCAGTGGCTTGGATGATATCAGGTGCTAATTTCTTCAGCCTCATTATTTGTCTTCATTATATTGCACTGGGTCTGAATAGAAGGCCACTTCCAGTTCAAAATTGCTTGTCTCACATACTAAGCTGACCATCTCCGCCTAACAGATGGGTCTACCAGAAAAACAAGTAGTAGAGCATCTAAGAATCTGGTAGGCTCTCATACCTGTGCAGCGCTGGGCTTTAATTCTTACCCCCTGCCAAAACTTGAAAATGTTAGAACAGTCTTAGAGATATAGCACACATCTTGGTATTTGCAATCCTTCCTGAGGTTTACCGCTCAACTCACTTCTTAAAGCTACCAGGGATGTAGTGCCCATCTGACTTCTATGGATATAGTGCACAGCTGACATCTCTCAGCTTCCAGTCATGTAGTGGAGGCTCAATATCAATAAATATACTAACCAATGCACTCTTCTTGGGTCCCAGGAATACAGTGCTCAGCTCAGAATTTTCAGATCCCAAGGAAATGGTGCCCAGCTCTCTCAGGAAAGGAGTACCCTGCTCATTCTGCATCAAGTGTATTGAGTGTTTTGACCAGAAGAAAATGGCAAGCAGACATTTCATGGAGGCAATTACTAGGATATTGGTGGTATTCATGTAAGGAATTATCTGACAGTTTGTGTGTTAGCATTGTGTGACCTGAACATGACTGTGCAATGTATGTTATTGATGTCTAGGGATACCTGCTTCCACCTAACACATTATAACCTGTAGAGCTGGCTACCAGAGACTTGCATGTAGCTTTAGGAGTGGGAAGGGTCTATACTAACCCCTTTGCTGTTTTTCCCCACACCACAAAAGTCACACAAAGGACAAAAAGTACTATCTAATAAAGTTTATATGTTTCTTTATATCTGTTTAGTGTATTCCTTGAGTTGCCCTATTGGGACTAATTGTACCTGTGCACTATCCTCCACCCCTCCCTTGAGCAAAGCCAGACTCCTCTGCAATAACTACTGTGAGAAACCAGAAGGTGTTGCACCCACTAGACCCCGGGGATCTGTCATCCAGGTGGCCAGGACATGGCCCTTGCTTTTGGATCCAGGTCCTGGTGGTGGACCAGTGCGGGAGGATCACTAGGGTGAGGGGTCTTCGGGGAGTGGGAATGTGAGACCGGATGGTGAGACGCGGTATCCCTTCGCTGTAACACTTTTACTCCATCCTACCAGGTAGGATATTTAGGAACTCAACCCCCGACCCCTTTTACAACACAAATACATTCTCACGGACAGCCCGCTATGTGAGAAAACAGACTAACACCTGAGCAGTATATCTGACGTGTCCCAATACAATGGTCAGGCAATTACTGACCATCACACACACCTGACTTCCATTAAGCTTCCCCACATGGATAAAAGACGGAGCACGAGAGTACATTCTGAGCAAGGCAAAGCACACAAGGAAACAGCAGTCTTGAGATGGCAGCTGAATGCGAGAGGAAAGACGGCAAAACAAAAGGGGGTTGCAATGAGGGTAGTTTCCTTGACCTTTTTGACAAGGAACCGTTACTTTCCAGAGACCTCGAGAATAGAAAGCGTAAGACCAGAAAACCAGGCTGAAGAATCCTGCATTGTATGTCAGATACCCGGGGTCCTCCTGTGTCAATGAACAAGGCAGGGATAAGCGCCAGTCACTGTGGTACCATCCTTGGCTCCAAGAACAAAGCAGCGTCAGTGAATTAACACAGCCGGTGAGATGGGGAGACCGATACATGACCGGTCTGTGTTGAAGCCAAGGTTACAAGCAGCAACGTTGTATGATGAGTGCTGTACTGAACATTGGTAAAACGTGTGTGATAAGAGACGCAAGTAAAGTTGAATTACTGATGAGTGACTGAACTTTAAAAAGCAAGATAAAGTACCTTTTGACAGAGTGATCCGGCACAGCATGGGTGCTCAATCGAAGGTCTCTCTAAGTTATCCAGCGGAAAAGTGGCAAAAGTTAAAGTGGGGAAAAGGTCACATCAAGAAGAGAATTAGTAATTTTGAATCGAAGTGGTCCTGCGATGGGTCAAGCAAAATCATGCACACAGTCAAACATCTTTGAAGTAGAGATATTTGGTCCGAGCCCAGCGGAGGCAGACCAATTGAAGATTTTGTGTCAAAGTGGGTCTGAGCCCGGCGGAGGGGGACTCGCGGTAAACAGTAAATCACCTGAGAAGTTGTATGTGAAATCCTAAGAAGAAAGCAACGTTTACGTTTGTCTTGTTGCATCAGGTCTCTGAAATACAAGGCTTTAAAAGGCACAGAGACTTTGGTACAGAAGGCCCTGATGTTGATGAACTGCATCTTCATGCTAGAGAAGGCAGAGAGTGTGCTAAGCTCGAGTGCGCCGTTTTGTCCCGTGCAGAAAACGTGGGCAAGGGAAGCCATTGACTAGTACTGAGTTATTATTATTTGATGGTCGTAGTTTGCTCCCATCTTTAGATTAAGGATTAGATAGCCGTTTTCAAACCCAATGAAGTTCAATAAACACCCTTGAACTGTAATCGCTTGTTTCTGATAACATGCAGTTCTTACACTACCAATAAACAGAGTTTGATGTATATTTTGGTAGGAACCTTGTCTGATCCTAGGATATGTGGCTTCACACTCCTGACCAGAGGAATGCAGAAACATCTCCCTAATAGGAACCTTGTGTTGAGCAAGAGAAGACATGTACATTATTAAATTAGTCCACTTGAGCAGTTAATTTGACTCCTGTGGCGAGCCATTTTAGAATGCTGCTTTGTCCCTCTGCAGCAAATGTTGGAAAGTAACAAGCACAGAATGATGTCTGGAAATTGGCCATTGTTCAGCTGAGTCTATGTTCTATTTGAAAGGAAAAACATTGTATCAATGCAATACACAGTCCATATTATAACTGAGCATTGAATTTCTATCTAGGCCTTTCTTTGGAGGAGTGGCACTGTGCTGATGTATGAGCCGGAGGAGGTGTGAGAGTGTATATGGATGTGTGGCTTGCACGGCGAGGTGTGTGTGGGTAGGAGAGTTCCCAAGCAAGTGTTTGCACACAAGCAGATGTGTGCGCAGGTGTATGAGGGGGGGGGTCTGCCTTTTCCTTACACACACAGAACGGTTCAGAATCCAATTAGTAAAATACACTGTTCTGGCTTTTCATTTCTAGTCTAACAGGTCAATCATGACTATCAAGAAACACTCCTCCTCTCCCCTCCCAACCAATTAGACTGACCGAAGATCACAATTCCTTTTCTCTTATGAGCTATCCAAACTCTTAACAAACTTCCCCTGCAGCCAGTTATTTCCTTCCATGGTTTCCCTGTCCAACAATGTGAGATTCCAAAATGGAGGCTGGAGATGGGGAACCGCTCATTGAAGCCTGTAGGCTCAGAGGAGAGGGGGATGAACAGAAAACATCATTATTCAGTCACAGAGACTAACACAAAAGGGAAAACCAGGAACCAATTCGGCTGGATGAAACATAACAGCATAGTGATTAAGTACCTATAAAAGCCTCCCACTTCTGAAGTGCATGAAGAACAAACAGAGTAGATGACGTGAAGAGCTCAGGAGAGATACTTGCTTGATTGAGAGCTGAGAAACGGCAAAACAGAGAAACGTTGGAATTCAGACAATGCTGAAAGTCTCGTGAAGCCTGTGAATCTTGCCAGTGTTGTATCTGCTGAAACCCGCAAATCCAGAAAACCGAGAGGCTGACAAAACCTGCAAATCCTCATAGGTAGAGAAACTTATGAATACACAAGGGAGACCTGCTAAGGAATCATATCCTTTGGATCACTATCCAAGAATATTGTCAGAGTCAGAGAAGACTCTTGGATCTCTGTTAAGGAAAAACCTGTACATATTTGTTTAATACCCCTTCCTGGAATTTATCCACCTGTCTTTTATACTGATCCGAAGACCTTTAGACTAAAGACTTTGAAGCCCACCCTTTTTCGGCAAGTGCAAGGCCATCTTTCCTTCTACATACTTTAATAACTGTTTTCAACTTAACATTTTGGACATGCAAAAGAATATTGAGGAAATCGGCTGTGTGTGTGTGGGTGTGCTTGTGTGCATGCGGAGAGTGGGAGAGCATGCAGAGGTGTGCACTGAGATGTGTGCAGGTATGTTGTTGGGTAAAACTGTGTGTGTGTTTGTGTGCACACGTGGAGGTATGAGCGAGCATGCAGAAAGGTTTGTGAGATGTAAGGGTGCAAAAGTAAGAGATCGATACAAAGGTAGTATTAGATTGCTACACACTTTTATTGACAAATGAAAGAGGGAAATCTAACTATTCCTAACTCTAAGAGGGGTTACACTACCTCAAAAAAAACTAAGGAGCTTTCAGAATGTCCATAACTAAAAAGTCTACCGTCCTATGTCCAAATCCTATTTCTATCCCTTTACAGTTATAAATTAACTAAACTGGATCAGTCTCTTCTGAGTCCAGAAGAGCGACTCCCTTCCACTAGACAAACACAGTTCACAGGTAGGGGGATGTCTCCCGTACCCTTGTTGTAATTCTCCTCTTAGGAAAAAGAAATAAAGTTCCAACCAAGTTCCAAGTTGTGTAAACCTTGATACCAAGAGAATGGCTCCCTTCTGGTAGTCTTCCTCAAGCTCTTTACAATGTTCACAAATGCCAGGGGGAATTACTTCCATCCCCTGGTCGTCTTTGGTTTTTCAAAATGACAAGAGAATGCCTCCATTCTCTTGGCTTTTCAGTGTCCACAAACACACCAGGGGATATGACTCAATTCCCATGGTTCTCTTCCAGCTCTTTGCACTACCAATAGAATGCCTCCCTTCTCTTGGCTTGTTACAATGTTCACAAACACACCAGGGGGTATGATTCCCTTCCCCTAGTTCTCTTCCAGCTATTTGTACTGTCAAAGGAATGCCTTCCTTCTCTTGGCTTTTCACAGCGCCAGTGGGAATGCCTTCCTTCCCATAGCCTTTCTCACACAGTGAACCTGGTTCCCTATCCTGCCAGGTGCTGTGACTATGAAGATCAATGATTATCGTTTTCTCTCTTGTGGGTATGGGTACCAGATATGCAATTCCTCTTCCTATTTCTAGTGTTCTCCTCCTTCATAGGCTTGGTTTACTCTACTGCCAAGTATTACCCTTTTGTAACACGTATCAAAACGTTTCTTTACAGCTTTCAGGGTACCAGACCCTCTATTGTTGTCTTCTCGTGCCGCTTTTATCTTGCTATTGCCCTCTCTGCTCCCCGGCGCCTGTCCAGCAAGCTGCGTATCTTAGAGCATGGACCGTGTAGGCTGTGTCTCTTCCCGGGTGCTTGTCGTCAGCTGGGGTACTTCTGCAGCTCTCGTGGGCTTCCTCCGGACTGTGGAGGCTTGGCAGCCTCAACTCTCTTTCTGGCAGTGTGGTCTCTTCTCCCTGTGCTCTCCAGGCTTCAGGGACGCTTGGAGCGTCTATCCGCCCACTTCCCTTTCAGTGCTTCTGCTTTGGTCCGGTTTTGGTCCTCCCAGCTTCCTTCGTGGCATCCCCTTCACGATCCGTCTTCGTTCTACGCAGGTACTTCCTCTTGCGTTTCCTCAGGGGATTAGCCTCAATACAAAGTCTTTCTTCCCTTTTTATTTCATAGTTGAAGTTGCCTGTTCCAGATTGTCTAGTCTGCTCACTATGGTTCTGCAGGGTGCTCCTTAGCACTCCACGCCTCTTCTTCTTCTCACTACAATTATGATCAACCTCAATTGGGTTGGAGATGTTCTTCCACGTCCCAGTATTGCAATACAATTCACATGGGTTGTCCCTACTCTTCCTCGTCTCAGTATAACGTAGCGGGATGGAATACACTACCTTACACAGATGGATATAGGTATGTGGGATTATGTTACCCTTTTCAGGGTGAGAGGGTGAGGAAGATGATAAAGGGGTGGTTTGCTACCGCGTTATCCCTTGGATGTCCTCCCTTGCCTCATAAGGGGTTCCTCTTCCCATGTGATGCTCCCACAATGCACCACCCCTTGGGAGAAGGGAGGACATCTAGGGAATTTTTTACAGGCAGCATGCATGCAGGTGTGATTTATAGTGATTGTTTCGAAACAAAAGTTTTGAATCACTAAAGCCTCGAAACAAACGTTTCGAAAACAAAAGCTTTTGACAAGCTATACTTAACATGCAAAAGTGCATTTCTATCTAAACCAATCCGTCGACAATAGACATGGACTGGTCTCAATATAAATGCACTTTTACATGTTAAAAGTAGCATTTCAATGCTTTTTTTGTAACTTTAAAACGTTACATGGAGCTGTCCAGTGCTGAAATGTCAGCACTGACCAGCCCCTTGTTACGTTTTAAAGTTTTTGAGTATATTGGGGGGGGTTCCCCCAAACCACCCCCCCACTCCCACGCCACCCCTCCCCCTAACCCAAGCCCCAACCCTAACCCTAAACAGTAGCCCTGGCCCCAACCCTATGCCTAACCCCAATGTAACCCTTAAAGTAACCCAAACCCCAACCCTGACCCTATTTTAACACTTAAACTAACCCTAGCCCCAACCCCAACCCTAACCCAGAACCCTAACCCTAGCCCCAACCCTAACCCTAATTTAACCCCCCAATGTAACCCTTAAACTAACCCAAGCCACAACCCTGACCCTATTTTAACACTTAAACTAACCCCAGCCCCAACCCTAACCCTAACCCAAATGTAACCCCTAAACTAACCCCAGCCCCAACCCTAACCCTAACCCAAATTTAACCCCTAAACTACCCCAAGCCCCAACCCTATTTTAACACTTAAACTAACCCTAGCCCCAACCCTAACCCCAACCCTAACCCAGAACCCTAACCCTAGCCCCAACCCTAACCCTAATTTAACCCCCCAATGTAACCCTTAAACTAACCCAAGCCACAACCATAACCCTAGCCCCAGCCCTGCACTAATACTTACCTTCATTGACTGGATACCTGCAGGTGTCTGTGTGGGCATAGGTATGAGTGCAAGTGCACACCCAGTTTCACATGCTCGCACGTTTCTGTATGGATTCATGCACGGGTGTTTGTGTACTTGCACGCACACACAGTTCTGCATGAACACGTGTATGCATATATATGCACATACCGCCCAGCCCACATTCTCATGTTTACTCACTCACACCTACAGAGACATGTCATGTTCACTTACTGCCTGTGTAGTGCAGTAATACAATGTGGCCCTGCAGGGACTCCATCTGTCCCGCTTCAGGAGAAGCTCTACATCTCGTCGGACAGGGGATGTCCTCTGAATGGCATTTTAGTAGTGAATCCACGGGAACATCTAGTTCACCAGTCCTCTGCAGCTTTCTGGGGCTCGCCTGAATCCCTTCAAACTGATAGCTGCTCATCCTGATAGGAGGGTCACTGTTATACTGCACCCAAGCTGCCTGTGGCTGCCCCTGCAGCGTCCATCTATGTAGTAGATTGACTGAAAGAGGTTGTCTATCGTAGAGGATCCTGAGATGTTGGCCATCTGTTCTTCTGGGACCAAAGGGTTACAACTGGTGACAGCGAGGCCTATTCCTAACCTCGTGCACACATTTGCTGGTGTTGTGAAGTTGGCCTTCTGGGTCCTGCTGACATGCCCCTTTTTGACAGCCCCCCTTTGCTGTGATGTTTTCTCATAAGGCATGCATCTCTTTTCTGCAGCCATTCCGTCTCGCTAATCCTTTGGTGGTGGCACGTGGGCTTGAGACTCATCAGCGACCCCTTCTCCCTGCCTTAGCCTTCAGTTCAGAGGTCTGTAAGAACTACTTAACTTTTGTGACACCCCAACGCGACCATGACTATTGTCTTTTTCCCATTGAAACGATCACTGCGACCACACATAATTGTAACGGCTGAAAATGCCGACTTTTTATTATTTTTATTTAACCCCCTTTACACTACATAGATATGCGGGGGGAGACCCCCGCAGCTCCCATATTACTATATTATCCCATACCCCTCCCCACATATATATGTGGTCAGAGACGTTTTTATGGGAGGGCAAAAGGGACACTTTCCCAGGCCCCCTACCTTGGAGGGGGCCCCACAAGGCTAGCTGATCTGAAGAAGCAAGATTCCATTGTTTACCAGTCTAAAATAGCACACGTCGGGATATTTTATGGGGTGCTGCTGAGGCTCTAAACCCATAGCCTTTTCTGTTTTGGCAAGTGCATTCTGCCTTGATCAATTCTTCATGTATTGCTTTCTGTGTTCACTGTGGTATACCTAGTTTGTGTGTTCCTTATGGCACAACTCTGTAACATTCTTTCCTTCCTGTGGGAATTATGTTGATCGTGTGCAATAGGCAATGGTGAAATGCATATTGATAAATTGAATGCCACAATGGTTCAGAAGTTAGCTCAGTGTGTGAAGCACCCATTGCAGAGATATGTGTTCATATGCAACATTAGAATATCGTATTCCAACAAGGCTGGCTGAGCCTTTCCTATGTCCGAAGTTTATAAAGCAGCCTGCATATACTTGTTTTTGCAGAACAACATCTGCCATTATCAGCAATGAACCTATACCAGATAGGGGTTGCGATAAAATCTAACCCATCATCCATATGGTGAAGGTCTAGAAGTTTGTTTGTTCAGGTGGGGCTTTGTAAAACCTAGGCAATCCCCTCCAACGATGCCATAAACTCTTAGTCCAAGAGGTGACTAAATATCCAAATTCAAGACTATGGAATGACAGCGTTCATGTTTGTATCCTGGATTTGCCAGCAGACAGTGATCCTGGTCAAATCATATAATATATCTTACATTACTGTGCTGTGAGGTTTGCCTTCTTCTATGCTGCTGGCATCATTTACCCCATTACTTGATCTTTCTTCTTATGTAGGACATTTGGGTGGAACGGTTGGTAGTCAGAAGAGAGCGGCCCATATGCTGCAAGCCTCAGGCACGCATATTTTAAGTTCTGCTTGTTTGACCCAAAACACGGTTTGCTTTTTGGTAAAAGTCAAAGGTTTTTATGCACGTTTATAAATGAAAATGTCACAAGACATTGTTTTGGAAGTATTTAAAGCTTTAAAATACAAAAGACAAAACCAGATTAAATTTGTTAAATCACATCGATTGGTATGCTGGTTCTTATATACGTCCCTTGATGATGGAGAGAATGAAGCTAGAATCATTCCCATTTTGCATAACACCCTTCTATAATATTTTGTTTAAAAATTGTCATGTTTGGTAATGTGATTTGTGTACTTTCCAAGTCCGTTTTTCAAAATAAAAATGAGATTGTTTTAGTTCATGGTAAGAACTGGAAAGGAAAGTGTTGGCACAAATCCCAGCTTCACCCCTTCACCACTTAACCAATGTGTGATCCTGGGCATCTCATTTAATCTTGTATAGCCTGGCCTCTCAATATTGCCAGTGCCTAAACCTTTAAAAATTGTCAGCCCTTGCGAGTGACTTCCTTCTCATGGTATGATCTTCATAAGAGCCTTATTCATGGTTTCACTGTGTTAATAGTGAGCATATTTGTATTGCACACTACAGGCCTTTGTTCCTTTGATATCTAATGGCAACACTATTTGAAAACCATATACCAATTCTAATCTCAGTCTGTCCGGAAAAGACACCTTCCTGGTAGTTTCAAATCTGCCTCTACTATCCATGCTCCGGTATGTGTAGCGTAGCGTTCTCCTTCCTTCCAATTGGTGCTCTCTATCCATGCATGAGCACTTTTGCATTCTGTGAGGCAGCTAATGTGAGTTCTCGGTCTATTATGGGTTACATGTACATTTTACATACGGTCCTGCATTAATGCTACATCTACCTTCCTGGATGTTATTGATAAAACGTATCCTGTATGTACTAGAACAGTAACCCCTTTGTAGACTGCCATTGTTGGTCTTCAAATGCTACTTGTCTATCAATCTGATTAGAGCAAGAATGAAGAGGGCAAGGGGACTTAAAGGGAGTAAATGTGCTTATTATGCTGCGAGACAGCATATAAACCTATAGGATGGGAACGCGGCGGGTGGAGGTAGAGGGGCGCAACCAGTATTCTTGATTACTTAATTGCTTTGGTTTGGTGGAGGGGGGCCCAAAGATGTCTGTGCCCAGGGCCCCAAAAGTGCTTAAGATGGCCCTGTATGTGGTGTAAAGGGGGTGTTTAAAAATAAAAAAAAGTCGGGCATTTCGGCCATCGCAATTGTGAGGGCGACATTTTGGGCCATTTCCATTAAAACCTATGAGGAGGAGTTCACAACTGTTAAAACACCCTGAAGTAATAAGACCAACTGCATATGTGTGAGCTCTTGAGGAACACTTGTGCAGGGCCTTGAGTTGAACACTTAAGCATTTATTTTAACTTTAATACTGTGCCTTAAGGTTTGCAGGCTGAGTTCTATGTGTGAAAACGTTTACTACCACTTTAAACTGTAACTAAGTGCTTACTATTGTATCCATAATTGCTACAGTGTTATTTGTGTTTAAATTGCGAGAGGTGTCTATTAGATATCTTTACAGTTTTACATTTATACTTGGTGTTTTGCTTGACTTTTGTAAATTAAACTTTATGGACAAGCGATTTTATACCAGAGTATATATGTTTCAGTCCAAACGGCCTGGTCCATTTTTTACTTGGCGTGTCTATGTTGTTATGTCACAGACCTTTTATACTATGCCCAATAACCACTGTAGCGGTTTCAGAGCACCGTGGCTTGTCTGGAAGGCTGTTTCTTGTGCCCCCTTCCCACGGGGTATCCAGATATTATTCTACGGAGGACAAAGGAGCTGTGGAACATAAGTGGTGGGCAAAATAGGGTCCGGGTTCTAAACATAACATCGGAAGGACAATAGCAAATGTGACATCATGTTGTTTGGTAGCTTGAGTCTATGCGGATCAAATTACTGAAGGCCATCGATCAGAATGGAATAAAAAGGAAAATGTCCAAGTATGGCCTTTTGAAAAGTCTTAAGAGGCTTGGAATCAACTGGAATGTCTACGTTTGGGCGTTTTCAAAAGTCGACGGTAGTTGAGAGACAGGTAGTGTTTGTCTGTCTGATGGGCTCAAGCAGACCCTTGAAGTGTGATTTACATTTTTTCCAAGGATTACCTTTAAATATGTGTCCATGGAGCAAACTCTGTGTAGTAGTTTTGAGACCACCATGCGTTTAGGCAGAATGTGGCCTAGTCAAGAATAGACGGTGTGAAGGGCGACTGTAGGTGGAGAAAAAAAAGGGGAAAAGGAGCAGGTGTGGTTTAACAGATGGCAGCCACCATTTTGGGGGTATAAATGGCTGACAAATTCACCACACCATAGAAATTCAGCCAAAGACTGCAGAAAGAGGTGTGGCTGGAGGGACAATGGGTGGGAATGGGAGGAAAATCCCATCGCTTTCACTTACCAATGGGCTTTAAATGTGCGGGACACATAGCCAAACTACATACATCCATCCTCATATGTCCTGCATTGAAAAGCATTACAAACCTACATTCAAAGCCCCTATTTCAAGCTCTTATGTTAAAGCTCTTATTTTAATGACAGTAGTTTTGGAAACATAGGTAGCGCTTTCAGTGCCACTTAAAACCGCGAGTACGCTAATATGCAGAGCAGTATAAATACTCAATCTGCGATCAGTATTTTACACGAGCTCCTTCCCCTCCTAAAAGTGAGGCCTGACTCCCCTGCCTTATTTACCAGTGAGAGTTTTGATTAACTTGGTTGAAGTCATCTCTCCCTCCCCACTCTCCTTTGCACTCTTCCCCCTCCACCCCCTTTTCTTTAATTCGAAAGAAACAGAGACTGGTGACAGCACCCCGAGCTTAAGTGTTCAGTGTGTATGGCTTGCTGACATACTCAAGACAGGCTAGCAAGCAGTCCACATTCAGACGTTCTTAAAACTTCGGCCATGTTGCCATATTTGTCCTCTGGAAACTTCAGATTCTAATTGCACAATCTACTCATGTTACGACCAATCTGGCATTAAATGGGGTGAAGGAAAGACTTCAAAAAATACGCGATGTATTTGGCCCAAATACAGACCAACTTGCCATGGGAGTTGCCTCGAACCGCCGGGCTCGATGAGAAGATGGAAGAACCCCAGATATGGAATGTTCTAACCTCACTTGAACATCACACAGTGCAGTAAAAGACTATGCCGCAAAGTTTTCTGCATCTGTAACATTTTTAGAAGACCACAAGTATGCCTCCTTAGTAGCGGTTGGTAAATAACAGACCTGCCGAGCCCACTAAGAGTTTACACTTGTTTTGAAGGATTTCAAAGTACTTTATGCGGCATTGAAACAGTGCTGCGGACCACAGCGCATGCAAGCGCTATGTTAAAGCATGCAGTTTGCCCAAGAGTACATACTCGGCTACAAGTAAACCGAGCTTACATGATCAATTGGAATCACCCAAGTTATTTAATGTGGTACAATTGTTTCTCTTATGAGTAATTCCATGGTCACGCTATGGAAATAACGAGACTTGCATTGTGTAAACCTCCCACTGAGTCTGCGGCTTCGTCATATCTCTATAAAAAGGTACTGCTCCTAAAAGCATGCATTTTCATTTAAAATGGAGTTTTGAAAATACCAAGTAGGGGAAACATTATAAATACTCTCTGTACACGGTATGCAGTAATAAAATAGTGCCAGAAATGTTGCCTTTACAAAATATTGCTGTAAAAATGCTGTGGTTTGACCTGGTAAAGGTGTACCCCATTATACCATTTAAGGGAAGCGGGGGACAACGGGTCTGGGTGATGCAGGGGTGACCCCCGCATCCTTTACATGGATGGCGGTGGCAAAACCACTGCCTTTTTGCAGCGATTTCTTTTGTGTAAACAGCCATTTATGCTGCGATTTTAAGACATGGAACACTGTACACATGCTGGGGTCTAAGTTAATTAGTCATTGAGGGAACATAAGGATCATCACAATTGCCATTCTCCTTCGACTATTACTATGAGCCTTTTAGACACACTGGACATATGCCTAGAGCTGCTAGTAATCCCATAAAAGATTTTTGGAGAAGAAAACCTACTAATAAAGTTTTGCCTCTGCCAACAATGGATTCATCACTTTTTTTGATCCTAAAGTGTAGACTGCTAGAATGAGAGCAGTTATTGTGCTGTAACCAGGATAAACTGCAGATTTCTTCTGAAAGGTACCCCCACACCCATGCCAGGGAGTTTGACCACCTCTGTGCTGGCAGTATTTAGTGGGGACTTTTATACACATTGTTTCAGCACATATCGCCAAATGTAAAGGAGGCAATCTTTTATGGCTAGAGGCATCTTTGCTAGCCACTTTGTCTTTTCACCATGAAGCCTAAGCAAATAGACAGCATGTAACATGTTATGTTATGCCACTTGTGTGGTCGCTCGGTGATCTAGTGGATCTGCAATGGAAGAAGGGTTGGGGGGTTTTGTTATTGGGATTGAGAGGGAGAAGAGCAAGCATGCTTCCTTTTTTAGTTTTGGCTAGTAGGTGGTGGGAGTGAGAGTGCTGCCTATAAGCGGAAACTATTGTCATGGAACGTGAAGGTAGGCTAGAGATGGGATGTGAGGAGAGACACAAAGGCTGTGGGTGTTTGATTATTTACCCACTGACAGTCAGGCTATGGTCCTGCTTGTCTCCCCACAATCTCTTTCGATTTTAGCTCTGTGATTGCCGACGAGCCTTATGGAAGGTAATGGATTAATAGCACCTATGAAGCTGCTAAACCAGCTCCTGTATTTTCCAAGAGTACTTTCAGCCAATTAATCAATAAGCAGTATCTCTTTCTTTCCCTTAATGCCTGTTCAAAACAAGCATTGGCAAATCCATAAGTTCTGTCGTGTGTAATGGCAATAAACAGGCATTTGCCAGGCACAGCCATCATATGCCTAGTGTGAAACAGACATGGTATCAAGAGAGACACACACTCAAAAGGGTTTGTTTTAAAACCTTTTTTTTTACTAAGGTTCCTGGGTTGGTGTAATGCCTGACTGGCCCCAACTCTAAAGGGATAGTTCCCTTAACTGATGGTTCTAATTAGCGTTGATGTCTAATAGACCAAAATAAAAATCTGTGTCTAAACCTATGCTTGCCCTCACTCTTTACAAAAATGTGATACTAAAAAAGAAAATAGTGGTTCAACAAAAAGTGAAAAACCAAAGTTGGCTTTAGGTGGTCTTCTCACCAGGTGCAGTTTGGACAATGCCAAAAAAATGAGTTCAATCAACAGGGCTGTTTGTAAGACCTTCTCCACAGGGCTCTTAGCGTGATTTCAAATACCATCAGTGTCTTTGAGTTCCTTGGGGTTCCCTTGCCCAAGCTTCAACTTGTTCAAGTTTCAATCACCACAAAGGAAATGTAACACAGTTCCTTTTGAAGGTTCTCTGGGTTCCCTTCCCCACGCTTCAATCCTTTTAACACTATAAAGAAAAGCAATAAGTCTCCAACTTGGTTGGGCCTCTTAGGGTTCCCTTCCCCAAGCTCAGGCCCCTTATAGTTTTCAAAAACAAAGCCAGTTTTTACAGGCTGCACTTTTCTTTCCGCAGTAGGGCTCTCATGGTTCCCTTTCCCACGCTCAGGCCTCCTCCAGCTTTCAAGACAAAACTAAATATATCACAGTTCCTTTTTAGTTTCTTAGGGTGCCCCTACCCAAGCTTAGGCCCCTCTATTTCTAAACACAAGTTCAGTTGGTCAGGATGTGCCTTTTCCTCATATATCATCTTTCTTGCATACAATCTTAAGAAGGTGGGGTAGAATCACAGGCTTTCGAAAATGCCAGGCTCTTTTCTTTTCCTCAGCGTGACCACTCTGATCCTTGCCCCTCTCTCTTTGTTTGTTACTCTGGCTTTCCTTTGCGCTTTTTATCTTCAGGTGCTTCCTGCACCCCTTTCATGTATTCCTTTCCCTTTGTTGTGCACACTTGCACTGTCCTTTATTCCTTCTCTCTGTTGTGCCTCTTGCACGCTTCTTTCTGGGTCCCTCGCACCCTTTTTACACCGTCTTTTTCCTATGGTGCCTCTTGCACACTTCTTTCACATGGTCCACCTATTTTAGGTCACACGACCAAGTGCCCTGTGCTTAGCTTTGTCCCTTTTTAATACAGTTCAATCTGTATCATATTAATCCTTGTTCATAAAAACACCTTTTTAGTGCTTCACTTTTTCTCTCTTCCTTTAAATTAAAGTTCACCTCTTTCAAACATTTGTCTCTTGCTTCTGGCCCACTTTTCACTCGTATCAATTAATTGTCAAACTTTATTCCATTTGTCATTTCACACACGTGCGTCTCCCTGGCTTTGCGCTCACACTGTTACTTGTATCTTTTCATTGTTGAAGTCTACCTTTTAGCAATAATCGAACATTTACACAAACGCAGTGCTCTTTCTTACATGTTTCTAGTGTTACTTTGTATCGTGTGCTTCACAAGCCGGGTTTCCAATGCTCTCAGATTCACCTGGCTGACGTCTGCACTTCAGCTCTACAGAAACTCTTCATTCCGAGATCAGGATCTCACTGCCGGCCCCTCAGACATTCCTGGGCTGTCTCCCCAGCCATGGGGAACAAGCATTCGCCTCCCAGGTTCTGCAGGGGACCAGCACACCTTCTTGGCCCCCTGAAGACACGGCTCCCTCGGCACGCTTTCTCTCAAACTGCAGCTTCTCAGCATCTCAGCATCCCGGTCTCTGGCCTCTGGTTCTGGGCAGCTCTGGCGTCTCGGCTCTCCTCCCAACTCGCTCTCCTACTTGCTCTTCCATCTGTGCAAGACCACAACTTTTTATAGTGAAAAGAAAACGTGAAGTAGAGTCAGGTGGGAATGGTTACTGTTAAATTCCTGACCCTGCCTGACTCTATTAGCGGGACAACTTGAGTTCCTTCTAGGGTAGGTTGTTCCTATGGGTAATCTTTACTGATCTTAATTGCCTCCTCCTCATCTCGTATTGCTTGAAAATGGGTAGGGGGAGATGGGATGAATTTGAAAATACCCCCTGAGTTTTGGGCTAAAGAGATTAGTGGTGCAATAAGATTTAGATTGAGTTCTGATCATCTTATCAGGGTTTTGACAGAGAGTATAAGAGCATCTCCTAGTTCTTTCTTCCCTAAGGGGAAATTTGTCTCCTTCTTTATGTCTGTCGATGGCTTATGTGAATAAGGTTCCGGGTGGTGTTCCCTATGATTTGGAGAGGATGAATAGATCTTGTTATAAGTGGTATGATCTTATGTTACTGGTGCCTTCCTCTCTCTCCCTCTTGGGTAATCAACTCTTTTGCTTCTCGCTCTAGGGTCATGACGGAGGCAATGCGATCTAGGGATTCTGCTGCCTGGGTTTGGGTCATGGGAATCAAGATGAAGGCATCAGGGATGCCGTCCTCCACTGTCCTGTTACAATACCGCGTCTCACCGGGGGCCTTCCCATGATCACAACCCCAGACTCCCCTACCTAGGTGATCCTCCCTCGCTCGTCCACCCCCAGGGTTGGGATCCAAAAGCGATGGCCCTCCCCATGCCACCTGAATAGAGGGTTCTCAGGGTTTACATGGGAAAATATCCCTAGGTTTCTCACACCAGGTAATATCACAATTTGCCTGCTGTTACCAGTTTATGACCATGTAGTAGCATAATGGCAGTGGAAAATGCACCTCCGATGCCTGCATACAAGGAAAGACTCCAGCCTATCTTTATTGCCTGTTCAGTGACAGATTGGGGCTTCACAAAGGTGTTAGCAGGGTTTCCCCCAACCAGTAAGAGTTTTCTTTGATACTAGATATAATTGTGAAATTGGTGGGTGAGGAAATAGCCAGGAAATTGAGATGACACTGCATTACAAGATTTCTCACGTATGTGAAAGTTACTTGCTTGTCTTCTGATAACTACGATGACTATGGTCCTCTCTGCAGCTCTTTCACAGAGGTGTTGGACCAAACATTCCACTCTGATCATTTGGTACAAGGTGCTGGGTATTTTTTTTTCTGATCTGATGTATAGATTTCAAACACACACAAATAGCAATTGTGCTCATGTGACCCAAAGTCACACAGTGACACAATTCCCAATGCATCCTACTGTAATGTGTGAGAGTCCTCATACAGCTGGATGTGTGGGCTCCACTATTGGTATGCTTTGATGCTTGAGCGGTACATTCTTCAGTACTGTCGGGGGGAAATTCTGCCGGGGTCGGCCGGGCCGTCCGTAGACCTCCGGGCAGGGAGGCCCCAACTCCTCCCGTATATCCCAAAAGAGATAGAGTATGAGACACACGCAAGAAGCAAGGTGACTCTGCTGTTTATTAGACAAAACGGCAGGGATGGGTCAAGGATCGTACGCGTCCGTCCTGACACACACACAATCGTGGGGCTTGCAGGCCCTTTTTACCTTAGTATGACGCGCTACTTGCGTCACCTTAGAAAGTTTAGCAAAAAACCTATTTCCACTCTGGATTGGTTACTCGAGTGGTAGGGTTAGTATAGCATACATATAGAGAACGGTGTTAGTGGTTGAGGGTTAGTCAGGTGGTATACTTGGGCTGTCCCTTCAATTTGATACATGAAAATTGTTACATGAAGACCTCTGAGGATTGGTCAATGTTAATGGCGTCAGTGATAAGAGCCCCATGTTCTGATTGGTCCGCTCGCGAGCCTCCCAGTCTGAGACTATCGCTGTTCCCAGCTCGCGGTGCACCTGTCATTTGCAACAATGTTTTACTATGGGTAGGTGTAAACAATGTGAGGATTTATTCATATGTTGGGAGGTCGACTACTCCCACTGCTGCAGATGTCCAATGAGTCTTTTAATTGTATCTGCCTGTGTCTTGAAACGTGGGATTCAGGCGTCTCCTTCCTCCTGGGCTTGGCATCCTGTCAGGTTTGGCTTTGTCACGTGAGGTGGGACCGTGTTTGAGGCAAAATTCAGCACAATTAATATTGTTTTTCCCACTGTGTGCCTGGTTTATCTTGCAGGTGCGACCTTGGCGTCGGCTTGCGGCATGCGAGATTGCAACATCGTGCCCTTGGCGGTGTGCTTTCGCCGGGCTCATTCTGCAGGGTCAGCAACCGAGCTCTTGCTCATTCAATGTTCATGGAAGCTTTTGCTTGCGGCCTACTTGGGCCTGGTGCATAGGTGGAACCGTTTGATGCAGAGCGCTTTAGGTTACGGTATCATATTGCTCTATCCTCAGTATCGTGTCTCCGTTATATTCTTCATTATGGTACATGGTTCTTAGAAGAAGCGTGAGCAAGCCTTTTTAGATAAGTTCATTATGCGTCTTGCGTTTCTGCATTTTGAGAGCCTATGTGGAAAATAATAAAGATGCACGTCCGTGGGTATGTCTGTCGCCTACGTCATAGCACTGAGTATGTTCTTTGTGTGGATTGGTGTGGGAGTGTCCGGTGTGCATGTTTGCACAGGTGTGCTGACCGTTGGCTAGGTCGTCATGGCATCTCTAACGACGTGTAGGTTTAGTCGAGTTGATCCATGCCGCAGGTGTCGGCATGGACAGGGCGGGCTGCTCGGCAGGTAGGTGGGCACATCCGTATGTTCCTGTACCAGGGTATTTGGTCGTCTGGTAGATAGGCAAACTCCTCTCGTGGCGGGTGTTTAGGCCGTGATCCTCTAGGCCAAGCGCGAGAGGGGAAGGGCGGGAGACTGTTCTTCCATTCTCCCACTTCAGTCCCCCCTCTGGTCGACTTGTCGACCACAAACATATCCTTTTCTTTATATCCTCTTACTCTCCATATTTTGGTTATTCCTCCCAAATGTCCATAGTGGTTAACATGGTCTTCAAATGACCAATACATATATGCACAGGTTCCTCCAGGAGTGCAGTATACCCATTTCCCTATGTAGCTCGTTGGGTTTCTTGGGTTTTCGAGCTTCACAGATGGTGGGTCCAGGTGGTTGGTGATGATCTGGTTGCGCAACTTCTCTCTCTCTTTTATGATTGTGCCTGTGTGTTTGCCGTCATCTGTTGGCATCAAGAGGTGCATACCAACCATTTCGATCATCTCGTCTGTGGTGCGTGCCTTCCGGGCCTTCCAAAATCTTATTATGATCAGTGTAGCTCCAGCCAAAATAGTACATCCAACTATAATCTTCAGTCCATCTGACAGCCAAGATGGCATCCATGACCATAATATTGAAAACCAGCTCTCATCCTTTTTCACACCTTTACTTTCATCCATCATTTTTGAGTGCATCTGGGCCAATTGTAAAACTGCTTCTGTCAGTGTACCATTGTCAGCATCGTTGGCAGGGATGAATGTGCAGCATGATTGTCCTATCTTAGCGCAAACTCCTCCTTCCATTGCTGTGAGGAGGTCCAGTACATATCTGTTCTGAAGTGCTACCATCCTCACAGCTCGCAGTTCCTCTTTTATTGCGTTAAATCCATTTACCGTAGAATTAATAGTCATCATTAGTTCCCATCGAGTTATCTGGAGCCATTTTGCGTTTGCGTAAGCCTGTATTCCTGGATGTATTATCGAGGAGAAGAACATTGCTGCTCTGCTGAATAGTCTGTGGTCTGGTGGAATTGAAGTGAGTGCTGTTTCCGACCTTCCCCATAGGTAATTTCCTGTCAGAGGTTCTCCTTGTCTTTTCTTTCTATTCAGGACAGTATTATTGCCGTCGGTTTTGCTCTCTGGCCCCTTCTGAGGTTGTACAGATCTCTTCTTCCTTTTGTTCCCTTCATCCATTTTGGGGAAGTTCGCCATATTGACATGTTTCTGGGGTACCACTAGTGATGGTACATTAACGTGCACCATTGTGCATATACCATTCCACAGAGGGGGCAGTGTGTGGTATGCCTTTTTTCCACAGGCCCAGTAATGGTCCATTACTACTGCTGTTCCTGCTCCCCCCTCAGGTAACTCCATCACGCTTTCACAGTTGGTGTTGTATCCTACGTCCAACTCCCCTTTATGTTGGTAGCATACCTTAGGCGCAGTTAGCGGCAGTATTGTTATTGGGTCTTCATCCTTCTCCATCCACGTGAGCATGGGTACGTACTTGACCCAAGTCATCCAACATCTATGGTTGTGTCCACCAATAGTTGAAATATTTTCTCTTGTTACCATGTTGCTGCCAACCACTCCTATGTCCCATTTGTTGTTCATGTACACCTTCCCTGTTATTATCACCAGTGGTCTTTCCCAACATCCGTTTTTACCAGGGACTTCAGTGGCGTACCAATCACATGGTAGGTACTGTAGTGTTACTTTCTTTGTTTCTCCTTTTTCAGGACCACTTGTTATGTATCTGAATCCTTCAGCATGTAAACTGCTCTTGTGGTAACTCAAATAAGTCTTGAGGAAGTTGTTTTCATATGGATATGTATCTCGTGTTTTCCACACCAGTTGCACCACTGTCCCTTGAAATCTTCCTTTCGTCTGGAACAGTGCCAGGTATATTATACATTGTGCTATTTTTTCATCTATCTCCGTGGCAACAAATGTTCGAGAAGCGCTCATGGCGTATGGGATTAATGAGCAAACGTAGCAGCTGTCTTCTGTTGTCTGCTTACCTATGTGGGTCATGTGTTGGTACCATATGTTGTTTGAGATGTGTGCTGAATCTTGTATGTAGTTGTCAATACCTTTATTATCTGAGTATGTGCTGCGTTTAACTCTATTTTCCTTGTGTGGGATTTTACTAGTACCACCTGACGTAACACCTGTTGCAGCTGGGGGTGGGGGTGTATTAGGTTTGGGTACAGCAATAATATCGATAGCATAGCTGTACTGCCATACAGAGGCAGCCAAGAACCCGGTGATCATTAAAATCCCTATCAATTTTATTACAGATGCTAATTTCACCGGCATTTTGCTCTTACCTTGCTGCAGTCCGGCAGCTTATTCTTGCGACGTTACAGTTGCCCGCCTGAAAATTCTTAATATGCTTGTTATTAGTGTTAGTTGTCGTTTTTAAGCTCTCCCTATCAAGTAGTCATTCAGTGCCCAGGCGAAGAGCTGTTCCCACGCCAATCTAAGCGATCTATCTCTTAGGGCAGGCAAGTATGGTTGGAGGTGGGGCATTGAATGTTCTATGGCCAAGAGAAATGCTGTGTAGTAGACACGTACCCTCCTTCTTTTAAGGTACGTTGGCCTTTTTATTTCATATACAAATTGGTGTGACAATTGTTCCAGGTAATTATCGTCTGAGGGTACCATCTACTCCTGGGCAGTGAATTGGTTAGTTATCTACTTTCTTAGTAGTACAATAATACGCTGTACCTGCATGTGCGAGAGAAAAGAAAGAGAACATTCAGGTGTTTACATGTGTATATGTGCAAGACAATGTCCTTCAGTTCAGTTATTACTACAGTGGGTAGGGGGTCAATGGGCAGAGGGTTTGGGGCTCAACTGGCGGAAGTCTCTTTACTCTTTAATCGTGTAACCATGGGGTGGGTGGTATGGGGATCACCCCTTTCTTTTCTAGTAGTTGTCTCTGGGGAATCTGAGGGGTGGCAGGGTATGGGGACACTTAGGCCGTTAGTTGTGGTAGAAGTCTCTTCCTCCGTTGGTGACGCTGTTGTTGTTCTTCCAGTGGCCCTGTCGGTGGCGCTGGGGCGGGTCTGGAGTTTGTAGATCTTTACGTCGTGTAGGTGGTTCCAGGCACGTTTGTCCTGTAGCTTTACTGCTCTCGTTGATACCTCCTCTACCAGATGGGGGCCAGTGAAGCGTGGGCTGTTCCACTTTCTGTTGAAATTGCGAAGTAGTACGTGGTCACCTTTAGCAACTTTGCACAGTCTTTCCTTTTCCAATTCTTTATCCGCGTCTTCTTGTTGATCGCTGTTAGACCCGCCCCGTGTGCGCTCGAGCTGTTGAGACACAAACACTACACTAGTAATCAAAGAAGACACATATTGGTACATTTCATCACCAAGGACATTTGCAGTACTCTCGTGGTCGGTAAATGCTCTTGATGTTGGCGTTAGGGGAAGGCGCATTTGACGTCCGGTAACCACCTCGTGAGGGGTGAGGTGGTGGTCGGAACCTGGTCTATTCCTTAGCTCAAATAGGGCTAGTGGAAGGCAATACAACCAACTCTTCTTTGTTGTTTGCTGTATTTTTGCAATTGCCTCCTTTAATAGGCCACTCAGGCATTCACATATACCGTTGGCCTGTGGGTGGTATGCACATGCAAATTTATGCTTGATGTTCAGTAAGGATGTGATGTGCTGGAACATTTCGTTTGCAAAATGTGGGCCATTATCTGACCGCAGTACCTCGCACACTCCCCACCTGGGGAAGACCTCCCTCACTAGGAATTTAGCTGCTCTGAATGCATCTGGGTGTGAACAGGGCCCTGCTTCAATCCACCTCGAGAATGGGCATACTACTACAATCATATACCTATTTCCTTGACATACGTTGATCATATCAACATAGTCAATATGGAGATGTCGGAAGGGTCCCTCTGGCCGGGGTATAGTACCTCTTATCACCTTCAGAGTGTGACCGGCCGTAAACTGTTGACATGTGAGACAATTGCTGATAAAATTTGACACATGAGAATTTAACTCGGGGCAGAACCAGTCTTCCCTAATTCGTGCTGCAATTACTTCCTTGCCTGTGTGGGCTGGGTGGTGTAGTTGGCTCAGGGCGGTGTTCAATAGTGCCAGTGGTATTACAATCTTTCCAGTGTCACCCTGGCGCCATAGTGCGTCAGTTGGTGACATTGTGCATCCTCTCTTTACCCATATTTCTTTTTCTGCCATTGGTGCAGCCGCTTGTAGCTCCATTATCTGTGTGGCTGGGAGATGGGTGTACCCTTCTCTTATCAACATCTCCTTAGCCATTTCCCTCCCTCTCCCTCTCTTTGACTCTGGGGGGTTCCATATCTCACCAAAATATGCAGCATACTTCGCATGTGCGTCTGCTGCTGCATTCCCTTTTGAAATGTGGTCTTCACCATTGGTGTGTGCGGTGCATTTGACCAAAGCTAATTCTTGGGGGTCATTTATTGCTTCAATTAGTTCAGCCAATAGGAGGGCATGTTGCACTGGAGTGCCATCAGCTCTCCTAAACCCTCTTCTTCTCCATTTCGACAGCCCTGAGTGGACAGTGGACGTAACATATGCGCTGTCGGAATATATGGTCACTCGTTTGTCAAAGCTTTCCTTCAACGCCAAGATTAGTGCAATTAATTCTGCTGCTTGAGCGGAATAATGCTGTGGTAGTTGTACACATTTCATTGCCACATACACCGGTACCTCCATCATTTTTACCACTGCTGCCCCAATCCTCCTTATACCATCCCTTTGGTCGATAGTTGATGACCCATCAATGAACAGGAGCTCACCTCCCTCTAGTGCGTTCTCTTCAATCTTTCTAGTACATGAGTACATTTCAGTTATTTGCGTACAATCGTGGGCATAATCTCCTTCCTCAATTACTTCTGCTAGGAACCTTGCAGGGTTGACCGTGCTACATCTAACAATTGATAGTTCAGCTCTGGATAAGATGATCTCATAACCTGATGCCCTTTGCGTGGTTAGGGTGGACTTAGGTTTATTCAATATTGCAAATAGTGCATGTTCCACAAACAGTGTAGTTGGGCACCCCATGGTGATTGCTGATGCTTTCTCTACCGCAAAAGCAGCTGCGGCGAGACCTTGTTCGCAAGGGAAATGACCTAACATCACAGGATCTAAGTGGCCGCTGTAAAATGCTACTGGTTTGTAGCCCATGCTTGTTTTTTGAGCCAACACTGCTTTCATTACTGCTGAGTCGCTATGTGAAAATATAAAGAATTGTCGCTCATAGTCTGGGGTTGCCAGTACCGGAGCAGTTGATATCGCATCTTTCAGTTCATCAAAAGCCTCTTTCATTTCCATTGTCCACCCCAACTTTTTCTCCCCTTTATTAGCTTCCTTTAACGCCTCAAGCAGGGGTCCTATGTATGAGCTGTAATCAAATACCCATGCTCTACAGTAGTTGCACAGACCCAGGAACTGCTGCAGTTCCCTCACTGTTTGTGGCACTGGCGTTTTTGAAATGGCCTGTGCTCTTTGTGGTGCAATCTTTCTTCCATGTTGGGATATGAGCTGACCAATGTAAAGTACCTGTTCTTGACAGTACTGTAACTTTTCCATGTCTACCTTGTAACCTTTTTCAGCCAATATTGTCAGCATCTTTAATGAGTCCTCTCTGCATGTTCTTTCGTTTGTACTGCAAATTATTATGTCGTCGACATACTGCAACACTGTGCTTTCCACTTCAATGTTACCCAAATCCATCTGTATTACTCTGTTGAAGATTGAGGGTGATTTGCAGTACCCTTGTGGCAATCTGGTGTGTTTCCACTTTGTGTTTCTGTAAGTGAAGCTTGTCAGATCTTGTGAGTCTGGGTGCAATGGTATTGAGAAAAAAGCATCTTTAAGGTCGATCACTGTAAATCGTGATGCTTCTGCTGGAATGCCACACAATATTGTGGCCGGGTTTGCGGCTATGGGGTATTCTGCTTCTACTATGTTGTTCAAGGGCCTGAGATCCTGTATGAAGCGCCAAGACTCCCCTCTAGCCTTGCGCACTGGGTATACAGCCGTGTTACATGGTGATTCTGAGGGGACCAATATGCCATTATCTATAAGGGCCGTTATGGTTTCATATATGCCCTCATCTGCCTCTTTTGATAGTGGGTACTGTTTCACTCTGGGGAGTATTGCACCTTTTTTCAATTTTATCCTTACTCCCCCTATACTTTTTATGCACCCCACGTCATAGGGGCTAGTAGTCCATAATGATGTGGGTACTTTTGTCATATCCTCCTCAAAGAAGGGAACTGGGGTGGATGTGGGTGCCTCAAGTGCCATTGCAATTTTCTGTGCCACTTGTTTGTACGCCACTCTTAGCCATATTTCCACACTCATCATAAACACCATTTCACCTTCGTCCTTTTCTTCTGAGAACAGCTCCTCATCTGACACCTGGGTGAGTCTACATCCTTCTGCTAGTGCTATCACTGCCCTCCATGCTCTTCCTTCTCTGTCTTGGGCATGTACAGCAATGTAATCAGCTGTTGCTATAATGCTCTCAATGTCCACTGGAACCACCTTTCCTTCTGGTTCATTGACTGGTGTTTCTGGTCTGAACAAATAGGCTGCTGGCCTCCTCCAGATCTTTCCCTCTATCCCTGGCATCCATGCAAATGCCATGTCTGTCCCGTACTGGAAGAGTTCGCCATCTACTGGCTCAGCCCTAATCGCTGTCTGTCCGCAGTATGCTTGCATAATCTGTCGTGCTGTGAGCATGTTAATTCCTGGAGTAGAGCAAATTATGCCGTCCTCCGTAAAGGAGATCGTCATATTCAACCTGTTCATGATGTCTCTCCCCAGTATATTTACTGGTGAGGCACTATAATATAAAAGTGGGACTGACATGTCATAATCTCCTATAGATAAGGGAATGTTATCAGTAAAAGGAACCAACCCTCTAGCCCCAGAGAATCCTTGGGTGTTCATGGCTTCGCCCGACATCTTAAATTTACCTTCCCTTATGCAAGACCGGGTCGCCCCGGTGTTAACAAGGAATGATAATTTTTTGTCACCTATCGTTACCTCTATGCGTGGTTCCTCCGCACTATTAGGTGTTCCCGACAGGATGGGACACACCAAGGCCGTCTGTGGGCTGTCCTATTGAGGGTACAACGATTGACCATTTCCTGTGTAAGGGTTGTGTCCCAGGACCGACACCCTACCCAGTTGTGTTTGTTGTGCTTGGGGTTGTTGTGTTATCGCTACCTGTTGTTGTGGCAGTGAATATGTCTGTGGCTGTTGTTGTGTTATTAGTTGTTGCTGTTCATTTCCCTGTTGCAACGTCTGCTGTTGCTGTATGCCCTGCTGTTCCTGTGTGGGCCTTGGTTGTCCCTGTTCGCTCCATGATGGTGTTCCTGGTCTTACTCTACACGTGCGTGACATGTGCCCTACTAATCCACAACTCCAACACACCGGTGGTTCCCTACTCTGCCATGGAAAGCTTCCTGTGTTGTCCTGGTATACTGGTTGCCCGGTGGGGTAGGAATGTCTAAGTCCTCCCACCTGCTGTTGTGTGTTATATCCGTATCCTCTCCCTCTCATAATTCCTCCTCTTCCCCTGTTGTAATTATAATACCCAGCTCCTGGCATTGAGTATCCTCCTCCCATGTTGGTCGTGTATGGTTGGAGTGGCGGCACCTGTTGTGTTATAGTCTGTGAGGGTGGTATTTGGGAGGGATCTTGTGCAGCCACTACTTGTGTGGGGCTTTGGGTCATTGTTGTAGGTGTAGTTATTAGTGCCCCTTCCATTGTGTATTTAGTCAGTTTTTTCTGTACTAGTTTAGCCTCTTCCGTTTTCCTGTCCTCTTCCTTTTGTTTCATTTTTCCTTGCCATGTCCTGCAATGATGCACTATTGTCAGTTGTATTTCTGGCCATGCTTTTGCTTCCATTCCCACTACTTTCTTCAGTTGTTTCTGAACTCCTTCTGGGAGCCCTTGTACTAGTATATGATAAAATATTGCTGGTGTTTTGTCCCATTGTTCTCTAGTTTCCATGCGCCACTTCTCTTGGATTTCCTGGATATAATCAACAGGATCTTCGTTCTCACGCATCTTGCGTGAGGTAATTGCTCCTATGTCTGATGTGTCTTGGTACTGTACCCTCAGTGCCTGCCATAGTGCATGTCTGCAGTTTGCGAATGGTGCCCCATTGTGCGATGTGTTTGCTATTGTTACCCCAAGGAATCCCGCTCTCTTCCAAATGTCATCCGCTGCATCCCCTAATATCGATATTAGAAGGCCCTTTACATCTCCCACTGCCAGTTTCTGTCCTGCGGTGTGTTTTTCCATTTCATATATCCATTTACCCGCACCTCCACTTAATGATGGGAGCCTGCACTTTATATTTTCTTTGTCTGTATGCTTCCAAGGGACGTACTGTGGTCTAACCCCTCCCCTCTCCAGAAGTGGCATTAAGTTGTGTCTCGTTTTACCCCTTGGGTTCCATAAAATCGAGTCCTCACACCCCTCCTCTTCTTCCCTCTCTCCTACATCGTCAATTTCGTCCGTATTTCCCCTGCTCGTAACTCTTTCTTCTCCATCTTTTCCCCTTCTTCCATCATTTCCTGTATTTAATGTGGGCGTGTGTATTCGTCCTTCCTGCCTGCGTCTAGGGAGGTCTCTAAGCCGACCTGCATAGGGTGTCAGTTCATTTGTGAAGGGCGCAAGTTTGATTGTACGTAATGAGCGTGAGGTGGTTGAGCATGTAGGGTGGGATGGGAGAGGGTGTGATGGTGACGGTGTGGCTTCATGTGTCTGTCTTTCCGCTATTCCGTGCTCTTCCTCCTCACTTCTCTCCAGTTCATCCTTTCTCCTACAGATCCATGGTGAGTCTGTATTGGTCCGGGTGGTGTATAGTTTATCTAGGCTTTCCCTTTCACTGTTTCTTCCTTCCTTCTCCATTTCTTCTTCTTCCTCACTACAAAAGTCATTCATAAACGGCAGCCCCCACTCTGTCTTTTTCCCCTTGATTGTTACTGTTTTTAAGTCTATTAGGTCCGGTTCTCCCTTTTCTCCTTTACCAACCGCTCCCCTTTGCGCTGATGTTGTTGCTACTTCTGTGTCTCTATATACATACCCCCTTACTTCACTCTCCCTTCTCCTATCTTCTCTTTCCCCTTCATTTCTCTCCTCCATCTCTCTACCAATTTCCTCCCTTTTCCTTTTTAATTCCTCCATTACTTCACTACTCACCTTTTCCAATATCCTTTCATCCTCTTTCTTCCTTTCCCATCTCACCCTCTCCCTTTCTAATATACTCTCTATCACCCTCCCTTCTTCGTATTTCTTAGTCTTTTCTGATAGTAATCTCTTCTTCCACATTGCCATTTCTTTTTCTTTCTCTTCTTCTTCCCTTTTCCTCTCTCGTAGCACTGCTCTTGATACCCTTTCTGCTGCTGCTTTTACCCTTTCAGCTTCTCTCCTTTGCTCCTCAGTTCGTTCCCTTATTTTTTCCAATTCGTTCTTACCTTCTTTCCTTTCCCTCGCTCTCTCTCTTTCCTCCCTCTCGAGCTGTTTGATCAGTTCATTCTGCTCATCCCTTAACTCTGCTAGTCGTTCCTCCAAAATCTCTTCCTTTTGTCATAACAGCTCTTCCCCTCTCATTCCACTCTCCCTGGTATTATCCTTGTCTATTTTCCTTACTACCTCCTTCTCTTCTCCTGTTAATGAACCTCGTAATTTTAATAGTATCTGCGCAGCTACCCACTCATCATGTCCTATTTCCACAGTTTGTTCTTCTCCAGTCCTCCCCTCCCCTGCTGGCATCTTCCTATGAGCCACATATGGTGGCGGGCTGTATGCCGGGTTCGAGTACCCCTCAGCCGCCCTTAACTGTCCTCTTTCTATTTCTCCTAATTCTCTTAAAGGGTACAACCCCCCTCCCTCTGTTTTCACTACCTTTGCTAGGGGTATATCGTTGCTCTGTTCCTTTTTTATTTCATTTTCTTTTGAGTTATTATTCTTTTCTCCTCCCTCTTGTCCGTTCCCCGTGTTCTTTGGGTCTTCACTCCCCTTTTTCCCATTCTCTCCTTCCTCCTTAATCTCTTTTCCTTCCGGTATTTCCCCCACAGTGAACATTCCATTTGGTCCTGGTCGGGACCCTTGGAACATCCTCCATAAGTTAAACACCTCCACGTGGTGTGTCAACTTCTTCCCTTTGTATGTATTATGCAGATGGTTTAATAGTGAATGTTGGGTATATGGATCGAAGCTACCATTAGGCGGCCATGGTGTTATCATTTTGTTGTCCGTCCCTTGTGTCCATTCTATGCTATACTTGATCAGTTTCTCCCTATGGGGTGACAGTGTTGTACATATGTGTTGTAATGGGGTAGTGAGGGTGTGCCCCCACCCTCCCGATCCTGTCCCGTATGACATAGTAGCGCTTCACTTGTTATCCTTCCCCTGTTTGGTAGCTATTATCTTACTAACACTTACAATACACAGCCTTATACCTTTACCTGGCCCCGTAAGTTTGGGGACTTGCGATAGTCCGCTAAGGAAAATTATTAAAATATAGTATTTACATTTGTATATTTTCTTCTTTCTTTCTTCCTTTACACAACACCCTTACGGCCCCCTGCGGCCGAGGCGCACGTAGCCCCCTGCGGCCACGTACCCCTTGTGACATTCTTATACAGTCGTCCTATTTTCATTTGCTCCTCCTTCTTCTACACTTGCCGTGGCCGGCGTTCTCCGTGCGCAGCCACGTCCCCCGTTTCGCCTTTCCCCGATCAACTCATTACCGTTTATCTCCGTTTCCACTCCCTTACCACAGTTCTCTTCCCCACCACTCTCAGAAAGAAAAAATGCCTTGTGCTCGGGATATCCTATGAAAGCCCTACTGGTGACGTCACCGATCTCTTCGAACTACTGGTAAGTTCTTCATATATTCTTTAAGTCCAAAATACACTTGCAATCTACCCCCGTTAACCTCACAGCTGTCTTCCTGTCACTCCTGGAACAAGGTAATCAATAATATAATCGGACTGCGCACGCTGCGTCGCCTCGCGTGTGATACGCCCCTCGACAGGAGGGCTTAACCAGCCAATTATCTTCCGTTTTGGGCAACTAACTAGCTACCGCCTACAGGGAAACGTCATCTACCTATCGAGTTTCTTGCTCGAACAATAGGGATCCTCATCTACTCATTGATCAATAAATGCCAAATCGTAGGAAACCACACACACACACCCTTACACGTAGTCGCGACCTAGGCCAATCAGTGTCTACGAGCGGCCGCACGTGATGTTTTCGTGCTCCACCTCCCTCTCTCGCGTAACGTAGCCGACTGCACTCGTTCGGCTACCATTCATTTCATTGCCTACACTAAATTGTCAAACCTTCGCCGCGCACCTGTGCAACACCTCCCACCTCCCGTATTTAATTCCTCCCCCCTCCCTCACAATTTCACATTGCTTGTTGTGCGTGGCATGCTCACAAAGTTCTCTTGATGCGGGGCCGCTCGACTGCGTGCACCCCTCCAAGCGGCTCGCCACCTCCCCTCGTCTGGACCACGTCTGGACACTCGCCAACCGCGGGCGGGATACTTCTCAACCGGCTCCCGAAGGCCAATATCCGGATTGCGCTGTCCGGTCTTCTCGCAGTTCCGCGATGGTCCTGTAGTCCTCAGAAGGGGGCAACGGCAGAGGGGGCCGCGCCGCCGGGCCTCCTCGCAACGGGAGTACCTTGAAAAATAAAAATAAAAAAGCAGATCTTAAACAGATCTCAGCAGTGCCTCCAACTTGTCGGGGGGAAATTCTGCCGGGGTCGTCCGGGCCGTCCGTAGACCTCCGGGCAGGGAGGCCCCAACTCCTCCCGTATATCCCAAAAGAGATAGAGTATGAGACACACGCAAGAAGCAAGGTGACTCTGCTGTTTATTAGACAAAACGGCAGGGATGGGTCAAGGATCGTACGCGTCCGTCCTGACACACACACAATCGTGGGGCTCGCAGGCCCTTTTTACCTTAGTATGACGCGCTACTTGCGTCACCTTAGAAAGTTTAGCAAAAAACCTATTTCCACTCTGGATTGGTTACTCGAGTGGTAGGGTTAGTATAGCATACATATAGAGAACGGTGTTAGTGGTTGAGGGTTAGTCAGGTGGTATACTTGGGCTGTCCCTTCAATTTGATACATGAAAATTTTTACATGAAGACCTCTGAGGATTGGTCAATGTTAATGGCGTCAATGATAAGAGCCCCATGTTCTGATTGGTCCGCTCGCGAGCCTCCCAGTCTGAGACTATCGCTGTTCCCAGCTCGCGGTGCACCTGTCATTTGCAACAATGTTTTACTATGGGTAGGTGTAAACAATGTGAGGATTTATTCATATGTTGGGAGGTCGACTACTCCCACTGCTGCAGATGTCCAATGAGTCTTTTAATTGTATCTGCCTGTGTCTTGAAACGTGGGATTCAGGCGTCTCCTTCCTCCTGGGCTTGGCATCCTGTCAGGTTTGGCTTTGTCACGTGAGGTGGGACCATGTTTGAGGCAAAATTCAGCACAATTAATATTGTTTTTCCCACTGTGTGCCTGGTTTATCTTGCAGGTGCGACCTTGGCGTCGGCTTGCGGCGTGCGAGATTGCAACATCGTGCCCTTGGCGGTGTGCTTTCGCCGGGCTCATTCTGCAGGGTCAGCAACCGAGCTCTTGCTCATTCAATGTTCATGGAAGCTTTTGCTTGCGGCCTACTTGGGCCTGGTGCATAGGTGGAACCGTTTGATGCAGAGCACTTTAGGTTACGGTATCATATTGCTCTATCCTCAGTATCGTGTCTCTGTTATATTCTTCATTATGGTACATGGTTCTTAGAAGAAGCGTGAGCAAGCCTTTTTAGATAAGTTCATTATGCGTCTTGCGTTTCTGCATTTTGAGAGCCTATGTGGAAAATAATAAAGATGCACGTCCGTGGGTATGTCTGTCGCCTACGTCATAGCACTGAGTATGTTCTTCGTGTGGATTGGTGTGGGAGTGTCCGGTGTGCATGTTTGCACAGGTGTGCTGACCGTTGGCTAGGTCGTCATGGCATCTCTAACGACGTGTAGGTTTAGTCGAGTTGATCCATGCCGCAGGTGTCGGCATGGACAGGGCGGGCTGCTGGGCAGGTAGGTGGGCACATCCGTATGTTCCTGTACCAGGGTATTTGGTCGTCTGGTAGATAGGCAAACTCCTCTCGTGGCGGGTGTCTAGGCCGTGATCCTCTAGGCCAAGCGCGAGAGGGGAAGGGCGGGAGCCTGTTCTTCCATTCTCCCACTTCAGTACCCTGCTGTTGTCTATACCAGGAACCTCTGCATAAACCTAGTAGAGAGTCCAACAGCAAGAGATTGTTCTTACAACAGTGGGTGGGATGCAGAAATGTCTATGCATGCCCATTGTGAATGCTTGCATCATGAGTGAGGTCACCAGTTGCCAAATGACCTTTTTGTGAGGCACGGAGTAATCGGTCATAGCGGAATGTGCGCCACAGCTTCTGCTCCAGTTATTGACTGCGGCCAAAGGTTTGAATCCACACACCTCCCAAGCGAAGCTGAGGTACCTACTCAGGCCCCAACTCAGCCCCCAACTTATATTATAACTCAAGTGACTGCATCCGTACCTTGTCAAACTTGGGGACTTCATTTTATTTTTGTGTTATGAAGTGAAAAAACACAATTGGTTTCAAAGCAAATGTATTTATGTTATTCATTTATAAAGCGTGCAGCAGCCCATGGGCATCTTAGTGCAAATTAGGGAATGAAAGCAATGGAACGCCTGAGGAATACAGAAATGTGGAAGAAGGTATAGAGGTGAGCACAGTGATCTAATGGTTGTGCTCTAGTATGGCTGTAAATTCATAGAAACCCAAAACAGTAGCATAACAGGGAAGGACAGGTATTGGGACAATCAAACAGATTAAGACTTGCATATGATAACGACCATCTACTTTAACAGACTCATTACACAAATTAAAGTGCTTGTACAAAATAATCATTCAAGCAGGTGAAAAGTGCTTATAGTGGTTGAAGCTGGTAAGTCAACAATTTATATATATATATATATATATATATATATACACACCCCAAAGCTAAAGGGTATTGCCTCTGAATAAAAGGGCTTTTCATGGTAAGTTAGATCAAATTAGGGCCAGAGACTCATGTGGGCATAAGTGCCACTTTGTGTAACTTCCATATTTCTATTTGTATGATAAAAACTGTTTGCTAAAATAACCTGTAGTTGTATTGTATTCATGCCACAGTCAGTCATTTTATTCAATCTGCACAAAGAGACGGGTGCACAATAAGAAATATCTCAAAGTGAAGCAACTGTTGTGACCTGCCTAGCTAGAGAGACTGAATGAATGTGTGGTGTTTCAAGTGCATGCCTTACAATTTTTGATACTCAGCCAAAAGGGCATTTTGTGGCATTGTACGTAAGATACAATGAGGAAGCATAAACCATTTACCCAGAGCGTACCAAGTCCAGTAATGTGGTGTTGTTTGTGACCCTGGTAAAACAATTGTTGCTATTTCAGAAATGCAAACCCTTAGAGAGGATAACAAGGAGAAAGACAGAATTCCATCCTATGAAAACAGGAGATATTCAAATTACTGGAAGAAAATTACCAAAAGGACAAAGCACTTAATCAGTGTCAGACACAAATCAATGAATTTCAAGCAACAATCAATAAGGTCAGGGATGATAATTCTGATCTGTCATGAAGCAGAACAGCTTCATGGACAGTGCAAGAACTTGGAACAGCAAATACTTAGGGGCCAATTCATAAAATCTGGCGCAGGAGCAGCACCAGTGCCTCGCACAGAGAGGGACCGTGCACCACACGTGCACCAGCCGCAGCACAAAACAGCATTTTGCGCATCGCATATTCATGGATTTCCCGAGCCACTACCAGCCATGGCACAGTGAACATCCAGCAGCGCCAGTTACGCCCCCAACACCACCCATTGCACTGGAAAAAGCCATCAAAATCCCCAAAATGGCGCAAAGGCCTGTGCTATCCTTGGCCCATCACACGTGTGAAAAATCGGAGCATACCCCGCTTGTGGCAGTGAAATCGTGTAAAAATGGAATCGCATTGCCTCAAGAAATCACGTAACCCGCTCGTGCCAGTCAAATTGAGTGAAAAGGGCCTCGCATACCCCTGTGAAATCGCAAACTGTAGGATATTTTGTGTAGATTTGGGGTCTGGCGGTATTTTCTTACTGCCAAAGAAGAGTGGTAATTTGGTGATGACTTATCCTTGCATTTAGATTGGGTTTGGCCTTACCTCCTTTCAGTGACCATGCTTATTACACTATATGGGATAATTTAGTAGTATACACTATTGGTGGTAATTTCTGGTGGTAAATTACTTAGTGGTGAGCATAACTTTCCTGTTCTATTTATGGCCCAAAATGCACAAAACTTTCCTTATTCTTATAATGTTCTTGTGATCTATAGAGAGCCTTGGACCTACATTCAGAAACGCCACAATTTCACATAGAGCATTATCAATAACCTGTGGCGTTATTACTGATTTATCTATATCAGTGAACTATGCTTTCATAGGCCTCATTACTGATTCATTACTGATTCATTACTGGTTCATTACTGGTTCATGGACAATGTCATGATGCAGTTCTTACCATCTACATTTCAGAGCTCCCTGTAACAAAATGAGAAGAGAAAAACAAAACCACATATACAATGCAAATAAATCTTTTCAAAAACAGGCATTACATTTTATGAATCAACACATGGCACATGAAAATGTAGGATATTTCTTTTGCTTTTCTACTCTGACTGCCTAGTACTTTGAAACACATTCGCCCAGCAATCGCATAAAAAAAACCTCACTTCGAACTGGACTGCTTACCAATATATTTGTGGTTTTCTCCCCCAGGCGATTTCCCTCTGAAGAGCGGCCTGGTCGACAGGGGTGGCCTTCGTAATCTGTGTCTAAAGTGTGTGTGGCGAGAACATAGGGTTCTCAAGCCAATGTTAAGACACCAAGATCATCCGTCTCTGCAGCCCAGCAAAAGCGATCTGAACTTTTTCTGGCAGACCTTCCCCAGCAGAACTCTGCTGCTTACGTGGCATATCTGCAGATATAATTCCTTCCAATCAAATTAGCAGAAAATGTATCAGGTTAACACCCTCTTGTCACAAACAGTGGTAGCTTCATAATATAATAACTTTCTTTTTCCGATTTCCTGCTGCCTTCCTGCTTTCTGCATTCAGCACAGCAAGAGAAAATAAGAGAGAAAAATACACATTTAAAAACGAATTTCAAAATATGTACTTCCACCTAATTTTTCACACGGAGATTACATTATAATGTTAATGAGTTAGCACTAGTGATTAGTATTTGTTAATTAATTCAGGTAGTTAGGTAAATAATGTAGTCTACTGTGTATGAGGCAATTCAATGAAGAGAAAAGATAAAAAAATAAATCTGGTGCACTTTTAAACCTGCAGCCTGTACTCCTCTGCATACTCATACATTATGCTAGCAACATAGGACTGGCTAAATGTGTATGTCACATTATTGCTGTCAATAGAATGCTATCACATTCAGTGAGGCGCTATAAACTTCAAGCGCTATACTTCAAGGCGCTATACTACAAAGCACTATAAATTATACTACAGAACCCTGCTCGCACCAGTCAATTGCGTGAAATGGGCCTCATGTACCCACCCCCACGAAATCCCGTACCCCACTCGCACCAGTCAAATCGTGTGGTGACCGGTGTTGGGGGTTCCATGTGGTGTGGGCTGCCTGCAGGGTATGGACATGGGTGTTGGGGTCCCCTGTGGTGTGGGCTGCCTGCAGGGCATGGTTGCCCCGCAGGAAGCCCACACCACAGGGGACCCCCCCCAACACCCATGTCCATACCCTGCAAGCAGCCCAACACCACCCTTGACCATACCCCACAGGCAGCCCACACCACAGAGGACCCCAACACCCGTGTGCATACCCTGCAGGCAGCCCAGCACCCATGACCATGCCCTGCAGGCAGCCCACACCTCAGGGGACCCCAACACCTGTGTCCATATCCCGCAGGCAGCCCAACACCCCCTGACCATGGCCTGCAGGCAGCCCACACCACAGGGGACCCCCAACACCCGTGTTCATACCCCACAGGCAGCCCACACCACAGGGGATCCCCCCAACACCCGTGTCCATTCCCCACAGGCAGCCCATCACTTGTGACCATGCCCCGCAGGCAATGCACACCACAGGGGAACCACCAACACCCGTGTCCATACCCCGCAGGCAGCCCAACAGCTCAGGGGACCCCAGCACCTGTGTCCATACCCTGCAGGCAGCCCAACACCCGCCTCATGTCCCCCCCACCATTGACAGAAACCTGCAGGCAGGCCCCGCCTCATGACCCCCCACCAGTGACGGCAACCTGCAGGTAGGCCCGACACACATCTCCCCCCCCAACACATTGACCCAACATGCATTCATGTATGAAATTTCCACTAAAATGCCATCACACGCTGCCCCCCCCACAGTGCAACTCACACCCATCCATTGATCATAGTCCCCAGAACATGCCCCATTCCATGTGAATCAAAATACATCACATGCATGACTGCACACACATCACCAACATTGATGAACAGCAGGGACTCGTAACGTAGCAAGTGAAGAGTGACACATACACAAAACCATTGAGAGCAGATACCACTTAGATTTGAATGAATGAAAATGTTTTAAATCTTAAAAACACACCAAATGAAAAATAAGCATGAAAATGAAATGAATGAAAATGAAATGCAAAGCAGAAAGGAATCTGAAGAAAAAAAAAGCAAATCCAGAAAGTGGTCTATGTCCAAAGTCAGTCCTCCTGTTCCAAATGTAAATCCAAAAATAAACCATTAATCCATGGTGAAAAGAAAAAGAAAAAAAAGCAACGAAGTCCAACTATATACAAGGATGAAGGGTCCATGATCCCAAAAGTCAAAACAAGATACCCCATAAACCCTTTAAAAAAGAAACTATATACAAATCGTGGAGCTAAGTCCATGGACTCCAAATAATAAATAAATAAAGGAAACCTAACACTACAGAACTATATACAAGGGCAGCGGGCTAGTCCTACGACTCACCAATGTTACCAAGAGTCTGAGCCAGGGCATCATGAAACTCTGTGTCAATATCCCAGAGGCGGGACTCAGCTCTATCCTCGAGGGCTTGCAGGGACTCCGTCATGCTCCTTTCAAACTCCCAGCGAGTCTCCATGAGGAACTCCGCCCGCCTCTCTGCCCGACGCATGGAGTTCTCCGCCCTGGCCATGATGAGTCGTGCCCTCCGTGCCGGCTGCCACTCTGCATCTATTTGCTGGCCCATCCGCTGCCACACGGAAGACACACTTGTTCCCGGGTCCTCCTGCCCGTCGGGCAATGCCTGCCCCTGTGATGTTGTTGGCCCCTTTACGCCTTCTACGTTGAGCCTGCTGCTGTCATGATGCCTACCCCTGGGCATCCGGATCGTGTCCATCAGCCCCGGGAGCAGGCATCCAGATACTCATTAAAACCCCAACAGCCCCGGCTGGGGGCTGTTTGGATTCAGTCCTGGTGCTTTAGGCGCCAATCATAGAAATCAGTCCTGGCGCCATAGGCGCCAGGCTCATAGACTTTACTTACCTTATGCAGACCATGCTGCAAATGAGTCCAAGCCAACGTGAGGCCTGGATGGGACTATTTTATTTATGGGACTATTTTTTACTCGGGTGTGGTTCTGGGGAACTTCTTACCTGGGACTACTTTGCAGGCTATTTAAACCACGCCCGAACAGCAGCCCATGCTTCGCGTTATTCTGCATCCAGCAGCGTGACGCTCACCGTGTCTGCAAGTCAGCATCCAGTCTTCTGCCACGCCCGCCTTGAATCCGGAGCGCCTAGACAAAAGGAAAAGAAAGGAGAAGAGGTTAGATCACGGACATTATTTGATTCCTTACCTGATTCCGGACCTAGCACATCTCCGAGCCTGGAAAGGGCATTATTTCAGCATGTGTCGCTTCGCCAGCAGCAGCGCCGCGGTATACTCACCAGTCCACCGCATCTTTCGACTCGGCGCTGCCTCCATCATTTTCTTCGTCGAAATCCAGCACCTGGGGGGAAAACAAAAGGAATAACAAGGTGAGCCGAGAAAACCGACAAAGACAATCTCTTTGCCACCATAGGCTTACCTGCTTACCTGCTTTACCACCGGAGGTATTATTCTTTTATTCTTTAATTAGCTGCATCTTCCTATGCCACACCTATAAAGGGAGAGAAAACAGCAAGTTAAACTTGTGCAACTTTTAACGGACAGTGTTTGGTAATACAGACTCTTACCTGAACGTCATCAGCTGCCTCCAGGCAATATTCTTTTGGACCCAGCTGCAACCTAACGAGGGAATGGAACAAGAGTGAACATCGGACATATTGAACACTTTGAACTTTATAGACACTGGAGTTAATATTCCTCCGGAACTCCTCCAGTACCTTCAACCCAGTGAAGTAACTGTTATCTACGCGCCCCTGCATGCCATGCAGGATGGAGAGCTCATCATTTAAAAACATAAGATGAGATTACCAAAAGGGGATATCAGAGGTGATTAGTGGGGAGAACGAGAAGTGTTGGGGGGCCATCACTAAAGTCCACGGGTGGCTAAATCCCTTTCTCCACTTGCAGGAGAATACTTCTACGAGTCCAGCAGACAAGATTAGGCGGGCCAGTCCAGACTGTCATCTCTTCACTACGCATCACGTTGGTGGAGACCGCAGCTGTCCGGGTCCGATCGACGCCCCTGTGGGAACCAGGTGAGCGTAACAGAACGCAAAGCCTATCTACAAATCCCCACCCGGGCATGATGGAGACCTCAGAAACCGACCAACTAGCCCAATTGTTAGGAGAACTTAGGACAGAAGTGCACTCCGCGCACCAAGAAACTAATGCCCTCAGGAGGAAACTGATTGTGTTAAAGGAGCGCACTGATTATCTTGCCAGACAACTGCTGCAAAACCAAGGCGGGCAAACACCACTACCTGGACTTGGGAGGAATTCAACCCCTGTTTCATCGAGCAGCCCTGTGCAAGTGGTTCTACCAGGGAGCATTCCTTTAGCTCCACCCGAACGCTTTGCTGGGGACCCGTAAAGGTTTGCCGTGTTCATGAACCAATGCCGCTTGCACTTTTTATGCAGACCAGGAGCTTTTCCAAATGAACAAGCCAAAGTAGCCTTTGTGCTGTCATACCTTAGTGGCAGCGCAGCGGATTGGTCAATTCCATTAGTCAACCAGGACGACCCTCTTCTTCAGGATTTTCAGGGTTTTCAATTGAGCATGGAAAGATTATTCGCCAGACATTCACATGGACAGGCCCTCGATAACGAACTTCTATACCTACGACAAGGAAACCAGGACCTGCTAACTTATATCGCAACCTTCAATAGGTTGGTGGTGGAAACCGGATGGCAAGAGGTAAAGCAAATTACAGTATTTCATCGTGGACTTCGGGGTGAACTCAAAGATGTTTTGGCCCAAGTTGTGAACCCACCTCATGATTGCGCAGAATATATAGACTTAGTGGTCCAGCTAGACCACCGACTTCAGAATAGAAAAGCTGATGGAGCTAAGTTCGAGAATCGGGTATTGGTAAACCCAATGTTACTCCCAAAGGAACAGATGCATCAGAACCAATGCAGATCGGGGGGGTTAAGGGACCCTTAACTCAAAAAGAAAGAGAAAGGAGACGACAGATGCAGTTGTGTCTGTACTGTGGGGCCTCAGGACATTTTCTACGGGATTTCCCTATAAAACCATCCAAGAAAGTAGTCGGAGTTGCTGATAGAAATCAAATGGAGCCTGATTCGGGAAACGACCACGCCCGACAAGCGTAGAGGTCCGCTTGCCGAGCTTAAAGAAGGACACTCAGACCTTGCACCTAATCATACCAATGGTCCTTATTGATCCAAGGCAGCCATCACGTGTGCACGCAGTTAGGGCATTCATTGATAGCGGGGCCGTAGGAAACTATGTGGACCACGAATTGGCTTCTAGGATGAATCTACCTCCCTGCAAAAAGACCACTTCGGATGTTATCACCACAGTCGATGGAACTGAAATTGCCTCTGGGCCTGTAACTCATTCCACCACACTGATGACACTGTTGGGTCAAGATGGGCATCGAGAGACTATTGTGTTTGACTTAATCAAAGCCCTGCAGTTCCAAATAATACTGGGGATACCTTGGTTGGAAACACATAATCCTTGTATTGATTGGCGAGAGAAGAGAGTAACCTTCCTGGAGTGTGCACACACCTGTTACAAAACCTGTTACCTTGAACAAAAGCCTGGCCACAGTCGCTAATCCAGTCATGCAGTTACCTCAGGAATATCAAGAATTCCAGGATGTTTTCCAAAAAGAACAGGCAAACACCTTACCACCTCATAGATCACACGATTGTCAAATCGACCTCATACCCGGTGCACAACCTCCATGCAGTAGAATCTACGCCCTTACGGAACCCGAAAACCGTCACCTACGACAATACTTGGACCAATACCTTGCTAATGGCTTCATTCGTCCATCTAAGTCCCCTGCATCTTCAGCTTTATTCTTCGTGCCCAAAAAGGAAGGTGACCTTAGAACGTGCATAGACTACCGCGCATTAAACCAGATCACGGTGAAGAACCGATATCCATTGCCTCTGATCCCCGAACTACTAGACCAAGTAAAGGATGCTTGCATCTACACTAAATTTGATCTCCGAGGGGCATATCATCTGGTACGTGTAAAGAAGGGCGACGAATGGAAGACCGCTTTTCGCACCAAGTACGGATTATTCGAATATCAGGTGATGCCCTTCGGGTTGTGCAATGCACCAGCAGCCTTCCAGTATTTTATGAAGGATGTTCTTCGTGAACTCATTGACGTCTGTGTTGTCGTATGCATAGACGATATTGTAGTGTACTCCTCTTCAGAATAAGCCCATCTTAAGCACGTTCGTGCAGTCCTTGAGAAACTACGCCAGTACAAGTTATATGCAAAATTGGAAAAATGTGTTTTTTATGCTACAGAAGTTGAATTCCTTGGATTTATCCTGACTCCTAAAGGAGTCCGAATGGACTCTCGAAAGGTGGATGCAATTCTCAAGTGGCCATCACCCAGTTCAGTTAAAGGGGTGCAAAGCATGCTTGGGTTTGCTAATTTCTACCGCAGATTTATTCCTGACTTCTCATATGTTGTACACCCCATCACAGCACTTTTGCGAAAAAACAAACGCTTCTTGTGGACCGAAGAGGCTGAAAAAGCCTTCCAAGAACTGAAATTGAAATTCACGTCGGCACCTGTCTTAAAGCATCCACGCCCCGAGCTCCCATACGTAGTTGAAACCGATGCACCCAGTTTAGCCATGGGGGCTGTCCTGTCCCAGAAGGATCCAGAAACCGGTCAACTTCATCCAGTAGCATTTTGGTCCAGAAAATTCTCGGCCCCCGAATTAAACTATGCGGTTACCGATAAAGAGTTGTTAGCCATCAAATCCGCCTTCAAGGCTTGGCGGCATGATCTTCTCGGTGCCAGGCATACCATTACTGTAATCACTGATCACAGGAACTTGCAGTATTTAAAAACAGCCAAGGCCCAATCATCGCGTCAATTTCGATGGGCCTTATTCCTTGCCGAATTCAATTTCGTGATCACTTATTGACCAGGTTGTAAGAATGGTAAGGCAGATGCTTTGTCCTGAATCGGGATGGAAGAAGCATATTCAAACCCGGAACCGGTGCCTATAATTCCTGAACAAAGAATTCTTGGGATAACTACTCTACAGACCTTAGAAGATATTCATTTAAAGATCCAACAACTTTTCGATTCAGCAGCCCTGCAGGACTGGGTTAAAAAGGGCCAAGATTATTCAGTTGTCAATGACCTACCTTACTATCAAGGGCGTCTATTTCTACCACACAAGGAACTACAAGAGCAAGTCATCTCCAATTACCATGAAGCTCTGATGGAAGGGCACCCAGGTATTGCAAAAACTGAAGCTAAAATTAAAAGACAATTCTGGTGGCCCACCTGGCGAAAAGATGTAAATTCATTTGTACTGTCTTGTGGCATCTGCGCCCAGAACAAAAGTCAAAAGAAGAAACCAACTGGTCTTTTACAACCTTTAGATATTCCACCCGCACCATGGCACACTTTTTCTTTAGACTTTATTACAGATCTACCGCCATGTAATGGATTGAACACCATTCTAGTTATTCTGAATCTTTTTTCCAAGATGGCCCACTTCATTCCTTTAAAAGGATTACCTTCTGCTTCAATCTTGGCCAAGGAATTTCTCAAAAATATTGTTTGAATACATGGATTTCCTTCCGTATTGATCTCTGACCGAGGTAGTCAGTTCATTTCGTAATTTCGTCTGTAGTGTTGTTAATTGGCACAAATCGACTTAAGGTTATCAACCAGTCACCATCCCCAAACTGATGGTTAGACGGAGAGAACCAAACTGACTCTTGAACAATACCTACGTTGTATGCTCCACCAAACCGAAAGTAATTGGAAGGACATTTTATGGATTTCTGAATATGCATACAACAACTCTGTACATTCAGGAACCGGACAAAGCCCCTTTTATACCATATATGGACATCATCCTCGAACCTCAGAACTCGATTCGCCCCAGCATTTAGAAATGCCGGCAGTAACTCATCTGCATTCTACTATTACACAAGCCTTTAAAGAGGCAACAAAACATTTTAAACAAGCAAAAGAGAAATACAAGAAAAATGCTGATCAACATAGAAGTCAGACCCCCACCATATTGAATCGGAGACCAAATTTGGCTGGCTACAAGACATATACCTCTGAAAGGAACTCAGACTTTTAATCCTAGATATTTGTGACCTTACACCATTAAGGCCATTATCAACCCGGTGGCCGTCAAATTAGAACTACCCTCTAATATGCGGATTCATCCTGTCTTTCATGTTTCACTTCTAAAACCAGTTCAACCCGGGACAAGATTAACCAAACCACCTGACCCCATCCTAATAGATGGAGAACCTGAATGCAAGGTAAACAACATCCTGGACTCTAAAATGGTTAAATCAAGACTTTTTTATTTAATCGACTGGAAGGGTTACGGACCACAAGAAAGGTCATGGGAACCTAGTCACCACGTTGTTGCTCCTCGATTGGTGAAAACATTCCATCGGGACTTCCCAGACAAGCCGGGGCCAAGGGGAAGAACAACTTTAGGAGGGGCCTTGGGGGGGGGGGGGGGGGGGAGTGCTGTCATGATGCCTACCCCCGGGCATCTGGATCGTGTCCATCAGCCCCCGGAGCAGGCATCCAGATACTCATTAAAACCCCAACAGCCCCGGCTGGGGGCTGTTTGGATTCAGTCCTGGCGCCTTAGGCGCCAGGCTCATCATAGAAAACAGTCCTGGCGCCATAGGCGCCAGGCTCATAGACTTTACTTACCTTATGCAGACCATGCTGCAAATGAGTCCAAGCCAACGTGAGGCCTGGATGGGACTATTTTATTACAGGGACTATTTTTCACTCGGGTGTGGTTCTGGGGAACTTCTTACCTGGGACTATTTTGCAGGCTATTTAAACCACGCCCGAACAGCAGGCCATGCTTCGCGTTATTCTGCATCCAGCAGCGTGACGCTCACCGTGTCTGCAAGTCAGCATCCAGTCTTCTGCCACGCCCGCTTCGAATCCGGAGCTCCTAGACAAAAGGAAAAGAAAGGAGAAGAGGTTAGATCACGGACATTATTTGATTCCTTACCTGATTCCGGACCCAGCACATCTCCGAGCCTGGAAAGGACATTATTTCAGCATGCGTCGCTTCGCCAGCAGCAGCGCCGCGTTATACTCACCAGTCCACCGCATCTTTCGACTTGGCGCTGCCTCCATCATTTTCTTTGTTGAAATCCAGCACCTGGGGGGAAAACAAAAGGAATAACAAGGTGAGCCGAGAAAACCGACAAAGACAATCTCTTTGCCACCATAGGCTTACCTGCTTTACCACCGGAGGTATTATTCTTTAATTTGCCGCATCTTCCTATGCCGCACCTATAAAGGGAGAGAAAACAGAAAGTTAAAGTCATGCAACTTTTACCGGACAGTGTTTGATAATACAGACTCTTACCTGAACGCCATCAGCTGCCTCCAGGCAATATTCTTTTGGACCCAGCTGCAACCTAACGAGGGAATGGAACAAGAGTGAACATCGGACATATTGAACTCTTTGAACTTTATAGACACTGGAGTTAATATTCCTCCGGAACTCCTCCAGAACCTTCAACCCAGTGAAGTAACTGGCCATGCAGGATGGAGAGCTCATCATTTAAAAACATAAGGTGAGATTACCAAAAGGGGATATCGGAGGTGATTAGTGGGGAGAACGAGAACTGTTGGGGGGCCATCACTAAAGTCCACGGGTGGCTAAATCCCTTTCTCCACTTGCAGGAGAATACTTCTATGAGTCCAGCAGACAAGATTAGGCGGGCCAGTCCAGACTGTCATCTCTTCACTACGCATCACGTTGGTGGAGACCGCAGCTGTCCGGGTCCGATCGACGCCCCTGTGGGAACCAGGTGAGCATAACAGATGCTGCCTTGAAGCCCTGTGCCTGCTCCACCAGGACTTCCTCCAGGATGATGACACCCCCCGTGGCAGTCGTGCACATGCCCTGCTGGAAGGTGCCCGCACAAACTCCATTGCCATTGGTCCTGGTGCTGGGTGACCACCTCTTCTGAACCTCCGACTCCCGACTGTGGCAGGGATGTGATGTCCACCAGACTGGCTGCGGTGGCTGGGACAGGTCTACACGGGGCCCTGGTGGCATCTGGGCCGGAAGACACCTGGGAGGATGACTGGCGCATAGTGGAGGAAGAGGAGGAGGGGGTCGCTGCAGGACCCAGCACATGTAGCAAACCTGCGACAATGTGCTGTGCTAGCCAGTTCAGGATGGCACAGACCTCTTCGTGATGACGTGTATGGTCCCACCAGGAACCACGCACGTCATCACGAGTCACGGTTGTGCTCATCGCGACAGCGACTAGCACAGGCTCAACCCTGTCACGGATAGCGTTGTCCGCAGGTAGAAGGTCAGTTGACGTGGACTCATCCTCTACCTGCGGAACAGCCTGGACTGAGGCATGCTTGCAGGTGCACACTGATGCAGTCGCAGGATCAGGGACAGGATTAGGCACAGGCCCCTCCGCGGTGACCTGCGCTGCCTCCTGCCCCTGGACTGCACCAATTGCACCTATGGTATCACCCCAGTGCTGTTCTGATGCGGCCTCCTCCTCCTCGTCCACCACCAACCTGGATGACTCCGAGCCGTCTTCTGCATTGTATTGCCCCTGTGGGGGCTCACCCGTCCTACCTGCTGCCAAGCAGCCCACATCCAACTTCACCTGCTTGGGTCTCCCCATAGCAGCTGGGGCGTTCTTGCAGACGCGGCACCAGTCTCCTCGCTCCCGGAAGATGTAACCTGGGAGGAGGACTGGGCCTTGCGTCCACGCCTGGTGGAGGCATCCCCGCTCCGTTGCTCCACAGCGCTGTCACCACCCTCTTTCTCCATCACAGCTGTAGGGAGACATTGAACACAAGTATCAGTGCACTGAACAAATGTCTGCTAGACACAAAGCAAATGCACATGAGTGGCGCTGTCAAACGCCATTACCATCATCACCCTCCACAACACACGGGTCAGTGCAAGCAACACACATGCACAAACAAGCATGTCACATGCAATAGACATTCACAACCATGTCCAAGGCACTGCTGGAACATCAGAAGATAGGCTGAACCTAACATGCATCATGGTACATGCACATTACATGCACACACATCACCGGACAGTCATGCATCAGGCCATGTAGACCTCCCGTCACAGTGCACTCGTGGAAAACTGGGCCACATTAGTCAATCACGCATCGTGATGCTCATGTGTAATGTATCCATGGTGTTGGCCAGTCACACACTCACTACTCAGACACACGCACATGTACACCATGAAAATCCATGCAGGTGACATAAGCATTCATGTCTCACACCCCTCGCATGGCCAAGTTCAGACACAGGAATGTAAACATGTTTGCATCGTCACATGCTGGTGCACATCATGCATTGCAACACAGACACCATTGATGTGGAATACGCTTGACTGGACTCGCATGCAGCACTGTCATGGACATGCACACAGATATCCGTACATGTGGCATGCCAGACATGAGGCCAAGGTGCACACTCCAGCCACACCTCAACATGCACTACACTGGACAAGATCACATGGACACTTACCACTCGACTCCAGATGGAGCTGCTACTCTAGGACCTGGGTGTGCAGTGCTGGGCAGATGCGCTCCTGGACCCTCATCTCGTTGTTGCTCAACCGGCCCTGGTGTCCCACTCCATCACCAGCCGCGACAAGGTGCTGGGCCTTGTTGAGGGTCCTGGACCTGAAGTCTTCCCTTCAGTACATGTTTGAAGTCGCGGGGGGCCAGCCCCTCAGCGTTGATGGCACCCACAATGTCTGCCCAGATCCTACTCCTTCCTTGTCGAGTCGCGATGGTCCAGGGAAGAGGGCATCATAATGCCCCAGGACTTGCTCCACCAGGATGCCAAATTCATTGGGAGTGAAGATGGCAGCCCTCTGCCTCTCTGCTGGGGGGTTGCCACTTGCCCCAGATTTTGCTTGGTCTGACATGACAACCCCTGAGGCAGGTGTGGGTGGGCAACTGGGTCTGGGGCTGGGCTGTGAAGCGATGGAACAGCAGTCGGGAGTCTTCTGTAACAATAGAGGTGGTCTCAGCAATAGGATCTCTGGCAATGGCTTCTGTGCAGGCACCAAATTGCACGGCACGTAGGCAGCAAGCATACAGAGTGGGCTGGCAGCAGCAGATTGCTCATAGGCGGTAGCTCGGGGCGTCGGGGTCAGGTAAATGGCCTTGTGAGCAGGAGCGTGGGTCTTCCGTTTGTTTTCGCATGGCCAGCCAGATGCAGTGTGACTCTGCACGTGCGGAAACAGCGCGTTAGCGTGGAATCCGAGGAAAGGCCCTTAGCGCATAGGCATGTTGGTGACGTGACGCGTGCCGGCGTTGCCCTTCAGTATGGGTTAAAGGTCCGCGTAGGACACCAGGGCACTGTACATGCTTTTCGTGAGGACCGACGCTTGAGATTCTGCTCCTTTGTGGGTTGACACGTGATTGCTTCACTACGGTTGCAGTGCATACTTCTTGTTTTGGAGGGTGAGTAGCCTACGCGAACACGTGTGTGTGTGTGTGTGTGTGTGTTTGTGTGTGTTTTTTTCTTCTTTTTTCAAGGCAGATGGTGAGTTGCACACGTATTTATCCCACTGTGGTTGCCGCTGTGTGTCACGTACCCCATTCTCAAGGTCATAGTAGCCTGCGTGTTCCACGCGTATGCATTTTTTGTGTTCTTGGTTGCCACAGCGTACTGCGGGACATTAATTCCATGCACGTGGGCTACCTAGGGGTCGCGCGCACGTTTTTCTTTGGGTTCTTTTGGGTGCCTGAGCGTTGCATGACCCAGGGTCACACACAGCCTCACAGAGGTAGATATTCCAAAACATACCCTGCCCCCTTCACACCAGTTGCCCAGGACAATTGTTGTGTACACCTCCCATTCGCGCACTAGTCCATCAGTTCCATGGTTGGGAGGCCACCAAGTGGTAAGGGAGGCAAAGCTGGGCAACCTCCCAGAGGTGGCCGCGGTGGGGGACGTGGTCAGCGTGGCCAAGGTGGGGGACGTGGGCAGGGTGGTACACAAGGGCAGAGTGTCCAGGCCCATCCAAGGACAGCTATGCCCCCCGTGAGTCAGGGAGATGAAGCTAATGTTACCATCCCCAGTGCCCCTCTGGCCCGACAAGCAGTTCCATCAGCTGTCATGAGCAGGCAGGGAGTGGAAGCTGCAGGGGCAGCTGCCACCACCCCCACTCAGGGGCTACTAGCCTGGCCTGGATTGGTCACGGAACAGGCAGGGGATGACTTGCAGGCCGACATCCATGTCAGGAAGTCCAAGGCACGGGTGGTGAAGTTTGCAAACACCAGGTCACGTGGTTCTGTGGCAGCACTATCATCTGCTGCCCTGGCCAGCCAGGGTGTGGAAGATGCAGGTGCATCTGCACCTGACACCACCCCGGGTCTGAGTCACCTGGCCCGGACTGTGTTGGTCCCGGACCTTGCCAGCGAGGCAGTTGTGGCACTGGGTCCTAGTGACGGCACCCAGCAGCCAATGCCTACAGTCAGAACTTCGGTCTTCGTGCCATTGCCTGCTTCCAGTGGCCAGTCAACCTGCGCTTCAGCCCCTAGTAACCGGAGCGGCAGAAGCCGCTCATGGTCCACACCACCTCGCAAGAGGAAGAAGCGTGCTTCAGTGGTACAGGCTGGGACCACAGACATGGCTCAGGCCTCCAGCACATCAAGGAAGAAGAGTTTTAATTAAATGGAACTGGACACATTTGTTGGCTACGAGTCGGCACATGGCCACAAAATGCTGGTGAGGGCAGGGTGCCAAACTATCCCTGCTCAGCACAGGGCCCACTGGCAGTGCATCGCGGACCATATTAGCGCCTTTGGATGTAAGAAGCGCACAGCTGATGATTGCTCGAAGTGTTGGCATGACCTCAGACGCCGAGCAAAAACAAGCGTGCGGCTAATTACGCCTCTACTCTGGTAAGTGGCAGTAGGTCACCACCAGAGGACGATAAACTCACTCTGATTAGGAGATCTCTGGAGGATTCACCGATGAGGGTCAGATCCGAGCCATGGGAGGCTTGCCGGATTATGAGACAATGTTCCGTGAGTGTTCATGCGTGTGTGCCCAGGCCATGTGTATTTTGCTTGGGTGATGTGTTGTGATTGAATGCCAGTTCAGGCTATGTATTCATGACTACCATGTGTGACCCATGCGATGCTTGTCTGATACATGCTTGTTGTGATGCAGACTGCATACAGACCATGTGCTTCACACGGAGGCAATCCTCATCACCACACCTGCATCCTCCTTCCATGTCCATCACTGGCCAGCCTCTCTTGTCCATGTTCTTGCTCCAACATATGTTTGCAGATAGTCTGTGAAGAGCTTCCTCTCAAATCTTGCCCTCTGTAGTTACATAACTGACGTCTCTGTCAGGTCACCCTGCAAGCTGATCCTCCTCATGGGCATCCTCCCTTGCCTCTCTATCCCCCAGCAGCTCACCGTCTCCATGGGACTGGTGATTCCCGTGGCAGACTACTGCAACGGCCTGTTCACGATATTCTGTGAATATACACTCTTCCCTCTGCAACTCTGCCAGACATGGACAGTGTGTGATGTCCTTTGGCCTTGAGGCAGGGTCTCTCACTCGGACTGTGCTGATGGTGCAGGCCCACAGTGGCCATGAGTGCTCATTCATGGGCCATGTGCATTTCAGGAAAGCCCCCATGGGTCCTGGGCAAGGCCCTCATTTGACTCCATCTCTGGTATTTCCTCCTTCTCATTGTATTTGATCATCCCTTTCCTGCTCACTGAGGGTCCGTTGAACCTCACTGCCATTTGTTTGTGGTTCTCGTCTGTGTCGAGCATGAGCCTCACTCAGCCTCCCTGCCTCTATCCAACTGCTGGTGTAGCTTCTCTGTGTCTGGGTGAACTTCTGATGCTTCCTCATTTGTTGTGCTTTCTGTACCCCTCTCCCCTGCTGTAGTCCCAGATGACTCAGATGATGCAATTGACACCTGCCCACACTGTCTGGTACTACACAGTACTCTGATCCACCATTTCAAACCATTCACTGGCCCCAAGCCATTCCCCACCCTATGAGGGTGGGTGTGGGGGGGGTTACTGTATCCCTACAACCCACTGCCAGAACTTTGCACATGATGACTGCACTTGCCCTTACACTGCCATCATGACACTGCATTGACATTACTTGTTTTGTGTTTTCATTGATAGTTGAGACCTTCTACATGTACTTCTCTGCACCCACACACTTCTGAGCCCTGTTTCTCCCTTCAACATGCCTATTCACTTGTGTGATGTCACAGTGACCTAGCATCGATGTATCCATGTGCCTTCCTTCACTGTATTTCAACGCCCTAGCGTTGTTGCATCGTGTGCCGTGCCGCATGTGTGTTTTGTCTTAGTGATTTCCATGTGCTGTCTAATGGCATGCATTTCACATGGATCATGGACAGTAGTATTTGAGTTCCATCTGGGTCTGGTTGACGGTACTGACATGGTTATGCTACGTGCCATCCGTGTGTTGGCATCTGTCATGTTTGTGGGAGGTCTATGACATGCACAGGCTTGTGTGTGATGCAGGTGCTATGCACCATGCAGTACATGTGTTGGCTTGACATTTGACACACGTCCATATCTCCTTTCAGAATCCCCTTCCATTTGATTGCCACTGTATGCATGCCTGAGTTTGTGTCATGTGTGACATGGCTGCTTCATGTGTTGGCTGTGCTGTGCTGATACCTATGTGTGTGGTATGTGCTGTTAACATGTGTGCTCATGTCTTCTTTTCATTTTGTGCAGGTGATGAGGCAACAGAAGCAGAGGGGGAGGAGGTGATGGCAGAGGGGGTGGAGCGTTCGACCAGGCCCCAACCAGGCACCAGTGGAGACCGTGGTGTGGTACGCCATGAACATCCATTGGTGCTCCAGACCATCCTGTCCAGGGGTGCCCCTGACTACACCTCTGAGGATCTCTATGTCTCAGATGCGGAATCGGATGTTAGACCATATGTGCTGTTGCAGGTGAGTAATTCTGGCATGGATGTTGTTCTGCCCGACACACCTGCAGTAGGGGCAGACCCCTCAAGGGGCCAGTCAGTGTTGAAATGTCCGCCTGTGGCGGTTACGGATGCAGGGTCACGCTCCACACAATTTGCTCCTGGTCCTGGGGCAGCAGATGAAAGGAGGAATGCAGTTCTGCAGCCACAGGCAACGCCAGCACAGCAAGGACCAGGTCTCCTTGGGCCCAACAGGTGTGGTGTCCGGCAACGCGGTGGCCGTGCGCCACCGAGTAATACTGTGTGGGAGAATTCCATGTATACCATTACACAGCAACAGGGGGCATCATGTGAGATGATGGCTCAAGGTGTGGAAAGAGTGGACGATTGCATTCTCCCCCACCGAAAGGCCGGTGGAGATCCCACAGCAGGCAACGCGGTCCACGTGCTGTTCACACAGGCAGGGCATGTTGGCTGCCAACAGGCTAAACTGGGGGCTCTGTGCACAGCCATTGCTGCTTAGGCAGTGGCCCACAGGGATGCCCTGAGGCAAGAGAACACCTCCCTCCGAACTACTCTTGCTGCCCTTATGATGGCCCAGAGTACACGGGCAGAACAGCAGATGGAGCAGCTGACACGCAACCTCTCGGCTGAACTCCATCCAAACTGTGAGGAGGTCCGTGTGTCACGTGAGGGCTTGCAGGCAGAAGTCTGTGCTACACATGAGACCTTGAATGCTGAACTCCGTGCTACACCTGAGGTGCTGCATGGGGACCTCCGTACCATCATCCTACAAAACCAAACCTTCCAGACCCACATGCTTGCTGCCATGGAGGAGCATGCCAGGTCTATGCGTTGCCAGACACCCTTACCACGCACATCTTCTGATATTCTACCAGAGGGTGATGACAGCGATGACCGTACTCCCACTACGGCCTAGCCGTGCAGGCCATGAGCCCATGGAGGTTTTTTTTTTATTCTCAACATCCACGCACATGGGTGTTGATGTGCACCCTGCAGCTCCTCCCTCCTGGGTGGACTCCCCACCCCCCTGGTCGATCATGGCCATTTTTGTTTTTTTTGTCTATTGTGCATTCATGTAACAGTGTGTTGCATTGTGGCATCTGAAGGCATCCACTGTGTGTTCAGGCTGGGCCCATACAGGCTTGTCTCATATTGGTGTTTGTGGCTTGGGGTTCGGACACATATGCCACTGCTGCTTCCCCTTTCCATGGGCTCGCAAGGATGGCAGCGTGTGACAGTAACTTACACAGAGGCATTGGGCTTCCATCATTTCTGTGGCCAGTCTGAAGTCCAAACTGTGCATACACCCCTAGTGGGGATTCATGATGGTTTCTCCAGTGCATGTTTAACATGCATTTTCGTTTGTATATTGGTAAATGTGCATATTTACATGTTAGATCTTCATGTGTTACCTTGCCTATCTCCATTCTTGATGAACTTCATGCTATATCTGGTACCCTGCCACATTTTGCTTGCAGCCACACACTCAGGATGGGAGGGGTCCATGTGGTGGCTTTGTCGCATTGAGACACTTATGCTATTGGGATTGGTAACTGTCTGACATTCACTGTTGGGCCCTGTGTTCATGATATGTTGTGATGGTAAATGGTTGTTCATGTGTAGAGTTTGATGTGGCAGGGGGAGTTGTCTCTGGCCTATTGCCATTTGGCAAAGTGCACTTTGTGACAGTTGTGTCATGTGTTGTACATTCATTATGGAGTTTTCACATTGCATGCCATGGCATGGTGTGTCGGACGGGTTGGGTTTGGGGGGGTTTAGGTGACATACCAGTATTTGGATGTGCTGTTGGGGGGTAGTGGGTTCTGAACCTTGATTGTGTGTGTGCCTTTTGGTCCCACAGTATTGGGTTTAAGTAGCTAGGGATGCACACAATGTGGCACATCACTTTCTCAGGGTGGTAAGGTTGTGACAGTGGACTGTCCCTTTGTCATCATCGATTGTCACCTGGAATGTGCCAGGACTGTGTGCACTCCACAGGGGTGGGATTTTAGGTGAAAAATTGTGCCACAAGCTGGGTACAGGCTCCTCGCCATGTGTCCTGTCCCTTCCCATGCGCAGCAGCTGTGCATGTGGTTGGGGATGTGGGAGCACCACCATGTCCACCGGTACGCCCCTCCATGTTGCAACGTTGTGCAGGACACATGCTGCCACAATGATCCTGCACACTACTGGGGGTGCATATAGTAGCTGTCCACCAGAGCGGTCAAGGGAGCGGAAACGTGACTTGAGCACTTCGAATGTGCGCTCCACTATGGCCCAGGTTGCAATATGGGCTGCGTTGTATCTTACTTGGGGTGGGGTGGTGGGGGTCCGTATTGGCATCATCATTTAGGTGCTCAGAGGGTAGGCACTGTCCCCTGGGGAAGTGATAATGGTTGTCATTAGTTGGAATTGTCTATTTGTCTGTGTGTGACATGCATGCATGTTCACAGACATTTGTACTCACCAATGAGCCATGTGTTGCCATGCCTCCCAGCTTCCAGGGCCTGGTTTCGGGGTGGCATTCTGAATATAAAACGATCATGGGTGGACCCTGGATAGTTTGCATAGACAGAGGTGATGATTCCCTTGCCATCGCATTTGACATGCACGTTGATGGAATGCCAGTGCTTGCGATTGCGAAAGATGTGCTCAGTGGCCCTAGGTGGATGTAGGGCCACATGTGTGCAATCAATGGCACCAAGCACTTTTGGGAATTGTGCCACCTCGTAGAGGTCCTGAACCACGGACTGCCTTTCTGCGGGTGTTCCGGGCATGTATATGTGCCTGCGGACTGAGGGGTGTGCAGTCATGATTGCCAACACCTGGTGTAGGCAGCGTGACTGTGTGGGCTGTGAGACACTCCCAACTATGGCAGTTGTCCGCTGAAATGAACCAGTGGCCAGAAAATGCAGTACATTAAGCACCTTTTCCAAGGGGCTCAGTGATTGGGAGCATCCTCCCAATCAGTGACCAGGTCTTGGATGATATCAGGTGGAAACCTATACCTGCCATAGACCTAGTCATCAGGCATCCCAAAAAGGCTGGTCCTGGGTAAAAAAAATGCGGGGTCTGGCCATTCTCCTCCTCCTGCGGTGTCCCATGATCACTGCTGGAAGGAATGGTACATTCATCGTAGCTGTATACGTGCGTTTGTTGTTTGTGCGCACTTGTATGCTGCGCAGGGGTGCTTACGCCAGCTTTCACCTGGCGTATGTGTTTCTGGGTTTGCACGTCTTTTGCCGTGCGCCAGTTAGCCCTGTTCGATTCCATCAATACGTGTTGTTAGCGTGCATGTGGGTGTTGCAGGGATTTCGCTGTGAGACTTCCCCCGTTACGCCCAGGTTTTCTCGTGTTGTTACCCATTCCAGGTGTTCCACCGCCTTTTTAGGTGTGTGCGCTGGACGGTATGCGCCTTCTCTTGCCGTCTCACGCAGAGCGTTCCTGATGGGACAATGACGTGTAGGACCCGTGCGGATTCAGCGCAGATCGCGGATAAACCACACGCAATGTGTTCCATGAATCTGTAAATGTGCGCTTGTGTGCGTTTTGCACGCGTGTGCTGCATTTTTCACACTTGCACCCTGTTTTTGGCGCACATTAATTCCATGAATTACCCTGTTAGTCTCAAGACTTAGGAAATGCGACAAGGCCCTACATTCAATGGAATTGAAATCAATCACAGCACTGTCCAAGTGGCCAGACCTGGTTACAACCCAATGGTGGGGTCTGAATCACTGGCAAATATTCACAATTATTCTGGCCCACAAGAGAACAAAAATGAGCAACAGAATGACACACACCAGAATGCACCATGAAGTCATATCAAAATCATGAAGTCTATCAAGACTTTGATTAAACCATTAAAAAAGGGAGGCGATTGTTGCATGGAACACAATTTGGAAACCGTTCACAATATATTTAAAGCCCTCCAGATACCTAGGGAACAATATAGACAGTTCTTTCACCTAACACCAGATTCAGCACCTGCTAGTGTCATTAGGGGTCTCAATGAACAGGAAAATTTGTCATGGGTGGACTTTGAGAAAAAGGTTAGACATCAGTTCTCACCTTATCAGTTCATACAGGATGCCAAAAACGCAGTTTATACTATGACGGCGCAGCAAGATATGTCACCTCCCCAATACCTTCAAAATTTGAAAAGTGCATTTTCACGCTTTGATGTGGCCTTTAACCCTAACTCTGTGGAGTTTAAGACTGCAGACTTTTATGAACTCCAAAAAGAAATTGTATCCCAGTTAATTTGTAAATTTGACAGGGAAAAACCACTAGAATGGATAATAGAACAGGGGAACAAACTATATGAAGTGATATTTGTTCAGAGAGTGGAAGGGTCTAAGAACAAGGAGACAAAATCAAAGTCCAAAGAACACACACCGGCAATTCTGGAGGTAAAATGTGTAAAGATGCTGCTTGAATCAGCCCAAACTCAGGCAAGAAACAACATGAGACCTAATCAAAGAGGCATGCCTCCACAGAGGACATCACCCCAAACTCCTATGTTACAATCCATTGATCCCAGCAATAGGGATTCTTACGTTAGACCTAGATATTTGGGTAATTCTCCGGAATTGGGATTTTGCCCCGATATGTCAAGTCTAAATAACAATCAAAATCAAATGTATAACGGCCCATATATGGCCACCAAGAAAGACCAAGATATGTAGATAGATTCATTGAAAATGGAAATGTTAAGGGTTTCAAACAGGCGACCCATACCGGACCAGGATCCTTACCATTAGCCTTAGATGTAGCGCTCAATTGAAATGCTCTTCTCTTCATTTTCTACGAATTCAATTTGAGATGGCACACAACCCATCTCACACCCCCTTTTACAAATACCACGGGTCACAATGGACCATGAACCATGTCGGTTGGTGGGAATGCAATATTTATTTATTTAAAAATTCACAGAAATCACACACATTTTAAGATTGGGCAGCAGTCACCAATGGGGTGATATTTACAATGAAACTACTGAAATACACCTGGTTAACCTTTTACAAGAACATATCCAAAGCACAAATGAATAGGAACAGTTTTGAAATACGGGTAGATGGCACCTGAGTTAAGATTTCCCCCTGCAATGCTCTCCCAAAACCAAACGAGTTTGGAATGGACAGAAAGAAGCAGCAGGGAGTCAGGGAGATGAGATGGCAAACGGAACCGAAATCCGGCCTTCCCTCACAAAATAAGAGGCAAATGCAATGGCATAAAATGACTCCGAAATTGACAAATAAATGTGTGGTTAAATCTATGAGGAAAATATGATTTCTCACAATAGCAGGAAGGTATAAACACTGGCAATCACAAGGCAAGGTATCAACAAAGGCATACAGTTCAAAAGCAAGTTGAAAGTTAGAACACAATGCAGCCGGAATCACACGTTGGAAAGTTGAATTTCTTCTAGTTTGCAGTTTTAAATGTCAAAAATAGTTTTTCAGAAAAAAGGGTGAAATATTTGAAGTCAGAAGGTGGTTTTTGGGCTGAGGGATAGATTCACATCAAAGGGACACTATAGAAGTGAAAGGATGGCTATGGCTGAGGAACTGGATGAGAATTTCAAGATAAAAGGAGGTTCGGTTTTGGTAAAATGAAGCCATGAAAGAGAAAAATAAAATTGGTTTGGAAAGAAAAAGACAAAGTTTACTTATACTAGTTTATCAAGAAGATAGTGCTGCCCATGAAACAGGTTAAATCGGCCGCATTAACCTGCTCCATGCCGCATGTCTCTTTATGTGGAAATAAATTACATTGTTCAAAATATTGCTAAGGAGTTACAAGATGGGGTGAATGAAAGAATGGCGCTAACACTAGGGAATCTCAAACAAGATGCACAGAGAATTCCGACAGTTGGACAACTTACCAAGGCATGGATCGAATAGCTTAGAGAGAGGAACAAAGACAAAAGGGTCAAGATGGGGTAGGCTATATTGCTATAGGATGGGGAAATACTCACAGTCCACACTTGAGTCTGGGATTTTAGGACAGTCAACCGGGTTCTGGTCACCGCATGGCAGGTGCCCCTTACAGCAAATAGCTGGGCAAGTCTGGTCACTGGATGGCAAAGGTACAGCGGGCATGCAGGTAGTGGACACAAAAAGCCAGTCTGGTCACAGGATGCTACCCAAAAGGGGTACCACAGCTTTTCCCACTGGTTATTGGAATTTTTTGTGGAATTTCTAGATCAAGTGTTATGCTCACCTGGTATCCACGGGGACACCACACGATACTGGATGGAGGTCTAAGCGCTATCCTGGATCCCTCTCTGCTTGGTTATGTGCAAGACGTTGGGTAGCGCCTATAACATGAGAATGGAGGGATACGATACTGGTTCTGTGATGGGTGGACTCCCACCTCCCGCTGGTCCAAATCCCCTCCCTTGGGGTTATTGCTCACCTTAGGTTTTTGTGTGTTGAACTCTCCGTCCTGTGTCTCTGTGCAGGGGCGCGTGGTTAGTGCGGGCATTCCGTGGACCTAGTTGCTTCACTGGTCTGTGTGCCTTTATGTGGGGTCCAGACCGGCTGTGACTCTGACTCTGCTTGCTGTCTTCCAGGTGAGTTATAATGTCTTTTATGTCTTTATTCTGTCTCTTTCTTTCCCTCCGTTTTCTCTGTCTTCTCAGCGTCTTGCTCCACTATGCTGTTCCTTAACAAGGTCTCTTTTTGTTTTCACAGGGATGGTTGCGATCGTGGAGTTGCGGCGCCGATTGGCAAAGACCATGGTGAGTTATTGAGGTGCGGAGCGCTGCGCTGTTTATTGGGGTTAATTGCTAACCTGTGTTCTCTTCTTTGCACAGGTTGCAGTGATGTTCCTGAGTGATGAGCGATCGAAGGGCTGCTTTCCCAGGTAAGTGCTTTGTTAATGCTGACCTTGTTCCTTCTCCCTTGTAGGTTGCGGTGAAACCCAGAGATGGGCGAGGTAAGAGAAACGCAGGGTGCTGCCAGGACTCTCTGCTTGCCCAGGTAAGAATTGTCATTAATGCTGTCCTTGTTTCTTTACCTTTGCAGGTGGCGGCGAACTCCAGAGATGGGCAAGGTAAGCGAAGCGCAGGAGGGATTCAAGACCAGTTACTTCACAGGTAAGTATTGTTGCTTGCTAATGCTGTTCTTGTTCTTCCAGTTTATTAATGGAATCCAGATCTAGGGCTTCGGGATCGGGCCGCTGGAGAAGCAGATGAGCAGGAGCTGGACACGGTGAGCGTTACGCTGCAGGAGTGCAGAATAATGCGAAACATGTTCTGCTGTTTGGGTGTGGTTTAAATAGCCCAGGTAAAGTAGTTCCAGGCCAAGTAGTTCCAGGCCCAGCCACACCCAAAACACTAGACCGGATGGCTTGGTTCTAAAGATCGAGACATCAAGGTCTTGCTGGAATAGGGTCAGCTATGCTTTGGGCTTGCAGTGGGATCTGGAATCTGGCAAGATGAATGTAGAATATCAGGGATGCGTAGGCGCTGGAAATTCAGGAGAGAGTCCAAAGTTCTGTCAGCCGCCCTTATTTATAAGGCATTGTGACATCATTGGTTTATTGTTGGGCAGAACTGTGCTAGGCCTACCCCCAAGACCCAGATAGGTCAGCCAATGTTAGTTGCCTCCTCTAGGAGGTGACTCAGTTCATAGGGTTGTACTTTGATGTGCAAAGTCTGCCCCCAGTCCTTTTTGACAAACAACTATCTGAACGTAATGTACACATTTGTACAGTTGTGACATTTTAACAAATTACATAGGCCGATTACATATGTTACTTAGAGCATTGCACTCCAATTCTCAGACTTTGTTTTGCCCATCTAATAGTTTTTGGCGATTTTCAGTGATAAATATTCAACCTAAAATTCTATAACTTTATACATGGGTATAGATTATCATAAAGCATGTAAGTATTGAATTTCAGAGTGGCATCATGTATACTTTCCTCAAATATCCACTTCTCTGCCATTTCTGTTCCCGACATGGCAGTGAGGGCTACCTCGTCTTGTCAATGGCAGGGCCTTATACAACATACACTTTTAAAACAGGTATTTTTCTTATTTGCAAAAGTACATTTAAACACAGTGTGAGGCCTTCTGGCATGTTCCTTTCAAAAGGTTCCATCTGAATTTCCCTCATAGTTTTTCAGTCATAGTCAGTTTCTTTTATACAGCAATTTGTTTAAAACACAGATCCACTGAAATTGGCATATACCCAGAGAGCCAGGGCATCTTTGAAGCATTGATTTTTAACATTTTGTAGCCCAAAACTAAAGCGTTTTCCTGCACAGCTGAAAGTAAAGCTTCTTTTGATTTCCCAGTTATGAACAACAGTCTGTCATTCAGGGATACTCCTCTCTTCTGCTGGAGCACAATGTAAATATGGATGGGCATGGCAGGGTCTCACTGATAAAAGTAGTGTGATGATGAACAGATGAACATTGCGTCAGGGCAGGATCCTTTTCATGTAAAATATTCCCTTACCAATGGGAACTTTTTTTTTAGCAAGCAGCAGAGCAGCGCTACTTGGATTTGCTTCTTTTGGTGCACACAAGAACAGACACTGGCACCTTTCTCTGTGTGCTCCCTGTTCCAATTCGCCCAATAGGTGTTTGGCAAGATGGTGCATCCATCCTTTTGTCGCTGCAAAACGCAGTTTTGATGCAATGGTGCTCCAAGGAGCCAGCACAGCCATTTTGCTGTTGACTGCAGAAGCACAGCTTGGTTATGGATGGGAATTCTGCTGAGTGGGTCAATGTAGCCTACAAATCCCCCCCAACTCTTCTGAGATCCTTGTCGAGGGAGAGTAGGGCAAAGTGGATTCATCAGTAGGGCGTTGTGAGGTTCAGCAGGTGGAGTTCTTCCATCAGGGAGCGGTGCACCACGATCCTCCCACTACCTCTCGTTGGAGTATGGATCGACACCCACAGCTTTCCCTTAGGTCTTTCTTTGTGGTGTGGAGCGACCTCTGCAGATTTGTCTTCGATCTCTCCTTTCCAGGTCCCCGTGGAGGTCCTCCTTGGTCTATGAAGGGCGCAACTAGTACGAATCTATTAAATGAATAAGAACTGGTTACTGCATCTTCCCACTGACTGCCTTCCTGGAAGGTTGACAGCAGTGGGACACACATGCATTGCAATAATGACAGTATTTAGACAATAAAGACAAATGATCACTCACAAGGCACAGATACTTATTGGTTTTTTTTTTAGAAGTTTTGGGAATCCCTTTCGTCCTGATAATGAACAAAATACTCCCTGTTAATTAATTATACCTATAAACCTACCTGTTCCCTTCTGGTTCTTCTTCTTCTTGTTCTTATTCTGCAGATGTTTCCTCTATTTGATTTTCTCTTGGTTCCTCAATTTGCTGCAATGTGTGCCTATGGTGACAACTTTTTAACTGATTGATATGGACCCATTTCTCTTCTGTCAGCTCTCCCTTAGGGGTGCGGATTCTATAGGCGACAGTTTAATTTGTATCTACAATTTCAAGAGGACCGCACCAGCTCGGTAAAAGTTTCAGCTCCTTGGTCTGGTTCCTTTAGAAATTGTACAAGTAGACCCTGTCTCCTACTTGGTATTCTTTTTTAGTTGTTTTTTCAGTCACATTGAGTCTTCATCCCCTCTGCAGATTTTTCCAGATTCCGCTGAGCGTACGCAAAAGCATGTTGAAGATGTTTCCTTAGATTCTCAACATACTCATGATTTGTGGAGGCGTTTATCAGTGTCTGCTCTTGTGTTCTATAGAGCAGATGCTGAGGTAGCACCCTCCTTCGTCCAGTCATTAGCTCAAATGGAAACATCGCAGAAGAAGGTGTAGATCTGATGGCCATCAGGACAAGCAGTAATCGGATGTCTCAACTTGTCCCAGAGTCTTCCACAAACTTTCTTAGAATGCTCAAAATGGTTTTATTGTACCTCTCACTCCCCACTAGAGGACGGCGGTATGCAATGTGAAGTTTCCTTTTTACCCCAAGTATCTCCCACATATTTGTCATCACTTCGCTGGTGAGGTGGCTACCTCGGTCTGACTCAATCCTTTGGGGTAGGCCAAAACACGAGAAGATGTGGTTGATCATCAGGGCAGCTGCTGTTTCTGCCTTGCAATTTGGGGCCGGGAGATATTCACCCATTTGGTAAACAAGCATGTTACTGTTAACATGTAGTTGTTCCCCCTAGAGGAGCGGATCACAGGCCCGATGAAATCTACTTGTTAATCAGACCAAGGCAGTGTCATCCCCCTCTTCTGGAGGGGAACTCGGTGTGCGAGTGAAGTTGTCTGAAATTGTGCACACACAAGACACCCCTTCAAATATTGGTCCAGGTCCTGCCCCATTAGTGGCCAGTATGCAACCTCCCGCAAGATTTCTAGGGTAGTGTGAAACCCCCCGATGACCGGCTGTGGTCACATCATGGGCGTGATTAAGCATCAGGCTTTGGAAGGAGGTATGTAGAACCCACTGGTCACAGCCAGAGATGGATCTCCTTACCAACAAACCGCCTTGGATTCAGAACATTTTTGGACACTTCATCAACACTCTGAGGTCCTCTTTCCCAATGTAATTGGTATACGTCAGAGGAAAATTCTCAGGGTCCTCAATGTGTTGATAAAATCTTCCAATAATTGGATCCCCTTCTTGTGCCGTGATTAAATCAGCATCTGGGGACTCCTTACCCCACTGGGCAGTTGAGAGTTCATTGTGAGCATTTGTCTGCAACCTAGTGATAGCAGTGACCTGGATTTCCCCCAACAGGGACTCGACCTCAAGGAGATCCCCCTGGATGGCCCTGGTTTTGGCTACCTGATCAGCTAGGTTGTTTCCAGTTTTGTCTGGCCCCTCTATTCTGGAATGATCCTTGATCTTCTTCCAATAGATGGTCATCCCACTGGAGGTGACCAGATCATCAATATTTTGTATTAGCTTGCCATGTTTCAGCGGTTTGTTATTAGCACATAGCATGTCTCTGGTTTTCCAACTAACCAGGTGCTCCACTAACCCGTTCCGGACATAATCTCAATCAGTAATTATGGCCAGTTCGTGGAGTTGGTGTTGGGTGGCAGTGAAGATGGCCTGATGAACTGCCATCAACTACGCCACCTGACTACTTCGGGGACCGATTTTGTATCCAGCGGAGGGTTCCGGGGCATCATTCAACCAGGCATTCCCAAGGCCGGCCACCAGTTCCTTTTCCCCATTGTTGTCGACATGGTAGGAGCACCCGTCCACATACACCATGGGCATTCCCTGGCACTCGTCCTCTTCATAGTCTTAGTGCGGGGAATTCAGGTACGCCTCCATGTTGTCCTGGATTTTAAGACTTTCATCCTCAAGACAGTTTTCTCTGGCACAATCATGCAAGTCAGCCGGACCTTGCTCTTCTTGTTTTGCCCATATTTGACCTCCACAGGAAAGCCTTGCATTGACAGAATCCAGGAAGTAATTCTGGAATTACTCACATTTCCGGGCCGGATTATGTCACTTTGGAGGTATTGCAGAGGCTGATGTGGAGTCTCCACTATGATGTGATCCCCCTTGATGAACGGGTGGTAATTTTTCAATGCCCACACCGTTACCAAGAGTGCCTTCACATAATCGTATTTTTCCTCCACAGAAGATAAAGTCTTACTTGCATAGGAGATGACTTTATTGACCTTGTCATGCTTTTGATATATTACTGCTGTCAAGCATTTATTCGAGAACCTCGTCTCCAAGAAGAACTCCTTGTTTTTTTTTTAATACCGTGTGTTTTAGTTTACTAAAAAACTTTTCACACCATCAAAGAAAATAACATACAAAGTAAAAACATATCACACAGCAAAAACACCCAACTAAACAAAAAACAATACAAAATTTCCACCATCTCAATTTAAAATCTTTCATGACATGAATCACTAAGCAAAACTCTTAGCAACTATTCAACTTGACAGAAACATTTCATTGCAAGGAACGTGTTTTCAAATCAGTCCGTGTAATACATGGACAGAGTGTCATGTCAGTGTACACGCTTCTTTAACAAATCAAAGCCCACTCTTTTTGATTGATTGAATGACACTTTACAAAATGTACATTTTACTCAGCTACAACACTTTTTTTTCTTTGTAATAATTAATTTTCGATTTTAGAGAGTAGCCGTCGCAAAGCGCACATACATTATTTGCGAGGATTGTTCACACATTTGGCCCATAATATTTCCTGTGAAGTCTCCGTATTCATCAAATTTTTGTCCCCCAAAAAAGCAATTCTGTCATTCTCAAAATGATTGCAATGGATGACCTAATGCTTGATGGATTCTTTTTGTGACGTTATATTGCAAAAGTGACATCCCTCTAAATTAAAGGAAAGCCACTGACTAATGCGTTCTTTGCAATGTAGCTGATTCATGCGAAATCACATTTATATAATCACGTATTTTTGCATCTGGAAAGCACTCAACATACATCAGACTTGGTAACCTTTTGTGCATGTGTAAAGCAAATTCATGGTAAGACAAGTAAGATCCACTTTCTTCCTGAGAATCAACCCAATCCATCTGATATCACTTATTTTGGAATACCCCGCACGTGTGATCAGATCTTCTTTCGTGATATTAATGCGTTGTAACGCATAACCCATTCTTTTAAAAAAAAAAAGATTAACTGATTGTGGATTCTGTGTAGCCAGCATCCTAGAAAATTCCACATAGATGGAATTTCAGGGAGGATCCAACATTTTAGCATATGAATTTAATTGACGCCACAAGAATCGAGCTGATAAGCTCGAGAGACCAAGTTCTATGCGTATGCAAGTATTTGGCATAGAGTTAGCCAACCCCAAAATTTGCTTCCATAGGCGAGCTTGAAGAGAGTTAAGAATAAAGTCAATATCATGAAGACATAATTCTAGATTATATAGAAGTAACGCTTCAATCTTTAGTAAAAAAATTGAATCGCAGGACTTAAAGAGAATTTGCAGTATTTTTGATAGACTATCCTTATTTATTTATTTATTCATTTGCATTTTTAAAGTGCTCACACAGCCTATGGGCATCGAGGCGCTGTTACAGGAATTGTTTGTTTTTTAGTTGCGTAATTGTTTTTTTTGTCTTAGTTGCGTATTTATAACGCGCTTAAATACCCAGGTTTCTAAGCGCGGACCTGGGGATTGAACCTGTGTTGCTTCGTGTTGTCTTGCTTCCAAGGCAAACACGTTGCCGCTGAGCTATCCTCCCGCAACATTTTTAATTGGGAAATCAAGGGTCTCATTTTTACTACTAAGGAATCGTGCCAGTGTTTTTTTAGAGAAGTAATTTGTGACATCAAAGCCCAGATACTTGAGCACAGATATTCTTTCCAATGTGATATAGTTAATTGCACAGGAGAAGCGTGGAATTTTCTTTTCCTCCTGACAAAATCTGTATCTTTGATTTTCCTACGTTGGGACGTAAATTGTGATCAAAAGCAAAGGAAGAAAAGGCCTGTAATTTGTTTTGGAGGTGTTTTATCAAATAAAAGAATATCATCTGCGTAAGCAAGCCAATGTATTTTCAGATGGCTGAGCTTCACAGGAAAACATAGTATGTGAGTCCAAATAGATTCAATATCAGCCAGGTACAAATTGAACATGGTTGAAGCAAGGTTATAACCTTGCTTCACACCTGTACAAGTAAGAATATTGTCTGTTACATCACCTTGATGATTCAAATTTTGAAATATGTATTCATGTGTAAAAGTACCAATAGCTGAATGATGGTCTCAGGGAATCTCAACTTTCACAGTTTAGTCCACAGTACATCGCGAATTACGCAGTCAAATGCAGAGCATAGGCCATGTAAATTGTGGCCACCGCATTTTTCTTGCAAGAGTATAACAAGTGTGATTGCACGGTGGGATTAATTGATGTGCCAATTTGCTTGCAAAAACCTGTTTGATTCTGTGAAAGAATATCATTTCTTTTTATATATTGCTCCATTTCTTGAAGTAAAATTATGGAGAAAACGTTGTAGGAGGTATCCATTAAGGCTATGGGCCTATAATTTCTAGGTTCTGTGGAATTACCTTTTTTATAAATCCAAACAATAAGAGCTGTGTGCCAGGAGTAAGGGATGGTACCTACACTGAATATGTTTTCAAATTTTAAGAGCAAAATCCGGGCCCAAAATGGTGGATCAATTTTTAAGGCACATGCCGGGATGCCATCGGGCCCTGAGGCCATAGAGAAGTGAAGTTTACCTATGGCCCAAATAATGTCATCAATGGACCAAGTGAGACGTGGTAAGTCATGTAATTTCTTTATGTTAAAATGTTGAAGTTGAAAATGAATGGGGAGTTTAAATGTTTCAGAAATGAACGCAGACCATCCATTTGCAGAGATGCTATTGGGCAGATTCATGTCAGTCATACCAGAACCAGGGTTTTTAAACTGTTGTGTTTACATAGATGTTGTTATTGACAGGGTAAGCTAAGCAAGGTGCTTGTGAGAGGCTTCTTTTGAGTTGCTTCACTGCCTCGGCTTATTCTGGACTCCACTCCCACTTGACACCCCCCTTCAACAGATGGATCAGGGGTCTTGTGAGCTCTGCGTAATCTTCAATGAACTTCCTGCTGTAATTGGTTAGTCCAAGCAGGCTTCTTAGCTCACACAGAGTTGTGGGGTCTTTCAGTTTTAGGAGTGCTTCCACTTTCTTCTCCTGGGGACAGAGACCCTCAGCAGTTATCTCATGCTCCAATAAGTTTACACGGCTCCTGCACCACTGTGCCTTTTGGAAAGACAGTTTTGCTCCGGCAACCCTCAACTGGGACAGAACATAGCAGATTTCCGCTATATGTTCCTCCACAGTTCTGTTTTTTAACAGGGCATCCTCCACATAGGCCAGGTTACCCCTTTCACCCAAGTCGGGCATGGTCTTATGTAGGAAGATGTTGAATTCATTGTCAGAGTTTATGTTTCTGAAGGGAGTCCGGGTCCGCGTGTACTGCTGCCCCCAAAGGTAAAGGACAGCTTGTATTGGTCCTCCTTACTAACAAACACGGTCCAGTACCCATTGGACAGGTCAATGGCAGTGTATACCTTCGACCCCTGGATATGGGCCTGTCCTTGGTCAATGTATGACAGAGGCCATCGGACATGTGAACCAGTTTATTGAGCTCCCTATGTCAGCACAGAGTCTTCACTGGTCGTTTGGTTTTAAAATCCCCAGCACCGGATTGTTAAAGGTGCTGTGGACTGGGCGAATTATGCCACTCGGCTCAAGATGTTTGATTATTTCGGTCAGGGACTCCATGGTTGTGAGAGGCAAGCGATATTGCTTCACAAACACAGGAGTCATTCCAGGATCCGTGGGAATTGTAGTATGGATCTCGGTGCGACCACAGTCATGCGAGTCCACAGCAAAGAGATCTTGAAATTCTAAGAACACCTGTTTCAACTTTTGCTTTTGCTCCGGAGTCTCACAGGCATTGGCTAGGTTGACGCGCTCTTCAACCATTTGCCTGAAGCCTGGAAAGACTTCTGGTTTTGCTATCTCAGTGGTCTCCTCCAGCTGGGTGGAAAGGTCCCTGGTTAGAGTATTGTCCTGGACAGAGGCTTTCAGGTAGGAGAGGCAGTCATTGTGGACCTGGAATATCACCTCATCCTGTCTAATGTCACAGGTCACCTCTTCCTCCCCTGGGAAATTCCCCCCTTGCCGGGCAAAGATCCTGTGTGGACTTAAGTCATTGTCACTGTCATTGTCCAAACAGTTATTGGGGATTGGTCCTATGAGTTCAGTATCTAGATCCATGGAAAAATTTCGGTCATCAACCGCCATTCCAATAATGGGGCCTACGCCCAGAGTGATACTCCTGAGGTCGCTGTTATCCACCACTGTTGGAATGGTGTTGCGTTCTATATTGACTAATGGGGTTGCTGTTGGAGATGGGCATTGAGATGTACATATGAATCAGGATTTTGCAGTTTCTGTCCTCTTTTAATTTTTAATTTAAGTGGGAATGTTCGGGTCCGTCCTGGGATGGTGGGCTCCTCTCCAATTTGAACTTCAACTGCATACAGCAGCAATTGGGCTGACCGAAATGCTTTTTCGGAATCATCAGTCTATGGGATTGCCCCCTAGTCGGGACCAGGCTTTGTAATTTATCAGGTCCAAATTAATAGCAAACCGATTGAGAATGTCACTGACTAAATAGAATGCAGCAGGGACATCTCGCATGACCCAACAATTATGTTCTATGCTTTTGTTACCTATAGACATTTTGAGCATACACCTGCTAGGTAGGAGATATTTGGAATTGGGACTTTCCAGGCCCATGTCCCACTTATCGATCAATTTAAATGTGGGAATGCCTGGATCTTTTGGGAGCTTTCTGAACATGGCTTCGCTGATGAAGCTCTTTCCGTTGTTAATGCACACTTGGGCGAGAACAGACTCCTTCCCCTCATTTAAATGAATAGGGATGAACAGCTGTTCTCTAATTTTCTGAATATCAGCTACACTTTGAGCTGGTTTCTCATCACTTTTGACTATAGAATTGAGATTTTCAGATTGGGGATCAGTATAACATTTCAAAGTATTTCCTTCCAGTGTGGAATGCCATGTGAAACTGGAAGGAAGGTTGATTTTCAGGAATGGAGAGGCGTTCCCATCACCAGTTTGTTGTCCTACAGCAATTAATGTCACGTCAGGTATTTGATTGTTCTGGAGATTAAACTCAATATGATCAGATTTTTGCTCAACCATGTGGCATGTGCCATTTAAACTAACATGGTTGACACTCTGTTTTAAATTTATTGGCCTGTTAGTCTGAGTCCAGAGGACCTTGTTCACACAGTCTATTGGGGGGACAACCTGCGCAGGATGTCATTCCCTAGTAGACAGGGTGTTCCCTCTGCAGTCACGACTATGACCGGCTGTTTCATTTTGTGTCACCCAATTTTTATTTCCAAATCTGCAGTCCCCTCGACAGGAATTTCATTCCCGTCGAAGTTCTGGAGTTGTCCAGAAAGAGGGGTGGGAGGGATCTGGTATCTCTCCCCCCTTCCTGAATTTAGCTGCTGAAAGGCCCTTTTTGACAGAAGAGTGGCTTGGGATCCAGTGTCCACCAGTGCTGAAAATGTACATTGCCCTTGCACTTGGACCGGGGCATTAAATTTCCCCTCCTTCTCCTCAAGCGGGCAAAGGAAATGTTCATTTTGGGCAAGCTGGGTGGTCAATTTCTTTATTTTGGATTCCGACACAGTGGAGTTTTGGACAATTTTCTGTGCCAGAATCTGGGAACCTGTAATAAAAATTTGACATCCTGAAATAGGTGGGATTCTGGAATCTCCTGTTTCCCTTAGCTCTGTGCTGCCCCCGCTTACCAGGTGGCAGTCACTGCAACCAATTTGTGGGGAGGATCCCTCCATTACAATTTTTTTCTCAGGATGACAATTCTGGGGTTCAGGGATGGGTGTCTCTGAATCAGTCCCCATGCCCACTCAGTCTTCATTTAGATCTCTTGGGACCCATTTTTCTTTGGGAGGAGTTCCCCCATCCCTGAAGGAGGAGATTTTTTCCCAGAATACTCTAAGGATTCTTCCCCTTCAAACTGGAGGACACTAATTTCCTCCACAAATTGGGCCTTTTTAATGTGTTTATTTCTCTTACCCACCCTCTGTTCCCTGGGTTGCAGATTTTCAGGGGCAAGAGATTTTTGTTGCGGTTCCGGGTTGTCCAGGGGCTTTTCACGGGTGAGGAAGGAAGCTTCCTCTAGGGCTTTACACCCCCCTTCCCCATGTGCATCCTCCCATGGAACTGGTGAGTTGTTGGGGTTCTCCCCCATCATTGTTGTGGGGTGCCAGACCCTTGGTTTGAGGGGTTCTGAGCCGCCATGTTCATTTGAGGGTTCTGTTGAGCCCTCAACATGCAACCCAGATCCTGTGATAAGTTCTGGACCTGGCGCTCCAGTTGGGACACCCGTTCAGGCTGGTACAGGGGTCTCTGTTCATATCTAGGTGGTTCACGGGAAGGATAACTATCCCTTCTCCCAGAGTACCCTAAATATTGTGGATTTTGGTAATCCTCCACCCTTGGCGTCCCCTCTCCTGGATTGGGCAGTCTGGGCTCCTGAAAGCGGGGAAAGAAAAAGGGTTGTCCTGCAGGTTGTGGTTTTATGGATACCGGGGAAAGAAGCTTAACCCAGTACTTGGGGGGATTACTGCCCCCCTGAGGGAATTTAGGAGGGAAGTTTCCCGGGGCAGTACTTACCTGATTGGATTCCCCCCTTGGGCTGGGGGAGTCCATATTTACCCCAAGATTGGTTGGTTGCCCTTGTATCTGGGACTTATATAATCAGGAGAGTTAGGGGTCCCATTGGTGGGATTGCCTCCCTGACCACCATCTGTTTGTGATTGGCCAGAAGGCCTTCTTGGTCTCTAATTTGGGGTTGGTGCATTTCTAGGTGTAAAATGGGGGCAACGTTCAACTCTGCCACCTTTGCAGCAGCAGGGGTGTTGGTTGGCTCGGAGTTTTTAACCTGATTTTCATTTTCTGCAGGTTTTTGGACTTCATATATCTATCTGGGTAGCCTGCTCTATTACCCAGTTCAGAGATCTTTTATCATGGAAATCCCTCACCAGCTGGGTCATAATGTATTTTGGGAGCGCATGAAAGTAGGTAGTGATAAATTCTCTGCTATCTGTGCGCACCCTTCTGGTGGTTTGGGCAAAGGTGCATTTTAAGTCCTGCAAAAATCTCGTGGGGCCTGATCTTCTCCACACTGTAGATTGTAGGCCACTTCGCAAGCCTCTTAGTGGTTTTTATGGGTGGAAAGGTGCTTCAAGAGGGCCACCTTGTAGGTGGACCATCTTGAATGTTTTTGGTCTTCCAGTCCAGCAAAGAAGCCAGAGTATTCTGGAGAGAATGTCCATTTGGCATAATCTATACAGTTCTGGCTATCTTTTATGTGAAATGTGTCCATCATTTGTTCATAGAGTTCCAAATGCTCCCAGACAGAATATTATGAGTTTTTTATTGTACAGTGTCATGAAATTCCAGATGGCCTTGATCTGTCTAATGGGGTCTTTCACCAGAACTCTTTTTGGTTTATCTGCCTTCTTTCGCCACGTCACCTGAGTCCATTCACCCTCTAACTCAGAGGCGCTGGAGGCACTACTGTTTGAGGCCCCCTCATGATCATCTAGGCGGTCCCTGATTCTGTGAGCTTGAGAGGGGCTCGCAGAATGGTGGGGCCTAGTTTCTTCTCCCCTGTGGCGCACAGGAGAGTAGTCTTCAGACTCCTCCCTGCTTCCAGGGTTGGCAGAGTATCCCCCACTGACCTGATTGGGTGGAGGTCTTCAGGATGCTCTATTGGGGTCTCTTTTCCTGTTATTGTGCAAATCGAAACCAACTGGTCCCTTTGGAGGTAGTGATTCTGCAGATCTAATTCCCTTACGTTTTCCTCATAGGAGGTTTCCTGGTCAGAGACATAAGCCATTATATTTGTGTACCTGTCCAGGGACGCACTTCTATCAATTTCTCGGGGGCGCTGACCTGTCAGCTCCATCATGCTAGGCCTATTTAATTCTGATGGCCTCATGGTTTCTGGCTCATGTGAACCGGTAGCCATGAAGTCAGCAGTGCACTAAGTATTCAATGGGTTTGAGTCCCTTAGTAAAGAGGTCATCATACTATGATCAGCGGTTCCACTGTCCTTCTCTACCTGTTCGGGGTCCTTCGAATTTGGGTTGAATCTCGTATACTCTTTCTCCAACCTTGCTAGTTTTACCTTCTCAGCCCCTACCTCTTGATAATAGGCAAAGATCTGAGCCTTTTACTTGGCTATCAGGGCTTTACTGGCCTTTATGACCTGTTCTTGAGCTACCACCTGCTGGTGGAGCCCATCTTTCTCCTCACAAAGGGCCTTATTATCTCGTTGTACCTCCTGTAGAGTTTGGTTACACTGAGCCAATTTTTGTTGCAGGAGACGCACCTCCTGAGTTTGTGGATTTTTAGTTTGGATGTTCTCTTCCAGAACACCTTCTATCCATCTGGTATGTTCCAATAACTTTCCATATTCTGTTTTGAGTTCATTTAGTTTCGGAAGGCCCAACTCACTTTCCTGTAAATCTTTTTTTAGATTGCTTACTTCCTGACATAGGGCATCTTTCTCCTGATTTAGGGTGCCCCTCTGTTCCGCCAGGTCATCCTTTGTTGCTTGAAGGCATTTCGTGTTTGGCGTTCTTGATCAAAGTTTGTCTGAAGGTGAAGCTCTCTCTTTATTAATTCCTTACTATCCTCTTCCAATTTGTTAACCTGTTTTAATAAAGTGGTTATCTGCTCTGAACAGACTCTGTTATATGTTATTTGTTGTTTTCATTTCAGTTGACCCTCTTCCAAAGAGTCAACCTTTTCTTGACACTCGATTCTTAAGACATTTAATTGGGCCTCTTGGTCTACATTATTTTGCTGTTGGAGAGCCAAGTCCTCTTTTAATTATTTAATATATTTTCCAGGTTCTGCCTCTGAATCTTGGCCCTTTTGCAATTTTTGTTACACTAATTTTTGTTCAGTCTGGATTTTAGTTAAGAGTTCAGATTGATTTTGCGCATGAGTTGTATTTTCCTCATGCTTTTCCTGGATCACTCCCACATGGAGCTACATGTAGGCCGTTATTCTGACAATTTTAATCTGCACCTCTTTAATTTTTGGAGTCATGTATAACTCGCTCAAAGCTTGATGTAATAGGCCAATGTCCTGCCACTTATCCATGTTCATCGCGGTGACCTGTTACATCATTTCTTCTAGCCAGACTTTTTGATGTTGCTCTGCCCATTCCCCTCTGACAAATAACTTGTGCAAAAAGTGCTCCCTGGCCATATTTATATCTACTGTGGTCATTTTTGAAAGTGTTCTTTCTTTATTAATTTATTTACTTAAGGGCATCTTGTATTCTGTTGCTTTTTGTCTATTTTGGGGTTGATTTAATTTTATACACAGGCCCGGCATTAAGGATATTTGTTTTGGGGAGGCGCTTCTAAAGTGTAACCCAGTGTTCCAACCACACAAAGTATCACTACCTTGCAGGTTAGTCGCTGTGGGGTGGCAGCACAAACCCAAATCCCGGCTACGAGCCCCCACTTTTGTTAAGGGTTTCAAACGGGCAACACACCGGACCAGGACCCTTGCCTTAGCCTTAGATGTAGCGCTCAATTGAAATGCCCTTCTCTTTATTTTCTACTAATTCAATTTGAGATGGCACACAACCCGTCTCACACCCCCTTTTACAAATACCCTGGGTCACAATGGACCATGAACCATGTCGGTTGGTGGGAATGCAATATTTATTTATTTTAAAATTCACAGAAATCACACACATTTTAAGATTGGGCAGCAGTCACGAATGGGGTGATAATTACAAAGAAAACCACTGAAATACAATTGGTTAACCTTCTACAAGAACATATCCAAAGCACAAGTGAATAGGAACAGTTTTGAAATACGGGTAGATGGCACCTGGGTTAAGATTTGCCCCTGCAATGCTCTCCCAAACCCCAATGAATTGAACTTGGAATGGACAAAAAGAAGCAGCAGGGAGTCAGGGATATGAGATAGCAAACAGAATCGAAATCCGACCTTCCCTCACAAAATAAGAGGCAAATGCAATGGCATAAAATGACTCGGAAATTGACAAATAAATAATTAATGTGCGGTTAAATCTATGTGGCAAATAGGATTTCTCACAATAGCAGGAAGGTATAAACACTGGCAATCACAAGGCAAGGTATCAACAAAGGCATACAGTTCAAAAGCAAGTAGAAAGTAAGAACACGATGCAGCCGGAATCACACGTTGGAAAGTTACATTTTTTCTAGTTTGCAGTTTTAAATGTCAAAAACGTTTTTTCATAAAAATGGGTGAAATACTTGAAATCTGAATGCGGTTTCTGGGCTGGGGGATAGATTCACATCACAGGGACAATATAGAAGTGAAAGAATGGCTATATGTCATGGCCACTGGACAAGGGTCCAGTCCTTCCTCACCCCCAGGGTCCAAATGGACCCAGTCCTGGCACCTCTGGTGCCCAGCTCATGAAAAAGTGTGCCTTGCACACTCTGTGCCTAAGGCACGTGCTGCAGGGCCGGGCGTGGCCATAGAACATCACTGGAAGGCACATGCAAGAGTCCCTCGGAGGAGCAAGGTGGAGCCACTAGGCGGTGCTAAAGGGAGGGGCCAGGGCCAGCCTATATAAGTCCAACCCATCCATGTGCCTTCGCTTCGCATATTCTGCTTTCTGCAGCGTAACGCTTATCGCTGTCCTTACCTGTGCATCCACTTGGTTCCAGCTGCTCATCTCAGAAGACATCTTACTGGATTCCAGCAAATCCATCGCTGAAGGCGCCTCTTACCTGAACCCAGCTACTCCACTGCTCAAGGCGCATCTTACCTGATTCCAGCTACTCCATCGCTGTAGGCGCACCTTACCTACTTCCAGCCGCTCCATCGTTGTGCGCGCCTCTTATCTGCATCCCATCACTATCGGAGTCAGAGCCTTCTTCTCACCTGATCCGGGCGCCCAGCTACTCGGAGCTCATCTTCTTTTCTTCTCCTTCGTGGTACCTTCATCCTGCAACTGCGGAGTTGCGCCGAACATCCAGGCTTCACTCCACGCCGCTGGCCTTCTCCTGCAAGGGAAAAAGAACACAAAAGGTTAGAAATCATATAGATAACGATCGCTTGGCCACGCCATACTTGAGACTAGAGTTCCATCATAAAGGCCAATTTACGAGCTACTTTGGGAGCTTCATCATCCTCAAGGGAATCCCCAGATTCGCTCCATGACTCCGATCTGCATCTTCACACCTATTGGGAAGAGATAAGACATTGCAAGAATTCGTATTTATGATCAAGACAAAAGACATTATAATAAACGAACTATAATCATAACCAAAAGACTTACCTTCTAGGTGGATTGGTTGCAGCCAGTCTGAATCAACACTTCCACGGACCAGTGAAGCAACTAGATCCACTACGCGCCCCTGCCATAAAAAGCAGGATGGATAGCTCAACATTACAACACAACAGGAGAGCTTGCATGGGAAAATGCTTGCGCACTTCATTTTTACACAAGATTGTCAACGAAAGTCACGACTAGGGGTGTCACGGTATTAGTTTTATGACGGTACAATAACCTTCTTGCCAAATGATGGTATATCATGATTATCGCGGTATAGCAGGTGGTGTTAACTAATCTTAAATATTTTCTAAAAGGTCATAAATTGTCAGATTTATCATCACAAACAAAACCAGGCACCCAAGACCAGAATTGGGCTTTTTAACATACTTTCCACTGAAATGCCACCCCTTGCTTCCACCAAACACACATGTGGAGAGGAGGAGGGGGGGGGGGCTGCTGCGACTAGCAAAGCAAACTGAATAGCTTTTCTTAAGTGGTCATGTAGGCTTTTAGCTCCCCCACTGGCTACTGGTGAAGATGAACATGTTGCCATCTTGATAACCTGCATGCCACAGATCAATGGAGGCGGATGGTAGTATAAGCTTGTGCGCATATACACACACACACGCACTCCCTCAATCTTTATGTTACAGTCTTTAGTTTACTTCCGGGCCAAAAGGTGTTCAGTAATCACGGACATGTTACCCTTTGGTATGGCAGCAGGGAATACCCACAGAGATGAGTACATTTCGCAGTGTGACTTATTATATGTAAATTCAATGATAGAACCAGGGAAATCCCCCATTGCATATGTTTAGAAAACATTATCCATTATAAATATATAAACCCCAAAGCCGCCAACTGAAAGTCCCGGGAGGATAGCTCAGCGGCAACGTGCGCGCCTTGGAAGCAAGACGACACGAAGCAACACAGGTTCGATCCCCGGGTCTGCGCTTAGAAACCTCTGGGTGTTTAAGCGCGTTATGAATACGCAACTAAGACAAAAACAATTACGCAACTAAATAAACAATTTCTTTAACACTGCCTCAATGCCCGCAGGCTGTGTGAGCGCTTTAAAAAAATAAAAGTAAACCCTTTTCCTTCTTGGCACTGTATTTATTCTTCCTATTGATAACATATTGATTTTGTGTCAGGCACGTGTGGTTTATGGAATGGAATTAAAAACTGCTCAAACTGAAACTACTTTGCAGACGGCACATCCAACAGTGCAAGACCAAGACTGCGCAGCACTTGCTTACTGCAGCCTTTCCAAATCAGATTGAAAAACACACTTAACGGTATGAACGGTATACCGGTATAAACAATGTGACGGTTATTATTGTTCAATTAGGTGGTTCACTGTATCTTTAACGGTATACCGTAATACCGTTGCATCCCTAGTCACGACACCACCACGCCTTTCTCATTGCCTCTCATCTTTTCTCAGGGGCAATACCAGCATCCAGAATAGCAGAATCTGCAGCAACAGGGAGAGAGAGGAGATCCAGGGGAGCCAAGTCGAGGGAGGGCTCTAACTATGCCCCAACGCCCCTGCAGAGACCAGGTGAACGTAACAGAACGCGAAGACTCTCCGAATCTCTGCCTGGGCATTATGGAAACCTCTGAAACTGACCAGTCAGCCCGATTACTGGGGGAGCTGCGGGCTGAAGTGCATGCCTCAAGACAAGATACTATTCCTTGAGGAGAGACCTTCTTGTAGCACGAGAACGGACGGATGACTTGGCAAGGCAAATGTTTGAGGCACATGCAGGACAAGTTCCGTTACCCGGAATTACACCAACCCCCTTGCCACAGCCATCCCCACCAGTGCAGGTGGTACTTCCAGGGGCAGTCCCACTGGCTCCACCAGAACACTTCTTCGGCGACCCAAACAAATATGCTGTGTTCATGAACCAGTGTCGTCTCCACTTTTTGTGCAGACCAGAAGCCTTCCCTAACGACAGCGCAAGGGTGGCCTATGTACTTTCCTACTTAGGAGGCTGTGCAGCTGACTGGCCCATACCATTAGTGACCCAGGACGATCCAATACTTCGGAACTTTGTGGAATTCCAATGGGAATTGGAAACCTTGTTTGCCAGGCACACACAAGGACAAGCATTGGACAACAAATTACTATCTCTTAGACAAGGAAACCACGACTCATTGACTTATATTGCTAGCTTCAACCGCCTCATAGCACAGACTAATTGGCCTTAGGATAAGAGGACCACACTCTTTTACCAGGGGCTACGTGGTGAGTTAAAAACTTACTAGCTCAAGTTGTCAATCTGCCCGAATGTTGTGCGGAATATATCAACCTCACTGTGCAATTGGACCACCGATTACAAGACAGAAAAATGGACCGCACGAGGGCAGAAGGGAGATCAGTTTACATACGACCTCGAGATAATCAGACCAGAGCTCATGAAACCACTGAACCTATGCAAATTGGGAGATTACGAGCTCCCATTTCTAAGGCTGAGAGGGAAAAAAGGAGGCAATAACAACTTTGTTTATATTGCGGAAAGGCTGGACATTTCTTGCGAGATTGCCCTATTCAACCCCCCAAGAAGATGGTAGGTGCCACAGACAATGACAACGAAGAAAAGGAACAGAAGTCGGAAAACTCAGAAGCCCGGCAAGTGTAGGGGTCCACTTTTCGAGCGGAATCAAGAAAGTTGTACAGACCTCAAGCCAGGACATCGCGGTATTAATAACCCATCACCAACAACAGTTAAAAGCACATCCTCTAGAAGCCTACATTGATAGTGGTGTAGTGGGAAATTATATCGATCAGGATTTGGCTGCACGGATAGGCCTTCCACTTCAGCAAAAACCACACTCGGAAAACGTTACTGCCGTGGATGGCTCTCAGCTGTCGTCAGGGCCTGTAACTCAACACACCGATAAAGTAATGCTGACATGTCAGGATGGTCATCGGGAAAGCATTTCATTTGATCTTATAGGAGCCCCTCAGTTCCAAATGATCCTAGGAATGCTGTGGCTTGAAACCCATAACCCAAGGATTGACACAAGAAAGCGGACCTTCCCTCTAGAATGTGCAAGGAGCTGCTACCATAAGGACGTGAGGAATCTACAACTCAAGGGGAAACCCGTCCTAGGAATTTTGGGTTCATTACCTTGCGAATACCAAGATTTTTTGGATGTTTTCCAAAAGGAACAAGCTAACATCCTGCCTCCACACAGAACTTATGACTGCCAAAAAGATCTGGTCCCTGGCGCGCAAATTCCCTGCAGCAGTATCTACGCTCTGACTGAGCAAGAAAATCAGCACCTAAGATCATATCTAGATCAGTACCTAGCTAATCGGTTCATCCGCCCGTCCAGTCTCCCACCTCCTCAGCTCTCTTCTTCATTCCAAAGAAGGAAGGGGACCTCAGAACTGGTAAAGATTATAGGGTGTTAAACCAGATTACCGTAAAAAAAATAGATACCCTCTGCCACTCATTCCCGAACTACTTGACCAACTAAAGAATGCTCAAATCTATACAAAGTTAGACCTACGGGGAGTTTACCATTTGGTAAGAGTGAAAAAAGGCGACGAATGGAAGACAGCATTCCGAACCAAATACGGGCTTTTCGAATACCAGGTCATGCCCTTTGGGTTATGCATAGCTCTCAACCATTTGTGTCACAAAGGCGGGTGTAATCACCCGATTTTGTTTTTGGCGGGTGAGACGCCCATTGGAATTAATGGGCTTGCAGGAGGCTTGGCGGGTGAGTCAGCCCTTCACAAGGTGGGTGACACCCGCCAAAAGCGTGTGAGTTGAGAGCTATGGGTTATGCAACGCACCAGCAGCATTCCAGTTCATAAAGAACGATGTACTCCATGAACTGCTGGACGTCTGTGTCCTTGTTTAAATCGACAACATCCTCATCTATTCAGCATCCAAGGAAGATCACGTGAGCCATGTAAGGGCTGTTCTGGAAAAACTCTGTAAGCATCGGCTATTCGCCAAACTGGAGAAATGTTTTTTCCATGTCACGGAAGTCGAGTTCTTGGGCTTTATGCTTACCCCACGAGGGGTGCACATGGACACTCGTAAAGTGGAAGCTATTCTTCAGTGGCCATCCTCGACATCAACCAAGGGAGTGCAGAGCGTACTGTTGGTTTGCTAATTTCTATCGGCGATTCATCCCGGTATTTTCTGAAATCGTTCATCCTATCACTTTTTTGCTAAGAAAGAATAGAAAGTTTTCTTGGACTCCCGACCCTGAAAAAGCATTCCAGGAACTGAAATCGGCTTTCACTTCAGCACCAGTTCTTCGGCATCCTCGACCCGACCTACCCTACGTGGCTGAGACTGACGCATCCAGTGTGGCCATGGGGGCAGTGTTATCACAAAGGGACCCTGACACCGGGCAGTTACATCCCATAGCATTTTGGTCCTGTAAGTCTACAGCACCAGAAATGAACTATGCCATAACCGACAAAGAATTATTGGCGATCAAAGGAGCCCTTAAAACCTGGAGACGCTACCTCCTGGGGGCTAGACATACTGTCACCGTTATCACGGATCACCGTAATTTGCAATATTTAAAAACAGCCAAGGTCCAATCTTCTCTTCAGCTTCGCTGGGCTCTCTTCTTCGCAAAGTATGATTTTGTGATCACATACCATCCAGGGGTGCGTAATAGAAAAACAGACACTCTGTAACGAATGGGAGAAGACAAAGACACATTTATACCATCAGAAACAGTACCCATCAGTCCAGAGGAGCGAATTCAGAATCAGATCACAGTAACCGCCTGCTGGGAAGATTTGAAGGTCGACCGCCAGTCTCAAATGGACCAAACTGCCCAACAAGAATGGTTAAACAAAGGAGACCAGTACTCCATCACGGACAATTTGCCCTATTTCCAGGGGAGACTATACATAAGAGATGAAGAAACTCAAAACAAGATTATAGCCAATTACCACAAATCATTAGTGGGGGGACATCCCGGGATTACTCAAACACAAGCCAAAATCAGGAAGAATTATTGGTGGCCAACCTGGAGAAAGGAAATGGCCCACTTTATTGCAACCTGCAGAGTTTGCGCACAACAGAAATCCTAAAAGTCCAGTCCCGCAGGATTATTGCGTCCACTAAGTATACCACCGGTCCCTTGGCATACGTTATCCATGGACTTCATTATAGATTTAGCTCCCTGCAACGGCTTCACCACAATTTTAGTGGTGGTCGATTTATTCTCCAAGATGGCATACTTTATTCCACTAAAAGGACTTCCTACTGCTAGAACTATGGCTACTGTATTCCTAGAACAAGTAATCAGACTACATGCTTTCCCTTCAGTACTGATTTCTGATCGAGGAACGCAATTTGTCTCATACTTCTGGAGGAGTTGTTGCAAGATAGCGCAGTTTGATGTTCGCCTATCCACCAGTCGCCACCCCCACACAGATGGTCAAACTGAGAGGACTAATCAGACCTTAGAGCAATATCTGAGGTGCATGCTGCAGCAGACAGAAGGATCCTGGAAGGACGTGCTTTGGCTAAATGAATTTGCATACAATAACTCTATCCACAATACAGTACTGGACAAACCCCATTCTATATCATGAATGGCCGGCATCCTCATCCATGCAATTCGACTAATCGGACGGTTTCACCATAACAACCCCACCAAACCTAAACCGGGGGGAGGAACGCCCGTGAAAGGGGCCTTGCGGGGGAGTGCTGTCATGGCCACTCGACAAGGGTCCAGTCATTCCTCACCCCCAGGGTCCAAATGGACCCAGTCCTGGTGCCAGGCTCATGAAAAAGTGTGCCTTGCACACTGTGCCAAAGGCACGTGCTACAGGGCCGGCGTGGCATAGAACATCACTGGAAGGCACGTGCAAGAGTCCCTGGGAGGGGCAAGGTGGAGCCACTATGCGGGGCTAAAGGGAGGGGCCAGGGCCAGCCTATATAAGGCCAACCCATCCACATGCCTTCGCTTCGTGTTATTCTGCTTTCTGCAGCGTAACGCTTACCGCTGTCCTTACTTGTGAATCCACCTGGTTCCAGCTGCTCATCTCTGAAGACATCTTACCGGATTCCAGAAAATCCATCGCTGAAGACGCCTTTTACCTGAACTCAGCTACTCCACCGTTGAAGGTGTATTTTACCTGATTCCAGCTACTCCAACGCAGAAGGCGCCTCTTAGCTGAACCCAGCTACTCCACCGCTGTAGGCGTATCTTACCTGATTCCATCTACTCCATCGCTGAAGGCACCTTTTACCTGAATCCAGCTACTCCACTGCTCAAGGTGCATCTTACCTGATTCCAGCTACTCCATCGCTGTAGGCGCACCTTACCTACTTCCAGCCGCTCCATTGCTGTGCGCGCCTCTTACCTGCATCCCATCACTATCGGAGTCAGAGCTGCCTTCTCATCTGATCCAGGCGCCCAGCTACTCGGAGCTCCACTTCTTTTCTTCTCCTTCATGGTACCTTCATCCTGCAACCGCGGAGTTGGCCGAACATCCAGGCTTCACTCCACGCCGCCGGTCTTCTCCTGCAAGGGAAAAATAACACAACAGGTTAGAAATCATATAGATAACAAACACTTGGCCGCGCCATACTTGAGACTAGAGTTCCATCATAAAGGCCAACTTACCAGCTAGTTTGGGAGCTCCATCATCCTCATGGGAATCCCCGGATTTGCTCCGCGACTCCGATCTGCATCTTCACACCTATTGGGAAGAGATAAAACATTGAAAGAATGACTATTTATGATCAAGACAAAAGCGGAAGAAATGTAGGCAAGGAAAGCCGCCTTTTTTTTTAAAGGGGGGCTTGACTCAAAAAGGCAATTTTTACATGAGAGGAAACAGAAGAGTCAACATCTACCCCTTGTCAACCGTGTGAAGAAAGGTAAGTTCATAGAATGCAGGTAGCTAGTTTACACAAATACTAGCTATTGGAGGTCACAAATTGGTTAGGAGAGAGTTTTATGATACTTCAATGTATTCATAAATTTGGACACACATCTAATAGTATTTCCCCATCCCATAGCTATTTTGCTATGGGATGGGGAAATACTCACAGTCGACACTTGAGTTTGGGATTTTAGGACAGTCAACCGGGTTCTGGTCATGGCACAGCGGGCGCCCCTTACAGCAAACAGCTGGGCAAGTCTTGGCGCTGGATGGCAAAGGTGCAGCAAGCATGCATGTAGTGCACAAAAAGCCGGTCTGGTCACAGGATGCTACCCAAAAGGGGTACCACAGCTTTTCCCACTGGTTATTGGGATTTGTTGTGGGATTTCTGGATCAAGGCCTTGCTGAAATAGGGTCAGCATTGCTTTGGGCTTGCAGTGGGATTTGGAATCTGGCAAGATGAATGTAGAATATCAGGATACGCAGGCACTGGACATTCAGAAGAGAGTCCAGAGTTCTGTCAGCTGCCCTTATTTATAAGGCATGGTGACATCATCATTTTTTTTTTGTTTTTTTGTTTTGGTTTATTCAAACCTTTACAAAAATTTTCAATAGCAAAATCATATACAAATCACAATACAACGACCATACAACAATACATTTCATTAACGTATAAAAAGAGAAAGTTTCCACTTTGCAAGTCATTTCCATATATTACAATCTTTAACTCACATTTTAAAAACATATTGTGCTACCAACACAAAAGCCTATAACCATTTTATCTGGTTTCCCAACTGTCTCAAATTATATTCGAGGCCTACCGCAGATCCACGTTGTTATATAGGTACTAAGCTAGGTACATATTAAAGCAAAAATACATTGCCCAAAATATACCATAAAACACCTTATCGCAATTTTCATACAAGAGAGCATGTATTTTTCAAAAATTCATTCACTTTCCTTTTCAATACATTAGAGGAGCCATGAAGCATTTCATGCCAAAGTTTGTCTCTACCAATAATATTTTATTTAGAGATTCAATAGCACCGTTTAGTTTACAAAACCAGCATTCATTATTCCCTTCAGTGCTCAGCATACGAATAAACAATATCTCATTCGTATTCAAAACATTGAATCTAAAATGCATAATTGAGTTTCTAAATTCTCTTGATGGATATTTCTTCAAATATTCTTCTGAATGTGGGAGAAATTTCCAGTATGACACACTTTCATAGTAAAGCTTAGAGTTTAACAATACTACATTGTTTTCCAACCAATCATAAGCATTAACTATCTCCTTGACCTTTACTGGGTTCCTAGCAGAGTCTTTATTGACAACCCCAAATCGAGCATTTTTTCTCACAATCAAATTTCAGTTTGTACATGAAGTTACCCTTTGTTTCATCGTTCGTGTAGTAGTATAATAAACTACTCTCGGTAACCAAACATTTTCTCAAGAGGGCCAGTTTTTTGTTACACTTAATACTGGTAAGTGAATGTAGACCCAGTTCATACCGGATCAATTCAAGTGGAACACATTTCGGGTTATAATATAATAGTATAATATAATAGTTTCCGCCAGATCATGGCCTCCAGTTGGCATAAGAGAGGCCATATAGTTTTGGGGAAAAATTCACTCCCGTATGATAGTCTTGGAATAACCTTTAGCCTAAAGGAATAGAATGCATGGTACTAATGTACATTTTCCAAATTTTCTTTCTATGGCCCTTATTTGATTTAAAGCCAGTTTAGCTTTTTGTATCAGAATACTTCTTAACAGTACACAGGAGTTACTAGCAAAAACATACCCCAGATAGCGTAGTACCGCTTGACTTTTAATTTTGACACCGCTACAACTCCAGCAAGAAAAGGATGGAGTCAAACTTTTACAACCAGCTTGAAAGATTATAGTTTTGCTTCGATTAATTTTCAGTTTTCTTTCTTCTATGAAAGTACCAAAATCATTGATTAATCTTTGGAGGCCTATTTTTGTGCAATCCATTAATAAAAAGTCATCAGCATAGGCAACCCATCTAATGGTTATGCCTCCAATCTTGGGTCCAATGAGACATGCCTGCGTTCGAAACATAAAGGTTAAAGAGTGTAGCCGCCAGTCCATTGCCTGTTGTTATAATGTTAGACAAAGGACCTTTGTTGTTCAACCTAACCCTAATCGCTGTTTCTGTATATAAATGAATAACAACATCTAGCAGCACCCTTTCAATACCCAATGAAGACAAGGTTTTCCACAATGTTGGTCTATCTACCAGATCAAACGCGGATGTTAGATCCATAGATGCAATATACAGATGTTTCATTGATTTTTGTTTGACTGCTCTCAGTAATTGTGCCACCAAATGGCCTCCAGCATCAGTCCCAATAGCTTTTCAAAAACCTATCTGTCTGTAATCTAGTATACTGTTGTCATCCATTCATGTGGTGAGTTTTTCAAGTACAATTGCCACAAACATTTTCGATTCAACGTTCAATAGCGTAATTAGACGATAATTTTTAGGACATAAGCGATCACCCTTCTTCAACAACAACAACACATATGATATTTTCCAATGATTCGGTGTCGTCTTTTTTTTTGCAATGTCCACAAAAAATAAATGCAGCAGTTTAGACCACATATCAATGTTACTTTTTAGATTGGCAAAAGACAGATTATTGGGACCTGGGGTGGAGGTAGGTTTGGATTTTTTTATTAGCCTTTTGATGTTCAATACAGATGTGTCCAGAGACCATTAAACATCTGTATTAACTTCATGAGTCCATTGCACATATGAGTTCCTATAAAGGGAACCAACATATGTGGACCATTCCCCAGAGTCAATAGGGTTCACTTGAAATTGTTGTTGTGCACAGTGATCACTATTTATTAGTGACCAATAGCAGCTATTGTTATTCCCACGAATTGCTTCAATCATTGCCTCACCATTGTTTTGAGCAAGTACTCCTCTGATGCTCTTAATGCAATTTTTATAAATTTGTTTGCAGTGTTTAATGTTAAGACTCCTCTCCAGGTCCCCCATGCCTAGTTTCTTTATACTGCGGATAAACTTTCTAAGATTTACCTTTGCATTTTTTTATAACTTGGGCATATGTAGGTGTGTGACCGTGGTTTGTTTCTAGACTACCACGTGTAAGTACTTTACTGCGGTCTAGCATATTTTCTATGCATTCACCAAAGACGTCAACAGAATAGCAAACAAGCTTTTTCTCATAGTTTGGGTGTACAAAATCTGTGTTACCATATAGTTGTCTTGAGCCAGTTTTCCCCGATTCCATTTTACTCATTTCCCACCATTGTGTGCTTCAATCTGTATTGGAAAATACATAGGGCCTCATCACGAGTTGGGTGGTAATGCCGGCGCCGTTACCGCCGGCGCTCTTAGCCCCACCGCCAAACCCCGGCGCTATTAGCGATGGATCACGGGTTTGGCAGAACGGTTAGTGCCCATTCCCCATTGGGCCCATTCAGGAATTCCTCATTCCCCATTGGGCCCAATGGGGAAAATTTGCGCTATTACCGCTGGCGGATTTCCCGCCGGCAGTAATAGTGCTGAAAATCAGCAAATTTGCAGCGGATTTCCCCCCAACTCAGAGCTGGGGGGAAATCCGCCAAGACCATGATCTGGCGGACCCTTAAATGCGGCAATAATAGCACTACCGCCGCATTTATGGGTTACCGCCAGACTCGTGATGAGGCCCATAGTTTCCTCACGTGCCATACCCCATCGGAGTTCTAAACTCAACATTCCATGATCACTATTAGTGTCACTTTGGACTTATAGATTTTTACAAAAGGATTTGTCATGAGTACTTACAAATATGTAGTCGATTATAGAACATGAGCCACGGGCAGCCCGTGTGGGTGCCGTATTATAAATCGGCTCCAAACCCCAGCTCCTGCCAAAGTCCAACCATTGACATTCTCTGGATTTTTAGTTATGAACGCTAGGCGGAAAAGCATGCACCAGATACAGGTCATCCTTTGTAAGAGAACAGTCTGCATTCAATTACCCCCACAAGCAATAGAAGGCCTTGTGGATGAATATCGAGCCAATTGCCAATCTCTTCATTTAGGCACACAAGTAACTCCTCCAAGGGACATACATTTGCATCACATATATTCCAGTACACATTAAACATCAACATGTAAACAATTCCAACATTGGTTGACAGTTGAAAACTGGCTCGAGGGCGCTGTCTACAAGGGTGATACACTTATTGATTCTATATGCAAACACAAGGCCACCACTTGGTCTCCCTCTACCATTTTTTTTTGCTGCGGTGGAATTCTCATACTTTGCCCTTGGTTCATCATTTTTACACCATGGTGGTTTGTAACTAGGTGTGACAGTGTATGGGACAATATCAAATCCCTTCTTCTGGAGAGAGCCAACTTCTTTCAGAAGCAGTGCTCGAATCAGAGGAGACTTGATGATCAGGCGTACATAATCATATCGTAGGTTATGAATGAAATCCATCAATTGAATATCTGCCAATGTTATCAGACAGAGTTCCGGAATTTCATTAAATAAGTTTAATATGTATGGTCTGTTCATTGCTCTGGGTCCACCTTCCTCAAGTACATAATACAAAATTAGACTATGCTCAGTTGGGAAGACCGGATCCCTCAGATGCCCTGGCGGTGCAACATTCTATGCACTATTGCTGGTTCTCACAGGGACATCATTAGCTACAGACCCTCTAGCAAATGAGTCATATACCACCTCAGGCCTCGGAATGGGATCTGCGTTACCCTCTGTCTGTGTGTTTTTTTTAAACTCACTGGAAGCAATCCCATTACAACATGTATACCATTTTCGTTTTAGAATATTTTCGATCATGGTTCCAAGAGTTTGTTCTGCGAGACCTTCCAGTGCAGAACCCAAACCAGGCACCGTGTACTCAGGCGCTGCGGTGGAATTCTCATACTTTGCACTCGGCTCATCATTTTTACAGGTTTATAGACATAATTTGGAAATGAAAAATTTCGAAAGTCAAAAAGTCGAAAAGAAAATGTTGAAAAAAATAATGTCGAATTTATTTTTTATGACGTTTTATTTTCGAAATGGGGGGGTTGCCCCCCCAACCCCCGTTTTTTCTTTTTTTTTTTTGTTTTTACCTATTTTTTTTATATAAACTAGAGCCCAAAAAAAAATCAAAAAAAATAAATAATTCGACATTTTTTTTTTCGACATTTTTTTTTTTTTTTTAAATTATCTTTATTATTTTTCAACACGTCAACATGTGTTCAACATTACAATAACTTCTCCCCCCCCCCCAACACCCCGCCACCCCTCCCTCCCCCCCTGGGGACGTGTGCGTTGTACTACAGGGATCATATTAAGCATTGAAAATGTCTGAGATCTTAATGTTATGTGGGCACCACTGTTCCATAAAGTCCGATTGGAGATACTCCAGAATTCCTCCCCATTCCTTTACGAATCTGTCTCTCGTTCCCTGGATGGTGTGCGTGACTTTTTCCATTGCCATCTGGGCCCAGACTCTTTGTAGCCAAGAGTATATCAGTGGGGTGTCTTTCTTCTTCCAATTGTGGGCTATTGTTGTCCATGCTGCTATGAGGAGACCCATAAAGCTTCTCCATTGTGCTTTCTTGAGTCTTTTGGCTCTGTCGTCTCTCATCCCACACAGCCAGACGCCCTCCCCCATTTGCTCTGCCTCTGGAAAAATTTTGCCCATTTCTCCCTTGACCTCTTCCCAGAAGGACGTTATTCCCTTGCATGTCCACCAGATGTGTTTCCACGTCCCCACTTCTCCGCATTCCCTCCAGCATAGGTTTGACGAATTGGGGAACATTGTATGTAGTCTTTCTGGGGTGTAGTGCCATTGGGTGATGATTTTTGTCCACATTTCTCTTGTTTGTGCGGATCTTGTCATCTTTGGGATCAGCGTCCAGAGGTCTTCCCATTGTTTTCTTGTCGTTTCTTCGCCCAATGTTTTGTTGCATTTGTTCATATATGGCCACTTGATTTTTTCGTCCTGCGAGTTGATAAAGGAGTATAGGATCGATACCCATTTCCTTGCCCCTGAGTTAGTTGTGATATATGTCTCGAATGGGGTAAGAGTTCTTGTTGCCGCCTTGGCTATGTCTGGGGACTTGAGCCAGTGTTTCAGCTGCTCGTATCTAAATTTCTCCCTTGTGTTGCGTGCTGAGGGTATGAGGCACTCTTCGTATGATCTTATTTCATTGTTGAAGAACATTTCCCCTATTTTTGTTATTCCTGCCTCCTCCCAGCATTCATATGCCCCCTGCTCCATCCCAGGTGGGAATTGCGGGTTTCTGCTGATTGGGGTGAACGGGCCAAGCGTGGTGGTCATTACGCCCTTTCTCGTTTGTATATCCCACGCCTCCATTGTTGTTTTCATAATTTGGCTTATTTCTATGTTGGGGTGTCTATGTTGTTTCTGTTTCCAGAGGAGTTCCACTAATGGTGTTCTAGCCACTGCTCTGTCCTGTGCGGCCCAGATCGGTTGTGGGTCATCTCCTAGCCATTCCCGTAGTACTTTTAACTGTGCCGCCTGGTAATATTTCTGGAAGTGAGGAAGCGCCAGCCCCCCTTCCCTAATCGGAGTGGACATGATAGCCCTGGCGAGTCTTGGCGTCTTCCCTTTCCATACGAAAGTTGTGATAGCCTTAGTGAGTGTTTTAAAGAATGATCTGGGTACCCCTAACGGGAGAGCCTGGAAGTAGTATAATATTTTTGGGAGTATGGTCATTTTTACCGTGCCCGGGTCTCGGATTATGTCCTCCGGCAATCTCCACTTCCATAGACCATTCGGTTTCCCCGGGATTTTCACATCTAACCACAGAGGTGCGTGGTCTGAGAGTGCGATTGCCCCCTTTTCCAGCCCCTGGATCTTGCCCATCAGGCCAACAGAGGCCCAGAAGTAGTCGATTCTTGACATGGAGTTATGCACATGCGAGAAGTATGTGTACCCTCTTTGCTCCCCCTTCATTTCCCTCCACACATCATTTAAGGCTAGTTGGGCCATTTGTTGCTTAAGGCGTTTCGACGGTGCCCCTTGCCCTTGTATGCTACCCGTGCTTCTGTCGATTTTAGGGTCCCACGCCATATTCAGGTCGCCCCCCAGGATCACCTCCCCTCTTGCAAAGGATTCCAGTTTACCCAGAGTATCTCTCAGAAAGCCATCCTGTCCCACATTGGGTGCGTATACGGACGCAAGAGTGATCCGCAGTCCCGACAATACCACATTAGCGAACACATATCTTCCCTCCTTATCTGCAGTAGCGTCCTCCAATTTAGCGTCCCATCCTTCCCTCACTGCTATCAAGACCCCCGCTCTTTTTTCTGTGGAGTTCGACTGGGCCCATATTTTGAAGCCCTTTAGTCTGGATTTCTGCTTGTCTTTGGCTCTGACATGTGTTTCTTGGAGAAGCAGGAGATCCGCCCTTTCCCTTTTGAGTAGTCTCTCCAGCTTTACCCTTTTCGTGGGGTGGTTCATCCCCCTTATGGTATATGTTACAATGCGTACCTTCCCCATCCCCCAGTGTTCAAAGTCTTTGCTATTGGGATCCGTTGCTCTGGTGTCACCTTTATATTCATGTCCCCAGTTCCGTGTGCTTTCCCCGTTAACTCCCCCCCCCCAACCATTAACCATGAACCAAACAACTTGCCCCCAAGTTGGGCGAGGGTTCCTACTGATGCCCGGGCATTGCACCCAGAGCTCCCTGCCCATCTTACCCTCGGGGGACTTTTTCGTGGGGGATACTAAACCCCACCTTCCCATTTGTCCTTACCGGATTCCAAGCCGATTGGGGCCTCCCGGCCACCGACTCTGCCTTTGCTGTGCCGTTTCTTATTCTCAGCTTCCCCCTCACTGAAGCGTAGTATGGTTGCCTCACGTGTGCCCACGTCGTTCCCTTTCCGTTTTTTAATCGTGACATCTACCTTTCGATCTTCTCTTCCCTTGTTTGATCCTTTCTGCCTGATAGTGTCCCATCCTTTGGGTTTTCTCCTTTGCTCCGCTCTAGCCTTTGCCTGATCTTCTTCTTCCCCATCTTCTTGGAGCCCCATCATGTTAAAGCCCTCTGCGCAGGTGGTCACTCTTCTCTGTTTTCCTTCCCAAGTGAAGGTCAGCCCAAAGGGGAAGGTCCACTTGTAGCGGATTTATTTTGCCACCAAAGCCTTGATAAGGGGGGCCATCGCTCTCCTTTTCTGCAGTGTGATCAGGGCCAAGTCTTGGTATAGTTGAATTTCCTGTCCATTCATCTTTATATGGTCCATATCTCTAGCTTTCCTCAGAATCTTCTCTTTTTGTGGGTAGGAGGAAAGCGCCACCAGCACATCCCGTGGTCTTTCTCCTGGCGCTCCAGATCTCTTTGGTCCCACCCTGTGGACCCTGTCCACTCCAATTGTATCTGTCTCGTGTTCTTCCAGAATGTCTCTAAACACCTCTTTCACCGCTGTCTTAAGATCTTTGTCCAATATTGTTTCTGCCATATTTTTTATGCGTATGTTTGAGCGCCTGGAGCGATTTTCCAAGTCCTCACATTGGATCTCCAGATTATGTGTGAGTCTCACCAGATGTTCCTGGGTTTCGCTCGTCTGGCGCGTCTCCTCCTCGACCCCCTGCATCGTTCTTTCCAATATGTCCGTTCTCTCCTCCAATTTGGCCACGTCCATCCTGAGATCATGAACCGCTTGCTTCATGTCGTCTTTCATTGTCGTGAACTGCTCCTGGACTGTTGACATGAATTTTTCTTGTAGCTCCTGAAACCATGCTTGCATGTCATCTCTCGAAGGTGGATGGTGAGGGTTTGTCTGCGCCATGTCTTCACCCTGTTGTATGTCCTGTTGCTTCCCTTTTGCTTGCGCTGTATTGTCCGTTGACCACAGCTGTAGTATGTTTGTTTCTTGCCTTGTGGCTTGTGGGGTCTGCAGTGGAGCGGTGATCTTATTTTTTGCCCTTGACATGGTCCGTCAGAGTTCCCAAGGGATTTTATCGGGTTTACGTTGTCCCACAGATCTATATGGTATCCCCGCCAGGGAGCGCCCGTTGCTGTCTTCCTGGGTTACACCTCGACTTCCCCGTGCGGGGTAGCCTCCACAGTTGGTGCTGCCTGATTGGACTTTCGATCCGGGTTGTGTATCCTTTCCAGACGTGGGCTACCAGCCGGGGCGGCACCTGGGTGGCCCGGTGTGTCCGTCTGTTCCGTGGGGTCTCACGGTTCCCTGCTGGTATGTTCTCTGGGGTGCCGGTTGGCGCTCTCCACCTCGCCCCTTTTTGTGGAGTATCTGCGGGGTGATGCCCAATGCTGGGTCCTTGCTGTGGGATGCGGGGGGGTCCCTGGGTTGCTCTCTTTTCCTGTGTCTGCCTCCCCTCCTTGGCTTGCCCCTCCTCTGCCTTGGGGTTTCTTCCTCTGGGTCTCAAACGCCCACGCCAGTACTGACCATGGGGGGGGGCTCACCCTGTGCCGACGCCGCCAACGTGCCTGACTCGTTGGGCCTTCGTGCTCTCTCTCGCCCCTCGAGTCCGGTGCTTGGAATCCGCTCCGGAGTGTGTCACAGGGCTCTCCGCATCGGCCTCAGGTGCCGCCTATCTCCCGATCCGTGGACGCTCCCGCGGGTTGTCTGACCAGGGAGGTGAGGTCGCTTCAGGGGCCTGGGTCCATCCCTCTACCTTCGCGGTGTGCGCCTTCCCGCAGCTTCCCCTGCCGACTTGCCTGGAGCTCCCGATGGGGGAGGGGTGGTCGCCGTCTCGCTCGGTGATCGAGCGTTCCCGCCCGTCGAGACTCGGTGGCCGGATCGGCTGCTTCTGAGAGTGTAGGGGGGACGAAACGCTTGCTTTGCGGCACAAAACGCTGCTTATGTGGTGCTTTTTCGGTGGCCCGGGGAGAGCGCGGCTCAGACGCGACTCGTTACCCCGGCGGCCATCTTGGAATCTTCCTTTTTTTTTTCGACATTTTTTATTCGACTTTTTTGACATTCGAAATTTTGTATTCGATATTATGACTGGACACCATTTTTACACCATGAATCGGCCTTCAGGGAACCACTTACTATAGGGACAGGTGCAACAGTGGGGCAAGTAGCAGGCAGCAGATCGTTCATCTCATTAGGCAACACACCCTTACCTTCACTTAGCCTCTGTCTTCTTAAGATGTTTTCTATCATGGAGCAAACGGCTTGTTCTGTGAGTCCTACATGGGGAGGGCCAAAGCGGACACCGGATGTTCAAACTCTGGATCAGGCTTATCACACTCAACCTTAGGAACATCTTTCCCACTCCACGCATGTACCATCGGGATCTCGCTTTCTGCAGGGTCAGAGGCAAGAACAGGACAGATGGCATGCTGTAGATCATCCAAACAGATAACTAATTCACTCGTTGAGTTGGAGGGTACAGAGGGTGATATGGGACTTGCTGTTGATGGTGTATTCGCACGTGACTGCACATCTGGATTTTTAAATACATCGAATGTCAGCCACGCCCCTTTCCATGCGCCTAAGATTCCTATCTATCCTATCTGTCACCTGTTAATGTGTTAAGGCATCCGTTAGTCTATTTGACCCCTCTGAATATTCTTTCTCATTATTGCTTTCAGCTTCTGAAATCAACAAGGTTCTTGCACATTGACACATGACCCCCTGTTAGTGGCCTGACTATTTTATTTATAAAGGGCCCTTGTGATCTTTCTTTTTCAATTTGATGTTCGTCCTGTTCAGAGCGTAGGTCCATGTTTCTCATTAACTTACGTGAGCTAGTATTGGAGCCCCTAAGTAAGGATATATTTTTTTTCCTTTTGCCTTTTTTTGGGACATTTTTATTGGCTCAAATCCATTCCCTCTTCTCCTCGTTCTCAACGTGAGCTGAATGTATTTGCACATTGGGTAGTTGTGCTTGAACCTCATCTTGAATCAAGATAGTTTGGTCGGGAATCAATATGGGATCACTTCTAGGCACCTGGTCATGTGCAGCCAGTAAGTTGGGGAGGTTGTTACAACTTTTATCCTCCATGCTTGGTCTTTTATTTGTACACTTTGCATCCCATTCATTCATCATCCTGATACACAGGTCAGGCAAACCCTTAATTACGAACAAGTTGCCAGCCGATGGTCTAATGCACAGTCTATACCTATCATATGGCATTCACCGTTATCACGCAACCAGCGTTACCCCATATCAGCATACCAGCATAAATTAAAAAGAACCAGACTCCAGTACCAAGTGCCTTCCAGGCCTAAAAGGCACAACAGGCCACTTGAGAGGCCACTTGCTGAGGTGCGCGCGATGATGGGCGTGGCCTCAATCTTATGTAGGTTCCTCCTCAAAAGTGGGCGGAGCCTAAATTTAAAACCAATATGTCTTAGATATATTACTTTAACAAGAATTCAAATAATACTACGTGTGTTTTCAGATACTGTATGGCCTTTGTTGTGGAAGCTAACAACATTTACCAAGTTTGAAAGTCCAAAACAGAAATTGTAGATGAAGTCCAACATGAATCGGTGAGCAAGCAAACCGGCAGCAGGATAACGTAGCAGGCACAACAGGCCACTTGAGAGGCCACTTGCTGAGGCGCGCGCACTGATGGCGCACAGCCTCAATGTTATGTAGGTTCCTCCTCAAAAGTGGGACTTGGCAGTCCAAAACAGAAATCGTAGATGAAGTCCAATACGAAGCGGTGAGCAGCAGTATAACGTAGCAGCGTTGCAGGCACAATAGGCCACTTGATGAGGCACGCGCGCTGATGGCGCACAGCCTCAATGTTATGCAGGTTCCTCCTCAAAAGTGGGCAGAGCCAAGTTTGAAAGTCCAAAACAGAAATCGTAGATGAACTCCAACACGAAGCGGTGAGCAAGCAAATAAAATAAAAAATCATTGGTTTACTGTTGGGCAGAACTGAGCCAGGCCTACCCCCAAGACCCGGATAGGTTAGCCAATGTTGGTTGCCTCCTCTCAGGGGTGACTCAGTTTATGGGGTTGTACTTTATGATGTGCAAAGCCTTCCACACAGTCCTTTTTGGCAAAAATCTATCTGAACATCATTTACACATTTTTACAGTTGTGACATTTTTTTTAACAAATTAAATAGGCAGATTATATATTTTATGTAGATCATGGTGTTCCAATTCTCACGTTTGTTGGACTTTGTTTCGCCCGTCTAATAGTTTTTTGCAATTTTCAGTGATAATTATTCAACCTAAAACTCTATAACTTTATACATGGGTATAGATTATCATAAGGCATGTAAGTATTGAATTTCAGAGTGGCATTATGTACACTTTCCTCAGAATATCCACTTCTCTGCTATTTCTGTTCCCGATATGGCAGTGAAGGCTACCTCGTCTTGTTTAAAAACCACAAAAATTACATTTAAACTGTTAACTTTTTCCATTCCTGCGAAATCCTGTTGCAGAGATAAGTCTTAAAATTTTATTAATAAAATAGTCTTTTGAGGCAAATGGTCAGCATTGTTTACCATATACGGGCATAGCTTACAAGGCTGCTCTTGAGTTGGCTTTGAAGCTCCCAGTAGAAGTTGCGGGGACGTGTGATTTCCTATTTCACATGTCCGTGTCTCAGAATCTCTATTGTAAGAGGCCTCAGCCCAGATAAAAGGCTGATGAGCCTGGGCTGTTTAGTGCTTTTGGTCCATTTAAAGTTTTCAAAGGTGGCAATTAGAATGCATGTATCCTAGAAGTTTAGGTGCGGAGTTCGGTGCTGAGTTCCAGTCAGCCCAGTCAGAGAGTCAGTGCAGACCCGTTCACCATTCTGTGCTGAGAGGAGCTGCAGCGATGGTTTGTGGCCACTTTGCCTTTAACTTTCCATTTTTTCTACAAAAACCTACTTCCGGCACGGAGCGCGGCGCGGAATTCGGTGCTGAGTTCGAGTCAGCCCAGTCAGAGAGTCAGTGCAGACCCGTTCACCCTTCCGTCCTGAGAGGAGCTGCAGCAACGGTTTGTGGACGCTGTGCCTTTAACTTTCCATTTTTTCTACAAAAACGAACTTCCGGCGCGGAGTTCGGTGCTGAGTTCCAGTCAGCCCAGTCCGCCTCCGATCGCCGCAGAAGGCGCCATGGAACCACTGTCACCCACGTAAGCCGGCCCACACATGGGAAACCGTTTGTTACAGTTGCGGCGGCTACAATCTAAAACTTCAAGTAAAACGAAGGTAAGCGTTGTGTATGTACCAGCCGGCACCTCCCCATGTAGCACTAAGCCCCAGGAGATGGTGAAAAATCCTGACTGTTTATCTAAAGCTGTGAGTATTTACGCTACTGCACAACAGACCCCCGCTGAGCAAGTGTGTATTTGCACTTCCACTGACACTTCAACACAAAACACACTAATTACATTAAATGAATCGACGTCGAGGTCGAGTCCAAAAAGAGAAAAAGAAAATCACATGAATGGAATAAACGGAACAGACTTAGCACTAGTCCATGCACAGAATCATTCATTCCGATTACTCTACCTAATTCAAGCAACTACTTGTCGAGGCAATGTAAAACTCAAGGTGGGAGTGTATCAACGCTTGATAAGCAATCAAATAAATCGGAAAGAAGTACACCACCTCCAGCTACGGTGTACCATGATGCCTCAGAGACAACCTTTTCTTTCGACATAACGGACGCAGACATTCTAGTGATAAGGTCACCCTCTGATGAGGTGTTGTCCCCACTTCTCCCTCATGTGAGTCTTGTCCAACAACAGAGCCAGCTGTGCTCAGTAGAATAGTCTGTGAGAAATTGTAAAACACCAGAGAGATGGAAAGCAGTAGAAGCTGTCCCAACCGCTCAAGTGGAGAACAAAAAAATGCATCTGCAACAGGTTTCACAAATCTACCAGGAAGAGAAAGATGGCTCGAATAACAAGGAGCATGCTGTCGACTTAAGAGCAAGCACTATAGATAGTGAAACTTTACCAGAAAAAGAAAAGGCAAGAGCTGGACAGGCAGAACCTGTAAAACACTCCAAGTGTTTTGTCAAAACCCAAAGGCCCAAGTCGAGTGTGGTGGTAAATTCCGCGGTAACTTTGATGTGGCGGCACGTGAAGCACGCCTTACCGAAAGGTTAAAGGCTGACTTTATGCAAATGAGAGAGTGACTAAATGAAAGTTTTGTCAAGAGAAAAGACCAGAAACTCACGAACAGACGAAATGTGAGTACTTTGACACAATAATTAACACACGGAAACAACAAAGCAGCCTTACTACAAAACCCGTCGACAACATTGCGTCCTATTAACCTTGACATCTCAGATGGCAGTCAAGAAATAAGTGGCAGTAATCTTGTAACGACCTCTGAACAGGGCGCCGAAGAACCAAAGACATGGGGAAAATCGCAAATGCAAAGCTCCAACGAAGCTCAGCAAACTGTAATTCACCATCTTGAGGAAACACCGATTTCCAAAGGGAATATTTCCATAGCCGCAGGCATACAGATCCACCATAACGTTTTAGCAGCCACTTCCCTTTCCTTGATGCCATTTATGAAATTATATGAATCATTAAATGACGCATTGTGAGACCAGAACTCTGTTCTAGGAACTTTAAATAATAAAGTCTCGGCGATGGAAAAATTAAATGAACATCTAATTTCCCGACTTGACTTGGAAGCAGCAACTTCAAGACAATGGCGGCTCAACGAAATAACTAAGCGTGAGGCCTATGAAAAACTTTATCTAACGGAAGCCATTGTCGAATGTACCAAGTGGATCAGGCATAATGTGGCGGTACAGCCTTTAAGCTGCTATGAGAAAACCAGCTGCATCTGTCAGCAACACTGTAATAACTTAGGAGTAGTCATCCAACCAAGCAATTTAATGACACAATCTACAAGTGATGTGCCTTCAAAAGAATTAACGACTTTAAAAGAGGTGCACAGAGACCTGGAGTTTGGTGAATCAACAACAATAACCAATAAAGAAGGACCCATGGCGAAGATTCCAAAAACAAAAGGGTGTGCGGCCTCAGTAGTAGAGAGTAGCAACACTCCACTTAAGGAAAACGCGGCCATGAAGACGGCATCAGACACACAAGATGGAAGATCCTCAAATGAAGTAGATACTATACCTCAATTGAAACAAAAGAGAGCTGCAATAACAGAGGAGCAAATCGCTTCTTTTGAGATCTTTTCTGGCGTAGCTAAATCAATTAATGTAGCAACTGCCAAGACAGTGCCGCAAAAAAGCAAACCACCAAAAATGGCGCAAACAAAAGGCAAGGGTCCTGCCTCTAAACGCCCTCGTACGAATGGAGCAAAAAAGTTTATACGAAACTTGACGACTCCCCCTCGACTAGAAAGTATGAGAAGCAGTAAAGTGGCATTGCAAATTGAGAATCCAGTTAAAGAGTCTAATCCTATTTTAAATCTATCGAAGGAAACAGTGAAAACTCAACACCCGGCCTCAAAACGTGCTTGTGAAGAGACTATGTCCTCAGATGACGCTGATACTAATAACTCAATAGACCTATGCGATCTATAAACTTATACAATTGATGAAGAAGCGGACCCCGAAAACACGACAGGAGTGAGAGAAGACCAGGAAACACTTAGCGAAAAAGAGATCATCAATGACTCTAAAAGATAAATTATGTGTCGCAGCTGATATGGGCTGCTGCACCCAAAATTGCAACCAGCGAACAGCAATAAAAGCCACCCTATCACTGCCGATGCTCGAGTAAATACAAACAACAAATTGCAAGAAGCATCAGTAAATGCGCCTCTAAAGTGTAATCGAAAATGCACTACTGCCCAATCACAAAAGCAAAATAGACGGAGTGAAACAATGACTTCGCAACCACAAGAAAAAAACTGATGGTGGAAACTGGAATTGGAAAATATACTAGAAGACAACAGCGATCTAAACTTAAACAGAGCCAATGTAATGAGGTTACTACATTATGTCCCTGCATTACGTAACATAAGATTGGACGACATTGCAATTGTCGAATATAAATCAGAAGCAAGATCAGATTGGGTGGTGCTACATATGAAATCTAAGAACTTAGCCAGACCACTCTTAGAAGCAAAAGAAGACCTGCTGTTCTTTGGATTCGATTTTACAGTATGTGATGCTCAACATCCTGCTATGGATGGGGCAAACAAGCATAAGCAGAAGGGATCCTCAAATAACATAAAAAGAGACATCCCAATGGAAACAGATGAAACATCAATCTGCCTACTCAACAGGAACACAAGATTCCGAGAGCCATGCTTAGGATCATGCAGGGTCAAGAGGTATGACCCAACTTCTAACATCCTGGAATACCCACGGATTTGCTCACCTATTTAAAGATGGTGACATACAAGATTTAAAAAGTACCTTTATCTGTCTACAGGAAACGTAGCTACGGGAGCTACCTTCAAGTGACGGATATACAATATTCTTAAATGCAGCTGGCAAAAACATATTTGGATGTCCCTTCTCTGGCTTATTAACTATGGTAAAGAAAAGTGCGGGATGGAAACAGCTATACATCCAAAACCCGAACTTGTTCGTCCAGGCCTTAACTTTGCAAACAGTAGTTGTAACCCAGGATGGAAAATCTTTCAAACAACAACTGCTGTTAATGAACTTATATTGGAATCCTGCGATGATTGCAGAAACTGTATTTCTAGACGCTGTAACAATGGAAATAGACAAATGTTATGCATCGTTTGTCGATCCATTCATAATAGTGTGCAGAGACCTAAACTACACATGGTTCGACAAATTAAAAAGACGAAAGCCATGTGAAATATTAAAATGTCCAACAGAGTTTGATGACCGTGGAGCCAAATGGGAATATCAACTAATGTTGCGACATTGTGTAATGTTGAACGGTTTAATCAGTGGTGACATCCCCGCAGCAGACACGTGGCATCGAGGGGACACATCAAAAACTCTCGATTATATATGGGCTTCTGAAAATCTTCATCCCCATATTACAAACCTCTCGATAACGAAGACAACAAAAAGCGACCACGATCCGCTAGTGCTATTGTGGGAAAACCCCCACAAAAAGCACCTGCGAAGATACATATTCCCACTTGGCATTAATAATGCCCAAAATCGACTGCGAATAAACAGCGAGCAGATCGACAATTTAATAACTGGCTGCACTCAAACACAGAAGTGGAATAACCAATTGGAATATATATCCTTACTAAAGAAATACACGTATACAAACAAACCAAAGGCAAGAATCGTCTCAAATAGGCACCAATTTAGTCCAGTATCAGATGAGGCAAAGAAACAGCTACAAAAAGACCTGAAGCAGATAAAGAAAGTAGGCGGACTTAATCTAAAGTCGTTGCTGAAGGAAAGACGACAGAGATATCGCAACTGGCTGAAGTCATTCAATAATATACGATCACAAGAACAAGCTGAATTGATGCTTCAACTATTAATCCAAAAAGACAGCCGTAAGATCTGGCAAATTATAAATTCTGGCAAGTTAAACCAGATGAGTGCACTATCAAACAGAGTAAACGCTGCTAGTTGGGTAAAGCATTTCACAGCAGTATTCAATAATCATGATAACATGAAGTTATCTAACCTGTAGTTAGTAGCAAAAAGCTGGAACGTCATTGAAACAGTGGAAGACATTGAGAATTAGCTATTCAGAAATTGACGACTTCACGAGCAGCTGGACCAGATGGCATTTCAAACCATATGCTCAAAGCAAACAAAGAAAATTGGGCACAATTCATTAAAGTATGGTTTGAGCATATTGCCATGACAAAAAAGATCCCTGTCTCCTGGTCTAGCGCTGTGGTGGTACCAATTTTCAAAAAGGGAAACCGTGACGATCCAGAAAACTATCGTCCTATTGCGTTATTAGATATCATGGGGAACATTTTTGCCACCTTTCTCCAAAAAAAATTGCTTTATGGGCTGAAGACGCACTGATATATGATAACAGAGAAACAGGCTTTACCAAAGGCGTTGGAGTGGAATTAAACTTAGTGCTATTGAACATGGCCAAACTGAATGCTTTAAAACAGAAGAAGAGACTGTTTCTGGCGTTTGTCGACTTAAAACAAGCATTCGACAGTATAAATCGCCAACTCCTTTGGAAGAAATTGAAAAACTGGGGCTGTCCTGAACAACTTTTGGCTCCACTAATGGCACTCTATGCAAATACCAGCATTCGAGTATGTTTAAACATGGAGGGGGATCTAACAGAAGAAATACAAACCACAAAGGGGGTGAAACAAGGCTGTCCCCTAGCTGCCCTATTATTCAAACTGTTTATAGCTGACCTTCCAGCAGCCTTAATGCAAACAAGGTGCTTCCCCCCAAAAATAAACGGAAACCAGATAAGCCATGTAATATATGCTGATGACGTAGTTCTATTAGAGAGCACGGAAATTGGCCTCCAAAGACTGTTGTCTTCTCTTCAAATATATCTATCAGCCAATCAGATGACTATAAATGTGAAGAAATCGCAAGTCATTGCATTGGGTCCAAAAACAAACGCCAAGAATAAAAAATTAACATGGAAAATAAACAACGAAGTCCTGTGCAAGGCAGACGCAATCCGTTATTTGGGAGTTGGATTTAATGTTTCGATAAGAGAGTGGAGCTGGACAAATGAATTATCTTCGCGAATGAAAATCTTAGCTCTAAAAGGAGCAAAACTACACGCTATATACGGGAAGTTTTCATTACAGCCAATAATCACTTTCTACTCCCACAAAATGATCCCAATAGTATGTTTTGGCAGTGAAACAAGTTGGAATATTTATACTAAATTTTGGACCCAATTAGAAGGCAAATTTTGGCACAAAGTTCTTAAACTACCACAGTGTGCCTCAATGGTAGCAATTCGTCACGAGCTGGGACTCAACTCTTTACATTCTGTAGTTCTGCGGAAGTCAATAAGTTTGCGCCGTAAAATGAGAATAACACCTGGAGCAAATCCTTATTTGATTATAAACGACCAAAGTTCAGACCTATCAGCCTACTTGCTAAATAGTTGGGAAGCGAAACTGTTGTTAATTCTAGCAGCAGCAGATATAAACATGTCACTGGTAATGCACATTCCACAATTGGCGAAAGTCAAGTTTAATCAATGGAACTGGATCATAAACACCAATACAAGATCTTCATCGTCGACAGCCATTGACTTGGGAATGTCTTTGCAGAAAGTAGGAGATTTACCTAAGTATCTTACCAAATTTCCATCGCAATACCATAGAAACCAGTTCCTAAAACTGCGACTTAATCTTTATCACACCCATGAGATTCTGATGAAAAGAAACGATCCGGCGACAAAGAGCGAAATCTGTCGTTTCTGTCTGACAGAGACTGAATCATTAAAACATTTGATAACTGAATGCCCAAATATCGCCAACCAGTGTTCATTGCACTTAGCGCACTTTGCGCCAAAGATTGGAAACATGGCTGAATGGTAGAGATATGTAATATCGGGAACAAATACCAACTTAACCTGCTCAATCATTAATTTTGTTGATATGATCCTTCCACGTGCAGTGAAGCTGAGTGAAACTTGTACGTGAGGCATTGAATCCAAATGGGAGGATTAGGTGAAGAGAAAGGAATAGAGGAATTGAGAATCAAGAACTAAACGACAATGTCGATATTGATGATTGGAAATGATAAATATCGGCAGGAAATTCACAAGAGGAGATGGGAGAGAGTGATCTCATACTTTGTCAAACTGTAACTGTATCTAGCTCTTTCTATCTTTTTCTGCCCTCTTTAAGTCCTACTTGTCACTCCTATTTCACTTCTACTCTTTATGCCTACGTTCTTTTCTCTTTTCCGTTTTCTTTCCATTTTCTTTTCTTTTCTTTGTCTGGAAATTGGAATGTAATGATGAAAACTCATGACAAAAAGTTTTGTTTACCTTTTCAAACTAAAGTAAAAAAATAAATAAATTTAAAAGTTTATGGTGGCTCCTTTTGGGGGAAGGCCTCCGTTTAACCAGCAGAGAAACATGTTCTGGAGCTCCCAAAGCAGCCAGCTAATGCATTTAATTCTTGATTTTATTTTATTTTGTTTTGAATCAGAAGCAAGCCTGTTGAATAAAACATCCCATATATGTTGCCCAGCACAAACCCCTTTACATTGTTAGACAAGGGCAGGGCCTTATCCAACATGCACTTTTAAAACAGGTATTTTTCTTATTTGCAAAAGGACATTTAAACATGGTGTGAGGCCTGCTGGCATGTTCCTTTCAAAGGGTTACATCTGAATTTCCCACATTGTTCTGCAGTCATAGTCAGTTTCTTTTATACAGAAATTTGTTTAAAACACAGATCCACTGAAATTGACATAGCCCCAGTGAGGCAGGGCCTATTTGAAGCATTGATTTTTGACATTTTGTAGAACAAAAGAAAAGCGTTTTCCCACACGGCTGAAAGTAAAGCTTCTTTTGATTTCCCAGTTCTGAACAACATCCTGTCATTCAGGGATACTGCTCTCTTCTGCTGGAGCACAATGTAAATATGGAGGGGCATGGCAGGGTCTCACTGATAAAAGTAGTGTGATGATGGACAGATGAACATAACATCAGGGCAGCATCCTTTTTCATGTACAATATTCCCTTTTTAATGGGAACTTTTTTTTTTTTTTAGCAAGCAGTAGAGCAGCGCTCCTTTGATTCGCTTCTTTTGATGCACACAAGAACACACACTCGCACCTTTCTCGGTGTGCTCCCTGTTCCAACTCGCCCAATAGGTGTTTGGCAAGATGGTGCAGCCATCCTTTTGTCACTGCAAAATGCAGTTTTGATGCAATGGTGCGCCAAGGAGCCAGCACAGCCATTTTGCTGTTTGGTTATGGATGGGAATTCTGCTGAGTGGGTCATTGTAGCCCACAGAAACCAGCATAGAAGAAAATCCCCACCAAATGAAAGGCAAAATGTAAATTATGTCCATCACCATTATAACCAATCACCACCACCAGTCGACCATGGTCAAAAGATGGTCACTCTGTGTTACCTCTGAATTTCTGTCACACAGGAGGTGGAGAACGCAAATAGAAATCAATCTCCTGAGAGGTACCAGAATAGGCCTAATAAGGGTGAGTTTAACCACTACTGGCCAAGGCCACAAAGAGAAGAATTCAGTGACATGGACAGGTTAGGACAGATAGGAAAGTTATGTGTAGTTCAAAAGCAACAGCCAAGTGAAGGTGCAGAATGCCAGTGGTCTTGTGCATTCTGAAAATAAGTGACTAGTTAATAATCTCTGCACTGATAAAAACACAGATGACTGTGAATCACCTTTGAATAACGGTTCTGAATTGCCTCCTGATTTAAAAATAAGAAAACAAACAAATGAAAGTGAGACGGGGAATTCCAACACATAAAAAAAACAGTGTGTGGTTCAATTTAGAGTTGAACCAGACTATTGAGGTGTGTGAAAATGAAGAACAAAAGGGGAAAATGAACAAGAAAAACCCAAAGAAGAAAGAAACAGATTTAAAAAGAGCTTCCAATGTGAAATTAACACATGAGATGAAGTGTTGGGATCAACAGGTAGATTATCAAAATACTGTTCAGCTCCATACAGAAGAAACAGTAGCTCAAAATGAGGGTGCAAGTCAGTCACCTGAGGAGTATTTTGAACCACAGATATTCCAAGTGACAGAAATGACAGGGTCTGTGCAAAACACAGATAAGTGCCATGCGCCAGAAGTTGACAGACTGTCACGTGACACTTGTGAAAATATCAAGTCAAAAGATAGGGGTGTGAACACTGGTGGACCCAAGTCAGGGGGACAGTCAGTGGCTACGCTCCAAATGGGTTCTGAGCCCAGGAGAATAGACAAAGAAATTGAAAATAAAGTGGGCAAAAAGGAGGGAAAGATGTAATTTTATACGCCCATTTGCCTAGCAAAGAGTAAAAAAGAGCTAAGAAAAGTAAGTACTGAAATCAGCAAGAATTCACACGTTTTATGTCTACTAGGAGAGGTTGAAGATAGGTACAATGCTCTTATTACTATTGAAGAAAAATGTAATGCATTTGCAATGATTGATACAGGTGCCCAAGCAACAATAATGTCAAAAGAACTGATGAAAGTATCAATGAAGGGAGATCCCCACAAAATCACATAAAGGTGAGGAAAAAAGAAGGCCCTGTGCACAATTTCAATGGGGAAGAAATACCTATCAAAGGCATCACTGAGGTTGACATAAAGATAGGGAAGCATCGGATGAGCCAGGAAGTGTTGATCACATTCAATTCATAGGAACAAATTGCCTGAAGAGGTTGTCACCCTCATTGATGGGGTACATTGTTGTGGTCTTTAGCTAAAAAAGCATTGAGACCTAAGAAAATAATGACACAAAGCAACAGTATAAAAGAATGCCATACCATTGCTAAATCAGAAAGTGCAGTGGAAGTATATCTTCAGAATGGCACTGTGCCCAACGTTACTGTCATTCTCAAGTGTCAGGATGAAGTACAAGGAGAAAAACAGAAGCAGTCTTTGTAGATTTATTTGGACCCCAAGAAAAAATGGCAAACAGAAATAGATGAAAACACATTGCATTTTTATCTAAATGAAGAGAAATGCAAGCCAAATGTCACTCCAGAAATAAAAAGCACATTTCAACCATCTCAGAAATACACATGAGAGATGGGCAGCCATGGATCCCTATACATGTGAATGGGCATCCTGAAATGATTGAAGCCACTCTAGCACTTGAGAATGAAAGGCGTTTTATTAATGAAAAGGTGCTCCAGCAAATAATTGACAGGGAGAAGATCCCAAAGTTCAGAATAAAGAATCAACATATTTTTGGCCTAGATGATAATGAGTCGGGGCAAAGAATGGTAGGAAGGTGCTTGTTAAAGATTACAATTAATCCTAAGACTATCCATCACAATGTGTGGCTCAGGATCGAAATATGTTGGAAATATTTTGGGATTATACCTATTACTTCATGGTAGTTTTTTTATTATGGTGTTAAAGGGAGGTATTTTATGGTGGTAGTATATTGTGGTAATTCGTTGGGGTATTTCTATGGTGGTGAGACTAAATTCAGAATATGATCAACTACAACAAGATATTACTGGACTTGATACACTGGGTAAATGGTTTATGCTCTCCCGTGGTATCTTGTGCATGATGCCACAATATGCCCTTTTGGTTGAGTATCAACAATTGTAAGGCATGCACTTGAAACACCACATATTCATTCTCTGTTACGCTCAAATGGTCTCTGCGGAGGCGAGGGGGCACGGTTGCAGCCCTCCCTGAACTTCAATCACCCCCTTCAGGCCTCTCCCTCAGTAGAAAAGCTGTGAGAGGTGGTACATGGTGATACTGCTCCTGCATGGAGATAAGAGTGTGTGAGTGTGCCAATCTGTGATTGTTGTACCTCTCAAACCCTTCAACCCAAAGTATGGTTTTTTTGAGCATATGTCGGCCCATAAAGCGCACCTGTGAATTATGGAAGATAAGCTCTCCGTCCTGCTACTTCTGGCAGGGGCGTGTTGAATGGGATCTAGTTCCTTCACTGATCCCTGATAAGGATTAGTCCAGTCCAGCTGTGACAATGCTTCTCCTTATGATTGGTAAGTCTTTCTTGAGCTCTTGTGATGCTGTTCATTCGGTTTAATGTCTTTATATGTTGCTCCTATTTATGCCCACAATAATGGCTCTGTTTTGTTTTCTTCCCTTAGATGGAAATGCGGCCTCAATGTTGCTGTGAGACACGAGACACGGCCGGATGGAAGATGGATGCTACCGCAATGTTCGACAGCAGGTAAGTAATGGTTTAAGGAAAAGCGCAATGTATGGCGAAGCACAACCTTAAACTGACTGTTTTTTCGATGTCTAACCTTATCTTCTGTTTTTACTTGCAGGCACTGCTGTCGACGATGGAGCGTGTCGTGCTGCGGTGCCAAGATGAAGATTTCTGCGTTCTGGAAAGTGTAAAGATGAATACTTGGTTCGCCTAAGTGATGTACAGGTAAGAACATAAGAACAGCTTCCCCCAGTTGGTAAGTATGCTGGAAGGAAGCAGGATGTCCAGGAAGCAGGATCTTCAAAGGTAAGTCTGACCTCAGGTGACGGTGAGCGTTACGCTGCTTGCAAGTGCAGAATAACGCAAAGCGTCTGTCTTGAGGATCGGGGCAGTTTATATAGCTGAGAACGTGGGCACGCCCATTAGGGCCGGCTTACAGCCACACCCTGCCACTCCTAGAGAGTGAGCACCTGCGAAGGCAATCCATTAGCAGCCACACCCAAGAATACACTTGGGGCTGCTTAATGGCTGGAATGTTCAAGGTTAATGCATCCTGCTTAATGGATGGAATGCATCTGAAGTGCTATGTCCATAATAAAAGCTTTTTGGTGTTAAATGGATGTTCTTGTTTTACTTTTGTTCATGAGCCTGGCGCCAAAGGCGCCAGGACAGTGTCCACCCAGGTCTCCTGTGCATGCGACCCCTGCATGCCTGTGCCCCTGACTTCATGTCCATGACATTCTCTTTCTCTCTAGCTAGGCAGTTTACAACAGTTGCTTCACCTTGAAATATTTCTTATCGTGCACCCATCTCTTTGTGCAGATCGAATAAAATGACTGACTGCAGCATGAATACAATGCAACTACAGGTTATTTTTGCAAACTGTTTGTATCGTACAAATAGAAATATGCAAGTTACACAGAGTGGCACTCATGCCCATATGATATTGAAGCAGTGCCAATGCTTTTCATTAGCATCCATTACTGTGTCTGTGCCAAGTCTTGCCGACTGACCTTGGCACGGCAACTTGGCAAGAGAAATACACTTTGAAGGAAAAAAACGTAGCAAAACTTTCAAAGTGTAGATGCAGGGTTAGATGCACGTTTAATATATAAACAACACCTGATGTGAAATATTCTACTTAGCCTTGACTAACTGATCCCATTCAACACAGCAGCTCCTCACTTAACTTATATATTTACCTAGAATATTGGCAAGCGATGTTTCACTTCAGTTTAGCATGGAAATCCTCAGCAGTCTTTCCTATGGATTCACCCAGGGTCGCTCATATAAGAACTGCCTCAACAACAGATCGCCTGCTATCTCCCTGTCTCCAGCCAGATCCCAGTGCCGAAGATGTCTGTTCTTCTCCCTCATTCAACACCCTTTTTAATAATCCCTAAGAAATATCTCAAAGTGAAGCAACTCTTGTGAACTGCCTAGCTAGAGAGAGAGAGAGAGAGTGTGCAGTGTTTCAAGTGCATGCCTTACAATTGTTGATACTCAGCCAAAAGGGCATATTGTGGCATCATACACAAGGTACCACGAGGAAGCAGAAACAGTTTACCCAGAGTGTACCAAGTCCAGTAATGCGTTGCTGTTATTGACCCTGGTAAAACAATTAGGCAATATTCTGAATTTAGTCTCGCCACCATAGAAATATCCCAACGAATTACCACAATACACCTTAAAATACCACCCTTCATCACCATCATAAAAAAGATACCACAAAGTAATAAGTATAATCCCTAAATATATCCAACAGCCCTGTCACATTCATACCGTGCAAGTTATGTTAGCAGTGAAGGAGAGTGGGAAGAGGTTGAGTGGAGGGTGGTGAACCAATGTATGGGCAAGTGCTGGTGGGAGGAGGCTACTGGCTAAGTACTTGTGCAGAGGTGTCTCAAGGGCCCAGAAGTAATGTGGGGGGGGGGTGTAGACGCAGCAGAGGGCTTGATAGCCTATAAGTCTCATGAAGAACCAGGCCTCTAGGCACAGCTGCTGTGGGTGACCAAGAGCCAATGGAGGAATTTTATAGTTCTAGAGATGCGGTTTGTGGGCTTTAGGACAAGGATAAGTCTTGCAGCCCTATTCTGCAATAGTTGACGGAGGAGCAAGATTGCGGAAGAGACTATTGCACTAGTCCACCCTGGAAAGGGTCATAGCTCTGAAGACATTGACCTACTTGGGGAAGATGAGGAAAGGGAGAATGCATTGAAGGAGGTGAAGTAAAAATGATGGGCCTCATCACGAGTTGGGCAGTAGCCCTTAAATGCAGCAGTAATGGCATTAACGCCACATTTATGGGTCTGCCCGATCACGAGTCCGGCGTGTTTACCCACAGCTCTGAGCTCGGGGTAAACAGTCTGGAAAAATGCCCATTTTCCCATTTTCATTGCAATTACCGCCACCGGTATTACCGTGCAGTAATTGTACCGAAAATAACCAATTAGGTCAAAATGGACCCAATGGGGAGTAATGGTTAGTGCCCAACCCGTGATCCGGCGGCAATACTGCCGGACGGCTGGGCACTAACACAAATAAAGGTGGGCGGTAGCCCACTGATGAGGCCCATATGTCTTCTTGGAAATGTCCAAGATGTCAGGGGTGCAGGAGAGAGAGGAGTCTTAGATCACCAAAATACTTTTATGATGGTAGAGTGCCCAAGTAGGGCAGACAGAGTGCTGGAGGCAGGTCCCCAATCAGAAGGATCTCTGTTTTACTGTCATCAAGAAACAGATCATTGGCTGCAAACCAAACATAAATAGCGGTAATACAATCAGGAAAGAGAGAGGTGGAAGAGGAGGTAGTAGAGGGAAGCTTCAAGGAAAGCTGTGTGCCATCAGCATAGCATTGACAATGAGTAAAGAAGGAGGACATAATTTGACACATAAACCTTCTGTTTCAATCAGCAGCGTCTTAGCAAGATTCCTACTTGCCACTGGCGGTGATACTGGTGGCTTGCCACCAGAGTCAGGCTCTGGTAATTTTGTCTGTACACATTCCCATGCAGTACAGTAGGACTCCATGGCAATGGGGACCAATGAAGCACCAGCACCATTTGCAACGGTGCCGGTGCTTCCGTGAAACTCCGCGGGCGGGTGCTGTTCCGACCGTCAGGTCTGACCCTGGCAGGCAGGACAGCACCCACCTGCAGAGTTGTAGTTTGCCGGTCCATATACAACAGTGCCGGTAGGCGTACCGGCAGCAGTGTTTCCGGACCACCAAAAATGGTAATGAGGCCCTGCATCTGAAAAGACGGTTTGCACCACAACCAATATTTGTATTCATATTTTATTTATCATTTGCAACATGCTTTAAACAACAGAATTGTGTTTGAAAGCGCCACAAGGGCAAATGGGATTGGAACAGGGGAAATAAGAGCAACAATGTAAAAAAATATACAGTCTTAGTTATACTATTTATTTAGTTATTTATTTATTTGTGACGCTCTTATATAGCTAAAATAGTGTTTAAAAGAACCACAAGTCAACAAAGCAAGGTAGCAATGGAACAACCAGGCAATGAAGGAAATTGACAGTAAATTAAACAAGACAACAATGCTCCTGCTACTCCTCATGACATTTGGAACATGCAAGTGCATAGAGGGAGGGAAAAGAAAAAGCTTGGGGATTAATTGATAGGGGAACCCAAGGGGGGCAGTGCGATGGAGCCTGTTTAGGAGACAACATGCAAGTTGCAAGGCTGTGACAGCCCAGGGAGGGGATTCCAGCCACCATACCAGTGAGTGCAAACATGACCTGATACAGCTACACAGGCAGTAGAGGGCTTGAAGGCAAGTGCAGGGGTGGCAGATGCTGGAGTTGATTGGGCAGAAGGCCTGGAACCGGTAGGACTCATAAGGTACTTGGTCACCAATCTCAGTGAATGAGGGGAGTAAACATGTAAAGGGAGAGCATGACCGAAGAGAAGAGGATATTTTTGAGAAGCTTGCAGATCTTTAGGAGATCTGATTCAAGACGGAGAGGGAGGGGTGGCTGTTTCAATGGAGGGTGCTAACAGAGGGAAGAGATCTTCCACAAGCTCTATGCTTGGGGAATCGTTTCACCGGCAGAAAATTGGAGTTGGAGTCAAAGGACCAGGGGATATAAAAGGAGAGTATTTAGTAAGAGCCAGTGGCAGGTGTTGTGTACCCGGGCCACAGCCCCCCCTCCGCCCCAGACAGCCTTGTGTATAACGGAGAGGGATATGAACTTGATCCTTGCAACAACCTTGAGACAGTGGAGACATTTTAGGGCTGGAGAGGTACAGTCCCTGTGCTTCAGGCCAACGATAAGTCGCGCTGCCCTATTCTAGATTAGTTTGAGGAGTTGTAGGGAGCTAGAGAGTAGATCAAGGAATAGGATGTTGCAGTAGGCCAGCTTGGAGAGGACCAGAGCTATAGAACATTGAGCTTCTGGGGGAAGGCGAGGAAAGGTGAGAATCCCTCTAATGAGGTGAAGGTGAAAGTGGGCCTTCTTGGCAAGGCCCAAGATATGAGCAGTGAACGAAAGAGAAGAGTTGAACAGCATGTCAAGACTTCTGGATTCAGAGGAAGGAGAGGTAGAAAAACACACTGAGAGTGGCCCAAGCACAGGGGGAATCAGGGGACTGGAATCCCGATAGGAATGAGCTCAGTCTTGCTAGCAATGAAACAGAGATCATTAGAGGTGCACCATGACTGGATCTTGTTGTATTCAGATGTGAAAGTGCAATTAGGAGCAAACTTGAGGAGAACCATCTACGGTTCCGGAAACACCTCAAAACACTACTCTTTGCTTCTACTTTCACTCCCCCTCTCCCCTGCTGAAATCCTGGCTGAAATTGCACTGGTCACCTGTCTACCCTCTGATCTCGGGCCCAGGTTCCCCTCCCCTGCCCTGCCAGTTGCACACCTGCACTGCCTCCCTGGCAACCTCTGCACCTGGGGACTGTTTTTCTGTATCCCTACACTCCCCTACCAGCACTTGACACCTGATGCCTGCACTTACCCTTGCACTTGCCACCAGCTGGCCGCACTTCTTAATTATTGCGTTTATTTATTCTATTTATTTTTACTGTTGATCCCATGTACTGCACTGCCCCCCTTGCATCCCCCCTCGCACTTTTCCCCTTCCCCTGCACTTGCACGATCTCAATGTCACCCGGCCTAGTAAGATCATTGTCTCTGTTTTACATCTGTTTCCCCCCCCCCTTGCCTCGTCGCGCCTTGAAACACTTCTGTATAGATGCGTTATAAATGCCATATATCATATCATGGGAATGGAAGGAGGAGCATAGTAGTGGACAAGTGCTGGAGAAGGGCCCGGGAGGGAAGTGGTAAGGGGAGCCAACGAGGAGCACCTCTGGGTAACTGCAAGGGTAGGCGACTCACAAGAGTGGTATGTGGATCCACCAAGCAAGGGCCAGCAGGCCAGTGCAGTGCAGTGGGGGTAGAGGAGTGCTGGAATTGACTGCGAGGAAAGGCCTGGGATGATGTAACATTCCTGAGTGGCCAGGCCACCGGTCTCAGCGGCAGTGGGTTGATGTGCAGTGAAGGGAAAGAAGTAAAGTGGTAGAGCAGAGAATAGTTTTGAACACTTTCTGGAATTATAGGAGGCGCAGCTGAAGTCTGATGGTGGCTGGGAGGCGCATCCAAAGGGAGGAACCAACTGAGGAGAGATACCTGCCCCCAACTTTGTACAACTTGGTAGAATTAAAAAAATGCCAAACAATGTTTAAAAGGTTCAAACAGGCTTCATTTAGATTAAAAAAAGAATTGTGAAGCGAGACACACATCATTTGAATCTTGAAGTCAACCTTTCAAAAAGTTCAAATTTGAGAGAGCAAACCTCTTTGGCAATGTTCTGTGGCATAGACTGGACCCCAGGAGCTATTCCATGTGTTTGTGTGGCCAGCACATTCAATGTCAGCTCTTTTACAAAATCGAAATCCATCGGCTGGAAGATTGTCTTTGCCACCCACTGTTTGCTTCTTTTTACAAACTCTTTGTTGTAACGGAGATCCCCGAATGTTCCAGCAGTGTTTGATTGTTCCCTGCCAACATTCTCATTATGTGCTAGTCTTTTTCTGGCCTCCATACCGTGTATTGAACAATGAAACTTTTTAGGCCTGTACTTTAGGGACATATTATGGAACGCCTCCAAATCTCCCATGTGGCATAATTCACTTAGTCCCCTTATGTCTCTGGAAAGCGTTTTGTTAGAGACCATCTTCTCGAGTGCTGTGTGAGCAGGGGAGCCTGGCACCAACCACCTTTTTCTTACGTTCATTATCCTCACTCAATGGTCCATGTGCACATTTGTGGAAATGTTTGTTTTCTTCCCACAAGTGTTTGTTTGAATAGTGGTGCATCAATGAGCGCCATTTTTGGAGCAGCATATCTGCTGATCCATCACATGTTTTTGAGCTCCACCAAAGATGGTTGTGGATATAATGTGACCAACTTAAAATGTTTTCTCTAGCCCTTTTTTTCCAGCAGCTGTGACTTTTTTAGAAATTGATTTTGCAACATGCCATACATGATACTGATGCTGTATGTGTGGGAACTGCTCTTGCATGGCCTTGCCTATTGAAAGGTGCCTGTCAGTGGCTATCAGGCCTATTTGCATTCCTCTGGACTGCAGAAGTTCAATGGATTTAATGAACCCATATGTTTCGTTTGCAACCGAAGATCTACATTCAGACACTTGCACCAAGACTGAACTCACCATTTTTTCGGTTTGCATGTGCTGTAATTGGCAAGTGCTGTATTTAGCTGAAAACCCAGAACTGTCACACTGTACATCACCTGCAAGCATGAGCCTTTTTCCATGGAAAGCATAGTCCAAAGATATTAGTTCATGTGTGCGCATACCTGGCTAATAGCTTGGTACAAGAATTTCTTCTGATATCTGTAGTACTGGTTTTATTTAAGGAACTCAAGTCCCACAATTGTACAGAAACGTGAAATTTTGCTGAACGTTGATCTGCTAAACAGCAAAGCATCTGAACAAAGTACATTTCCAGCAGGCATTTTTCCAAGTATAGGTTGAGGTTGAGCAGGCCATGCAAATGTGTAATGGTTCTTTACACAGCTACCCTTGATCTTTACGTTTGCACCTTTAACTACATGAGTAAAGTTAACCAATGGCTCCCCACAAACCCTAGTATGTAATTTATGATCACACCTTATCATTTTCATAATCTCCATCAGGCAGCAGTCGAATACAATGTATTTTGGTTCCTGCAACAGCCAATCTTCCTGCACTACTGTGGTTTGCGATTCAGTGGTGGTGGATAAGTCATCAACACTCGGAAGAGTGAAGTCCTGATCAAGAGCACAATCTTTGATCACTTGCGAAGTTGCTTGACTTATTTCAGTTTGTGACATTTCAGGATTTTCCAAATGCATTGGTGAAAGAGTGATCATTTTCTTTCTTAGATTTTAGTTGTTTAGCAGGTGAGGATTGTTTCGGTGGTTCTGCAAGCAGTTTGAAAAAACAGTCAGTTATTTCTGTATCTTCGTGTTGGCTTATTTTGCTGTAGCAATGATCCAGGGTTACTTTACATGAGTCACTGGTGACGTAACATTCAAAATCCGGACACTGTGCATACGGATAACGGCTATGAATTTTGATGGGAGCATGCTGAGCATCAAAATATCGCTGCTCCCAATTGGCATTGGTTTGGCAAGCCACTTCACTAGTTTGGGTTGTTGTCTGTGTCTCCATGCTCCTCTTCTTCCTTGGTCTTGAATGGATGAAAATAAACATGCTTACTGTTTTGTGGATCTACAATTTATTGCAATTACACCATCAAAATGTAAACTCAAAATAATAGATCGTAAATAATTCATTTTGATAACATTTTGTGTTTGTATTTACCCTAGTCTTCTGTATTTTCCATGGAACATTAGATTCCAAGCTAAAGGCCAACATTTAGAAATTATATCAACCATCTTATTTGATTTTTTAACTGCAAGATTTATATAAAAATGTACAAATAACCAATTTCACCCTTCTAAACATTATACAAATTAAAAATATGTAAATGTTATAAAGGTTGATGACTTCAAATGTATTAATAGCTTATGTATACCTCTGGGCCACAGGTATCTTACATTTCAACCACTTCAGTAGTTCATTCCTTAAACATAATAATTGAAACAAAAAGGATCAGATTGTTAAACATTGTAATATTAAAAGCATTGATCTCGCAAACTGCATCTTGAGTTCATCTAATGATTTTTCACCTAAAAATGTCAGTTTATAATTCATAAAAACATATGGTTACTTGGATGATTGCTATGTTTGCATTAGTATGGACATATACTAGAACACTGTGTGTGTAACATTTTAAAAGGGCTGATTCGAAAGTGTACCTTATAACCTTCAGAGATGTCACCAGGAGTTTGTGTGCGATAATCCTGCAAAACATATTCATTAGATAATGTGTTAAATATTTACTGAATAGACATTATATTTATATAAAAGCTGATAATGTTTATAAACAAAAACATACTCCATTCATATAGTAAGTGAAAGTGTCTATCATTCAGTAACAAATTATGTTTTTAGGAATGTTTCCTTCAGTAGTGGCATTACTTACGGGGGTTGCGTCGAGGTAGTTGGGATAATGCTTTGCAATTAGAAGTCAATATTGCAAATTCGAACAATAAAAGTTTAATTTAGTTCAATACGTTTTCACTTGTCATACCTCATCGTCCAGAATGGTTGCAGTATAAGAATAGTACGTTGTTGAAGTTTCAGCCTCACCCTCTATCAAATTAATATCAATAAAGATGTAAAAGTAAAATCTAAACAAAATTTAACTTAAAATAATGATGCACAATGTTTACATTGAAGCATACATTCCCACTTAGACAGAATTCAGGGTTGCTATGCACTAGAACAATTACATATTTTGAATTGTCGCATCCAAAGGATTGTTAGCAAAAAATGACTTGAATGTTGAGTGCGATTGATGTTGACTAAGGAATAGTGGTACATGTACAATCTATATCCTTTAATTTTCAGGCTTCCTTCAGCCACCTCCTCTCCTTCCCTCATCTCTGACTGTCTCATCACCATTCAAAATTGGTGTGCAGCCAATGATCTCTGTTTAAATGCCAACAAGACTGAGATCCTTCTCATTGGTACACCCTCTCCATCCTTTCCCCTCACTCTCTGGCCGGCCTCTCTTGGTCCTCCTCCTGCCCCCACCTGCGAGGCTAAGAACTTTGGGGTCATCTGTGACTGCACACTTTTCATCTCTGCACACATTTCTGACGTCTCTAAAAAGTAAAACCTCTTAATGCACCTCCTTGGAGGTACTCTTCCTTTCCTCACCTTCCCTCAGAAGCTCACTGTCTCCCAAGCTCTGATTCTCTCTAGGTTGGACTACTGTAATAGCCTCTTTCTAAATCTACTTGCCTCCACTCTCCGCACTTTACAACTAATCCAGAACAGGACTGCAAGACTTGTCCTAGGCCTGAAGCCCTGGGATTGTGTCTCTCCAGCTCTGAAATTCCTTCATTGGCTCCCAGTGGATGCAAGGATTACATTTAAAACCCTTTGCATTATCCACCAGACTTTCTGGGGCCTGGGTCCAAAATACCTTCAACTATCCCTCTGTAAATACCTCCCCTCTCGAGCCCTTCACTCCTCTATCTCTAACTCCATCAGGGTCAGTCGTTTTTCAAAGAAACGTGCTGGAGGTAGATCTATCTTCGGCTGGGGCCTCACTTTGGAACTGCCTCCCTGCCACCTTGAAACTTGAGGAGAACCGTCTATGGTTCCGGGAGCTCAAGACTTTCCTCTTCGCTTCTGCCTTTGCCCCACTTCTCCCCTGCTGATCTGCCTTCTCCTTCACCACTGTGTACCTAGCCACACTCTGTCATTCAGGCTCACGTACCTGTCACCCTGTCACCCCTTGCACTGGGGCCTGTATCTGTAGCCATACAGTTCCCCACCCACTTTTCTTCTGCACTTATCAGATACACCTTACCTGACTAACCTAGCACTTTTGCCATTTACAGGCTGCACTACCACTGCTATCACCTTACTTAATTATTGATTTACTTACTATTATTTTGTTCTCTCCTATGCTCTGCACTTTCCCCCTTTTTCCCCTTCCCCATGAACTTTCCCCCTCTCCCCTTCCCCATGCACTTGCACATACTCAATGTCACTGGGCCTAGTAAGATCTCTGTTTTTGCTTCTCCCCTGTTCCCCTCCATTCGCCTGGTCGCGCTCTGAAACACTCGTGTACGAGCGAGATATAAATAAAATATTATATCATAATTGATACATACATTAACACCATTGTTAAATGGGCAATGTACATTTGGATTATAAACTGAACCACATCCAAAGAGAGAATGTAAGTTTATGTGCAAGTCACTCGTCCTCACCATGTGGATGCTGGAAGTGCCTGTTGTTTCCTCCATGGTAATGGTCTCTACTGCCATTAGTGCGGTCTACGCAAAGACAGAAATGCTAATTAACACATTTAACAAACTGACCCATATGTACACAATACAGTTTTTTGATAAGGCTCACATTGCTCCGAACTATTAAAGTATCCATAAACAAGGTATACACAAAGTGATCTACAGGTATAAATGTATAAACCACAGAACACTGTGCAACGATGGCAACTTGTGCAGTAAAATATAAATAAAAGTATTCATCAAAACTTACAAATCATTCATTATGTTACCTGTTCACATACTATTTCTATATTGGACGATCGTTTGGAAAACATTATATATACACACATTTTACAAAATAGTGCAATACATTAGACTAATCGGGCCCCAATAAACTACTCACCGGGTTCAGCGTGTGCTTAAATTCAATAGGAACAGCATTGGGTATTAATTTGCTATGGGGTGTGGGGTGACCCTTTTTAGTGAACTTGGACTGTTCATACATTTCTTCAGAGAAGTGCATCCTGCAGACGCGGAATCGATTGCCACTTATGTCAGCCAAGACATTGTTGGCTATGCTTTCAATCTCGGAAATTGGAAAGCTGCAGTTTGATAGCCATATTTTTACTAAATTGATATCCTTCCGAAAGACATGCAGGACTGTACTTTCACTTTGGTATGGCTTACATTGAGGCAACCAAACACGATACATGAAGGCATTTTTGGATTGTCCTTATGATCTGTTAATAAAAACAAAAATTCCATGTCAAAACAATGTGACACTGATTACTATGGCAAACATAAACTGAGAACATGCCCTACAAAATATTAGATTTGAAAGCAATACTGAGTATGTTATATGATATGATGATAAGATATGTCAGTTATAACGTGCATGGACATGCATGTTTGTAGGATCCACGAGACAATGGAGAGATGATAGAGGGAAGACGAGACAAACGATCCTACAAGGGCTTGTGTCATTTGGATTGTGTAAGTGTGACAACGCGAAATGCATGAAGAAGGGAGAAGGGGAAGTGCGAGGGAGAGGGTAGGGGGAAGTGGGATCAGAGAACCATGGCTCAGAGTAAGTGCATCCAGAGCAGAGCTGCTCAGGGTAAGTGCAAGGAGGCCATTCCAGAGGGAGACACCTGCAGAGGAGAGCGATCTAACACCCACCTTCTATGTAGAAAAGCGTCGGACCCTCCTAGAGATAGAGGTAGCAGATCGAGGGGCTCTAGAAGGAAGGTATTTCGTAAGAGAGTTGGATGTAGTGCAGACCCCAGCCCCAGGAATGCTTGTGGATGATGCAGAGGGTCTGGATTCTTGCAGTCAACGGGAGCCAGTGGAGAAATAATTTCAGGTCTGGAGAGATACAGTGACTGGGCTTGAGGCAAAGGATAAGTCTCACAGTCCTGTTCTGGATTAGTTGCAGACAGAGAAGATTAGAGGTAGGCAGATTGAGAAAGAGGCTGGTGCAGTAGTCTAGCCTGGAGAGAACCAAGGCTTTCGAGACAGTGAGCTTCTGTGACAAAGTGAGAAAAGGTGGAATACCTCTGCCTAGGTGCAGCTGAAAGTGGTCCTTATTGGCACAATCTGTAATGTGTCGATAGAAGGAGAGGGTGGTGTCAAAGATGGCACCTAGATTCTTTTCCTCACAGGAAGGTGAAGGTGGAGGGCCCAAGGAGGGCGACCAGAATGAGAAATGGAAAGCGGGAGCAGGGGTACCAGTGAAAAGGAACTCAGTTTTACTGGCAATAAGGAAGAGATCACATGAGGTGCAACAATCCTGAACGGCGGATAGACACTCAGGCATGAGAGAGGGAGGAGAGGAGGCTGAGGGGATAGCCTGAAAGAGATCCAAGTGTCATCTGCATAACACTTAAAGTTACAAGTGAAGGTATAGATGAAGTGGCCCGTGTCTTAGTTGCAGAGAAAAAAGTACATAGGACGGTTAATAATGGTGTAGACATTTTGCATATATTAAATTGAGAATATGGTGTATATGGATTATAAAGCAATAGAAAGTGGCAGAGCAGATAACATTTGACACTAAGGAAAACAATAGTAAAAGTTGACTAACCGTTAGTTGGAAGAGCAGATGAGCCGATTCAGCAAGCAATGAAAAAAGTGGATAGATGGCGATGTCCCTAGTTGATTTCAGAGATGTTTTCTTGGTAACTTCAACAGTTTTGGAATCTTCTTTTTATAAAGTTTGTAACAAACTGTAATAAACAAAAAAAATAATAATAATAAAGGCTTCCAGAAGTGGGTGTGTATGTGAATGTGTGTTGTGTTTGTTCACACCCACAAGGCATCTATGACAAATTTGGACTCCCCACATCCCACCAGTGAAGCCCCCGTGCAAGTGCATGGCCAAAGGTGTGCACTGCCATTGATACAGGAACACACTGAAAAGACACTGAGATATGTTGATTGCAGGGACGGGGTCTACAAAGGGGAGTCTGGAGACACTGGTTCTGGGGAGGCCATGTGGTCAATGGTCTCCATGCCAAAGAGCCCTTTGAGGTGTACATGGTATTCTACATGGTATTCGGCACCTTCAGCCTTCCCACCCAGCCAGCCCCCTTGCGAGCGCATGGCCAAAGGTGCGAACTACCGTTGATACCGGAGGGTGGATGGATGTGGATGAGGGGAGCGCAATAGTCCCGGAACACATTGAAAGGACACAGAGAGATGTTGATTGCAAGGACAGGGTCTTCAAAGGGGAGTCTGGAGACACCGGGTCTGGGGAGGCCATGGGGTCAATGGTCCCCGTGCCAAAGAGCCATTTGTGGTGTACATGGTATTCAGCACTTTCAGCCTTCCCACCCAGCCTGCCCCCTTGCGAGCATAAGGCCAATGGTGCAAACCACCGTTGATAATGGTTGGGGGTGGATGTGTATGAGGGGAGCGTTCAAGAACATTGATCATTCACATTCCTCTTATATATTTGTATGTGTTGTGTACTTACTAATAATTTCCACCCACTTTTCATATCGACTCAATTTCTATTTTTTTTAAATACGTTTTGTAAAGTGGGTTTCAATGACAAACTACAAATTGTACTGCTGCGGTCTTAGTACTGTATGCATATATCCGCGGTATTGTCCCGAGTCACTTTGGAATTTTACATAAATGGCGCAAACCAAACAGGCAGATATCACTCGTCGAACACAGAATCCCAGTCTTCCATGAATCCACCATGTAAATACACGGTAGGCCACAAGCCTGTACCACCTGTGAAAGAGATGCAGAAACAGTTTACTTGAATGAACCCAATGACTGCATGTGTTATGTTGTAAATACCTTTTTAAATGTAAGGCATTAAAAAGTATGTTTTCGTTGAAAGCACTAACAGCGCTCGGTAGGCCACAAGCCTGTACCACCTGTGAAAGAGATGCAGAAACAGTTTACTTGAATGAACCCAATGACTGCATGTGTTATGTTGTAAATACCTTTTTAAATGTAAGGCATTAAAAAGTATGTTTTCGTTGAAAGCACTAACAGCGCTTGGGGTATCAAATGGGGATCAATTGAAATTGTGAACACCCATTCGATAAACAGTTGGCGAGATGGTGGCACATTATTTTTTTTACTTACAAGTGAAAGAAAGGTAATTAATTGGACGTAGATGCTAAAGCTGAATATTAGGATTTGAGATTAGAAACAAAATGTATTCAATATAAAGTCAAATGCCTTCTCCACTGACCCTTAGAAGTTACAGTGATCTAGGGGAACATCATGAAATGTTAGCTGTCTCGGTTATCACACACACACACCATATATGGAGTTAACTTACTTGTTACTTGGATTACGCGGGCAAACTGTAGATTGAAGTTTGTGCATAAGGACCACTAGCATTGGTAACACAGATCTTGTAAGGCAGGCTGCCCTCAAGTCATGCAGCTCGGTAACACATAATAGTGGTGTGGCCAAGCAGCCAGAGTTTTCTAGGCAACAGCAGTTCTCCAACACACTTGGCATAACCTCACAACGATAACAGTTACACCAGGTGGAAACGTCCCCATGGTCTCAACATTTTTCTCTTTCACGGATTTCTTCTTCTGAATAATCCGGATCATACATGTACGGCTGAATATTGGCCATAGTTCCTGAATATTGAAAAAATACAGAATCAACAGTGAGATAAATAGAAATGTTTTGCGTTGTATACATTAATGTACTGAGGTTTCACATGAAAATTCAATGTTAATGAAAAACAAGCAAAAAAGCAGCCATGTTAGAAAAACCAATTTTGCAAAGACAAGATTAATCGGGAAAACATTTAAAAATTCGCAAGGACACATGTAAGGAACATGCCATGTTAAAGTATAATTGAAATATACTTTGGTAAAGACATTTGTACATAATATAAGGTGACTAAATACAAAGCGACTAATGAGTTAATTATTTTATGTCTATGTAAAGAACAAAAAGCAAATATGTAGGGTTTGTTCAGTATGAGATAAAATGCACTCATGTTGTATAAACACATAATATTACAAAAACTCACCCTGAATGAGTTTGCAAACAGATATCCTCTCAGTAAGAATATGCCATAAAATGCCAGAGGTCATCATATCTCTGTTAGAAAAATACGAAAAAGCCTAAAGCAAAAGGCTGTTCGGATTAGGCATGATAACTGAGAAATGTATAAAAAAAGGGCGTATAATTCCTCCAAGTGCTTGAAAAATTGGTTGCTCACCAATAATAGAATTACTTATTACAAATAATGTCTTGGGAGATGCAAGAGGCAATTGTTACTGCGTTTACAGCAAACATTTTATCGTAGAGATGTACTAGTATCCAAAACATACACACAAAGGCCTCCCAGACTTACTCAGACAGTACTCGCAACAGATGTATCTATCTTTGCGCAGGATTATGGACAAGTGACTGTAAAATAGAGTAATGACCTGATGTCATAAGTAGTTCTCCCTTTCAAGTGTTACGATTTCCACTTTGCCTCACAACCCATTTTATTTATTGACCAATGGTGAATTGAGCTGGTCCGTCCCAGGCATTACAATTAACAGGCATGTCCCTCATTTGTCCCAGTGGTGCCTAGGCGGTTTGCAAAGTACTTACCAATCAAGTTGACTTGTCTTGCTATTGGTGCCTCTGCCTATTGTATATATTGTCTACAAGTCAAAACTGGGACATCCAGTGTTTTCATCACACCGCCCAACACATCGCCCAGGTATATCACTCACCTTTGCTTTGTCCATTATGTATAACAGTGTCATTAGGTACTTTTTTTTTTATCAAATCTATGCCACGATTCACAATAATTGTATTGTCATTGCCGTGTTTAATATATTGTCTCATTCAATTTGCTCTTGTGCTAACAGTTGCTTTAACACATTCCTGATTTAATTTGTTGTCCATTGGAAAACAACACCTTGGCTGTTGACGTTTGGTTACTGTGAGACAGGCATGGTATAAAGAAAGCCACAGACTCAAAAGGGTTTTTTTAAAACCTTTATTTACTAAAGTTCTTGGGTTGGTGTAATGCCTGTCTGGCCCCAACCCTAAAGGGATAGTTCCCTTAACTGATGGTTCTAATGGCTGTTGGTATCTAATAGTTCAAAATAAACGTCTGTCCGTGTTTAAACCTGTGCTTGCCCTCACTCCTTACAAAAATCTAATAGGAAGTCTTTTGAAAATGAATATAATGGTTCAACAAAAGGTGGGAATCCAAAGTTGGTTTCAGGTGGTCTTCTCACCAGGTGCAGTTAGGACAATGTCACAAAAATAAGTTCAATCAACAGGGCTGTTCGTAAGCCCTTCTCCACAGAGCCCTTGCAGTGATTTCAAGTGCCTTCAGTGTCTTTGTGTTCCCTGGGATTCCCTCCCCCAAGCTTCAACTTATTTAAGTTTCAAACACCACAAAAGAAATGTAACAGTTCCTTTTTAAGCTTCTCGGGGGCGTCGGGAAGGATCAATCCTTTCAACACTATAAAGAAAACTAACAAGTCTTCAACTTGGTTGGGCCTTTTAGGGCTCCCCTGCCCAAACTCAAGCCCCTTCCAGCTTTCCAACACAAAGTCAATGTTATCAGGATGCACTTTGATTTCCTTGTTAGGCCTCTCGGGGTTCCCTTCCCTAAGCTTAGGCCTCTTCCAACTTCCAACACAACACAAAACAAAATATATCACAGTTCCTTTATGGTTTCTTAGGGTGCCCTTCCCCAGGCTTGGGCCCCTCTAGTTCCAAACACAAGTTCAGCTGGTCAAGATGTACCTTATCCTTATATACAGTTTTTCTTATTTTTTTATTTTATTGGGCATTTATAAGGCGCTTATACAGCAAGACAAGCGCCACAAGGCAAAAGGTAAGGAAACAAATAAACTGTAGAAATTACAAAAAATAAAAGACAAAAAGCGGTCCTACTAAGCCTTGTGACATTCTGAGAGTGCAAGTGCAGAAAAAAGAGACGGTGGGTATGGGGCGCAGTTGTAAGTGCTAGAGAGAACGGGCGAAGACATCCCAAGTGAAGCGGGAGGTCAACATCCGCCAGGTAAGTGCGTGCCTAAACACAAGCCACATAACAGACGGGTGTGGGCCCAGAGGCCAGTGCATAGTGGGTGGATGCTGATGGAGATTGGGTAGAAGGCTAGGACCCTATTTGGACTCTTGAGGGGCCTGGCTGCCAATCTTGGTGATTGTGGGGAGGTTGGCAAGGGAGGACGAGAGGGAAGGAGGTGGAGAAAAGTATTGAGTTTTTGGCGGAACTTGAGGTGAACAATTCAAGCCGGAGAGAGAGAGGGAGACTGTTCCAGAGGAGGGAGCCAGTGGATGAGAGTGCCCCCAGCTCTCTGCTTGGAGAAACGTTTGACGACCAGAGAGTTAGAACGAGAAGATCGAAGGGATCTGGAGGAGAGTATTTAGTGAGAGAGAGCTGCAGGTAGCGTGGTCTCATGCCCCAGACAGCCGTATCGATGATGCAAAAGGTCTTGAATTTGACCCTTGCAGCTACCAGGAGCCAGTGTAGAGATTTTAGAGCTGGAGAGATATGGTCCCTGGGCTTGAGGCCTAGGATAAGTCTTGCAGCCCTATTCTGGATTAGTTGAAGAGGCAGAAGGGAAAAAAGAGGTATTCTGGATTAGTTGAAGAGGGCGGAGGGAACAAAGACGTATTCTTACATATCATCCTCTCATGGGGTGGAATCGGAGGCTTTTAAAAAATGCCAGGCTCTTTGTTTTTTCTAAGCGTGACAACTCTGATCCTTTGCCCCTCTCTTTATTTCTTACTATTGCTTTCCTTTATACCTTTTATCTTCAGCTGCTTCCTGCACCCCTTTCAAGTATTCCTTTCTCTTTATTGTGCACACTCGTGCTGTCTTTCATTCCTTTCGTGCCTCTTGCACACTTCTTTCACTCTTCCGTGCATGCCTGCACTTGTTTCCTTCTTTCTGTGACCCTCGGACCGTTTCCTTTTACTCTGGACTTTAATTTTCATTCTGTGCCACTAATTTACCTTCTTCCCTTCTTTCTATGCCACTAGCATGTTGCTCTTTCTTTCTTACTTTCTATTTCTTAAGACTGTCCTTTCTTCCTGCTCTGTGCCACTTTGAAAATGTAGCTTTTTCTCCCTTTCCCGCTCCAGCCACCTGCACGCTCCAGAGTTTCTCTCTCATGTGAAATTCACTGGGTAGTGTAGCACTGACGAGCGGTCTCTTCCAAATGCTTTGGGTCAAGGTTAGGGTCTCACCACCTGCCCCACAGACATCCTTGGGCCTGGCACACAGCCCAAGGGAACAACGCAATTGCACGGACACTGCCAGCATGGTTCCAGCTGCCTCACTCCGGCTTTCAGGAGACGTGGCTCCCCAGCCACACTGCAGCACAGCCCCTCTCCAACACCGAGCCATTGCCACGGCACACCACTCTCCTCAGGATCCTTCTTTATGCAGCTCCAAGCTTAGTGTCTTCTCTTGTCCAGTATGATTCCCCAGCTCGCTCATTCATCTCTGCAAGACAACACGTTTTATAGTGAAAAAAACAGTCAAGTGGAGTCAGGTGTGGGTGGTCATTAATAAATGCCTGACCCTGCCTGACTCTATAAGTGGGACAACCTGAGTTCTATCTAGGGGAGGCTTCCCTTATTTTCCCCATGTTATTTCTATGGGTAACCTATACTGATCTTAGTTACCTCATCCTCTCGGTATTTGTTGGAAATGGGGACGGGGTATGTGCTGAGATTGGAGATACCCCATAAAGGCTGAGGGAGATTAGGTTGGGGTATTTTTGGGACTTGGGGAATACCATGTCTCGCCCTTGGGTATCTGTGAGAAACCAGAACGTGTCTCACCCATTAGTCTCCGGGGGTCTCTCCCTCAGGTGGCCAGGGCACGGCCATCGCCTTTAGATCCAGACCCTGGGGGTGGACTAGTGCAGGAGGATCACCTGGGTAAGAGGTCGTCAGGGAGTGGGAGTGGGACACCTAATGGCGAGATGTGGGAGCCCTTGTAACACCTTTACCCTATCCTACCAGGTAGGATACCTCGGAACTTTACCCCCCCCCCACCACCCGTTTCCCCACAAAAATACTTTCACACAGACAGCCTGCTTCGGGTGAAAACAGACTCACACCCGAGCATTGTACCTGGCATGTCCCACTACTATGGTCGGGCAAAGTCAGGCAATTACTGTTACCAACTCACACCTGACTTCAATTAAGCTTCCCCACATGGATAAAAGGCGGAGCATGAGGGCAGACTCTAAGCGAGGCAAAGCACACAAAGGAACAGCTTTTTCCAGGCGGCAGCTGAACGAGGGGAGAATGCTGGCAAACCGTGAAGGATGAGCAAGGAGGGAGATACCCTTGACCTTTCTGGCAAGAAACCGTTCCTTTTCAGAAACCTTCAGATTAAAAGGCGTAAGGCCAGGAAACCAGACTGAAAAATCATGCATTCTGTGTCAGAGATACCCAGGGCACTCCTGCATGACTATTTGAGTAGGGGAGGAGCAGCAGCCGCTGTGGTACTGTCCTTGGCTCCAGGATCAAAGCAGCATCAGAGAAATCAACACAGCCGGTGAGTTGGGGAGACCGATGCAAGACCAGTTTGTGTTTGAAGTCAAGGTTGCAGGCAGCAACATTGTATGAGGAGTGCAAAAATTAAGAATATTAACGCATGTGATGAAAGATAGAGCAAAGCTCAATTGCCGATGGATGTATGAACTTTAATATGAATCCGAGAAGGTACGAGACAAAGTAACAGAGTGGTCTGGAACTGTGGGTGTACTCAATCGAAGGTCTCTGTGTGATGTACACAGCCAAGAAGTGACAGAAACAAAAATAAGGTGAAATTTGAGGATGAAATGAATCGAAGTAGTCCTGCAATGGTTTAAGAAAAATCCATCGCACAATCTAAAGTCTTTTTGAGAACAAAAAGAAAGCAAAGAAAGTGAGATTATAAGGTCCAAGCCCAATCGAGGGAGACCAATTGTGTCTAAGGGGGTCTGACCCTGATTGAGGGAGACCCGTGGTGAACAGTGGTCTGAGCCTGATCGAGGGAGACCAATTGTGAACTTATGTTTAAGGGGGTCCGAGCCCGATCGAGGGAGACCGGCGGTGAACAGTGAACCCGAGAACCTCTGAATGTGAAAATCCTGATGAGAAAGGAACTTTGGTACTTGTTTGTTACACCAGGCACTCTGCAATAAGAGACTATTATTGGGAAAGAGACTTTGCCGCAGAAGGCCCAGATACCTATGTTTAGAACTGCATCCTCATGGCAGAGAAGCCAGAGTGTGTCACACCTTGTCCTGTGCTGAAAACATGTGACAGGGAAGCCAACTGCTTAAGTATCCTGACCTATTGTTTCTTGAACACTTTTCTTTTGCATAAATCATTTTCCCACACCATTTGTGTTCAGAAGGATCGGCAATAGGTGTATTAGTATAGGCCCTTTTATTTTGACAGAGACTGCACTAGGACTGCGTTATTATTATTTGGTGGTCGTAGCTTGCTCCCATGCATAGATTTAGGGTTAGATAGGTGTTCAACAAACCATTGACGTTCAATAAACACCCTTAAACTGTGATCACTTGTGTATGTCTTCACTTGTTGATACCATGACTTCCTTACAGTATCCTCCTCCCAATCCCCTGTGACCCTCTACACAGGTGATCCTCCCTCACTTGTCCACCCCCAGGGTCTGGATCCAAAAGCGATGGCCCTTCCCTGGCCATCTGAATGGAAGAACCTGAGGGAGTGGGTGGGAGAACAACATCAGCTTTCTCACATTACCAACCAAGAAATGTCCCTCTACCAACGTATGCTGTTCATGGTTCTCTTATGCATTACTGTATCTTGTTTAAGTGTTTTGCAATTCATAGGTGGATATTCCCTAAAATGTGTCCTGGGATTGTGTTTGAAAGTATTTCTCCATCACATTTGCTAGTGTCATAAATTAGTCTTTTTCGTCACATAGCTTTTCTATGATTCAAGAATTTAGCAGGACATCAAGTGCTTTCAGACCCCCTTCAGTACCAGCTCACACTGAACTGGTATGGTACTGTTTTTTTGTCTTTGGGATGCCAGTTCATTGGTTTTCAATTGAGAGCATGAACGTCAACAATATCAGTCTTTACAGGGTCTAAAGCGTTCTATTGCCCCATCCCATTTGCTGGTCATGAATGCGCATTTGCCACATGTCTCATTTCATTTCTTGACCTACAATAAATGTGTTCTACCACAGCATTATTGTTACCCTCCAACACCTAGTACTTGACGTCTGTACATAACTACTTATGTGTTTCATTGGGTTGGAAATGAAAGGAGCAGTCACGCAGTCACGCATTTTGGTATGGTGTTATGTAGGCATATGAGAAAGTATCACGCCATTACCATTTGCTTGTTTGATAATCTGCTTCTGGCCTATTTCATTACATTGCCAAAAGAGGCCACTATTTTCTCTGGTCCATTGAGCACATCCCATGGAGCAGAGGTATGTCAACCGGTTTTGATTTGTGCATTACGGGGATTCTGTGTCTGCAGTTACAAGGGAGAGCATGCATGACACTAATGTAATTTGTCATTTGTATTGCGCCTTTATCCCATTGGTATGGCCTAAAAGCACTGAAGGTGAACACCCTCAGGGGACCATAGTCCAAGGGAAGGGAAAATTGATTAGAGGAGTTTAGAATGCGTGTGTGCATTTTGGCCAAAGCGAAGTTGGGTAGGGGTGGCCAGGTCCCTACTAGCTACCCATATCGAGCTGGTAAGTGGATGGGTGCTTTGAAGTTGGCAAGAGAGTATGCAAGAGTAGTAGAACTCATTATGTGTCCAGCTAGAATACATTTTTGCCGTGGGGATAGCTGCAGTCTAATGTCAGAGATGTTGTGCAATGCATCATTGGAAGTGGTGTATGGTTGTAGATGCGTGCAGGTGGGTGGCCTTGCCTTAGGCTATCTTCCATAAGCATGGAGTGTGATGTGATACACACGTGAGTTCTTGGCTGGCTTCTTGGGTGTGGCATGGATTCTCTTATGTGTTCTGCTGGAGATTGTTAGATTATTCTTGCCGTCATTCAGTGATTTCATGGAGGTTCTTTGCTCCTCCAGCCTACCTAGTGTGGTTATCTAGCTCAAGAGGGCAGGGTTTGTCAGGGTGGCAGGGGAAATAGCCATGTCTTGAGGTCCCTTTGGAAGGCCAGTCATGCAGTCTCTAGGCCTAGTGGAATGTATAGCCCTATCCAGCCCCCATCCCTCATGCCATTTCCTTGAATAAAAATGGTGCCTTTGAAACATCTCTTCCTTTCTTGTTCCACAGGGCTTATGGGAGACTTTGAAATGAACCCTTTTCTCTGGTCCATCCAACACACTCCACAGAGCACATGTATCATTCAAGGCAATGTTCTCTTTGATAAAGTTCAAACTGTATATATTTATTTATTCATTTATTTAATTAGCTTTAGCTTGCATCAAGCAAACCGTAAGCAACATAAACATACAGATTGCATTTTTACTAAAAACATTAATCAATACATTCCTCATTTCAAGATAAAAACCGACTGTAAAAATATACACAATATATCATTTTATATCACATATTGCATATGAAAAGATGAAAAGAAAAAAAACTACATACCACAAAAATGTGAGAAATTAGGTATATCAATCATAAAAGTGATACAGTAGAAAATTAATAAAAACTAGGTAAACGTAACATAATCACTTGTTTTAAAAATCTGATTGTAGCTACAGACAAGGCCAAATAATGACCACTAAAAATCATTAGTGGGGCAAGAAGCTGGGTAAACATACCAAGCTTGTAAGTTGCTCTCTATTTGTACCCTAAATGGGTTGTACACATTAAATTCCTATAATTCAAAGAATAGCTATGTTGCTCAAAGTTCCTTATAAATAATCACAGCATAAGTCAAAACCATCATTTTTCAATGTAATCTGTATTCAAATTTTGTTCACTAATTGCTTCTTAGTGAGGCAATAGTCAGCATATCCACCATTAAGGGTTCATAAGCCAATGCATTTCAGAGGTTATCTCCTTCGTCAGGGCGAACATTAATGTACATAGCTCATTTGTTAATATGCAACATACAATAACCACATCATAACAATAAAATCACAAAACCCACAAACCATATATTTAATGTAGTTGCCAGCACATGTAATTGAAAAGAATAAGATAAAACAAGTCCGTTTTGGAATCCCCAATAACATCCTTACTGGATTGTGTGTTCTAATGTTCTTTGAAGGCCCATTACCTGTCCTTCAGATACTGTTGTGAATATCTTTTCAAACATGGATCTGCTCGGTCTTATACTTAACAATGCCAATTATCATCTCTGCCGCTTGACAATCGGTAATGTGGCGGGTGGTGCCGTAAAGATCACAGTAACTAAGGTAAATAGATATGGAAAGTCAATCTAGTCACTGTATGATACGTGCTTACTAAAGGTTTGTCTTTCCTAGCCGGCTTACCTGCTGGCGTCTTCCTAACAGTGTGCCGTGTGTTGTGAGTGTTCCTGTTTGGTTACGTTACTAATCATCACCCACCAAGTATCAGGGGTCATGCAAATTTACTGTTGTAAGCATCTATCAAAATAGAAGCTTCTCCTTTCCGCAAGGGCAGACCAATCAATTAAAAGGTGTCTAAATGTCTCCATTACAGAAGAGTTCTTGGAAAACCTACAGCCTCCCTGTTGGACACACCAACCAGCTCTCCGTCCTTGAACTTCTCTTGTTCACATGAGATTAAAATGGAGCTTCATAAACAGTCTCCTAATTTCAATGTCTGGGTTTTTCATAAGTATTTAGGAAGTTGGGTGAGTGTTTTCACCTATGCTTTAAAATTAAGGAACATTTTGTAAGAGATACATTGTTCAAATACTCCTGTAGCCATATTGTCTTTTGAGGATTTGATATTAAGACTTGTTCGTTTATGCATGCAAGATTAAGACGTTCCAAACATTCCAACTTCCCCTCCATCAAAATGTCAGTGTTTCCTGTATGGAGTATCTTAGCCAAGATAGCTAACAAGGAGGAATCATCGACTGTCATGCATTTTCAATAACAACTCAGTGTTTTCCAAGTTACCATTGGTTGCAATGAAAGCAGACCCAGCTCATGCCTGATCAACTGGATAGGCGAACCTTTTTTGAAGCCGAAGACTTTCTTCCAGAATAAGCCCTCCTGAAGGTTCCATTTAATTAAAGTCATGCTTAATACTACCTCCGCGACATAGGTAATAATTGGGACTACCATTAATTTATAGAATTGCAATACATGTAACAAACAAAATTTACCATACTTCTGATGTATCAACCCTTGCAGAGCCAATGACCCCACCTTCAGCCATAACAATGCAACACTTTTTCCCTCTCTCGCATCATTGTTAAAATTAAAGCCTAAGTACCGATAGAGATCAACCTCTAGCAACGGAACAGCTGCAAGATACCAACTAAATAATGGGGTTCTCTTATTCTTCCGTGTCTTAATCACCATTACATTAGATTTTGAAGCATTTATAGACAGTTTATTATCTATGGCATATCTAGCCAGAGCCTTTAGTTATCTTTGTAGCTTGACTTGCGTTTGATCAAGCACTACAAGATCGTCCACATAGAATAACCAATCTTTACACTCTCCCCTTATCCTTGGAGGGTATGCATTAGCCATCCCCAATGTTCACTTATATCTGAGATGAAAAGATTAAACCATGCAGGGGAAAAAAAATGCACTCCTGTTTGAGTCCTCTATTCGTAGGAATTTGTTTTGACAGCTTGCCCTGTTGTTCAATCTAACATATAGCGAAGTACCAATATCCAGGTGTTTGATCAAGTGCACGAGGCTGGGTGGGCCGCCCCATCTTTTGAGTTTTGACAATAGTAATAATCTGACAACACTGTTAAAAGCGACAACAGAGTCTTTAGACACCAAATATAGCGGGGTGCCCTTTCTCAATGCCCTTTTTTAAAATAATTTAGTCTGAATCCGTTAAGTGATGTACCTACCCCCCTGACAAATCCAGACTGATTTCCATAAAAGCGTTGGGGTTTGTGATCCATTCCCTCAATCTCTCTAAAACCAATGAGGCAAATAATTTATCTGGCACGTCTAAAAATGCAATAGGTCTGTAATTAGAGGTTATGTAGGCCCTTTTTAAAAATGGCAATAATAACTGCCACCTTTCAAGTGACAGGAACATTTATTTAATCACTAATCTAGCAATGGTTACCCAAACATTTGGAATCTAAATACTGTTGGTCTTTTAAAGTGTGGAAGCACACAAAAATAACATGTCATATCCTACTGGTATTTGTCACATTTTTCTAATTACAATGTTATAGCCAAAAGACTGCCACAGGCATTGTTCTGACCCATTACCTAATAGAACAAGGGTAAGTGCATACAATGCTACACTTCAACTTTTAATTAAAAAAATGTTAATCAGAAAGTTAACATTTATCTTTCAAAGATATGACACACCATTTACAATGTTGAATTTCTTTACTTTCACATAGAGGCCTATGAAAGAGAACATGAAAATGCAGACCATACCAGACCACAAGCAAGGGAAATAGGTTGTCAAACGAAGATTTGCAGAGAAATGATGTTCCAGCAAACCAGACCTACAAGCAATTAAGTCATGAATGATCCTCATGTGCAGTGGTATGAACTTGATAAAAGCAGAGCTGTGGAAGGTGATGAAAGACCTTTTTTACCCCTCAATGTGCCCTGTATCATCAGAAGAGGTAAACGTTGAGAGATTATCAACATCTTGCACAAAGTACACCTTCAAAAGCCAGTTTTGCATGTTTTAGAGCATTTTCCAAATATCCCTGATCGCATCCCACACCACAAGAATTATCCCCTTTCAAATCTACAGAAGCGTTTCAAGTCATTACAGCAGAGTTTGAAACTAAGATTTGATGAGCAGCTCCTAGGTGTCAGGCATCACCCAGTAGGCAGAAGCTAGTGTTGGGAAACATGCCATCTTCCTTTGGATGCATGTCTTTACTTCTGTTGCATTCACTTCACCATATATTCATCAAGTCATATTTACTTCTCCATACCTTGACTTCTCCTGTCTTTCACTTCCCCTAGCATTAACTTTGTCATTACAGGGGAAGACCTTTTTTACTCCATATCTTACCCCCACACCACTCCTTAACCCAAACCCTAACCATTAGCTAGCAACCACTGGAATTTCCACCTACGCAATATGAAAATCCAGACGAAAAAGTAAATCTATGACAAAGTAAACATCTGGCGAAGGGATGGTAGACTCAGTAAGTGTTGGGGAATTGTTTTGGTAAAGTAAAGGGGGTGGGTTGAGGGGGTACCATTCCATTAAAGGTTGCCCTGTATCCCTTAAAACCTGTTGAAGCGTGAACCTGAGTGGGTATTACCTGCCATTAAATCACTCCTGAATCTGGGAATCATTGTCTCTACTGTTAGCCCATGTAATACTCCTATAATGCCTTTGAAAATGTGTGGCAAGTTTACTTATCGTTTTGTAGAAGATTTAAGGGTTGTAAATACAATGGTGGTCCCTTGCTTCCCAGGTGCCATATTCTGCCACCATGGTCTCCTAATGCCACCCATTTCATGCTAGATCTTTGTTCAGTTTTCTTTTCTGTCCCCATACACTGGGATACCCAATATTCACATTTTCACATAGAGACCAGTATACCTGCTCCAGATTACCCCAGTGGTATCCAGTCCCCTACCCTCTTCTCACTACAACTAAAATGTGATGTGGATGATATAAGCTTGTAAAAAAGGAAAGCTGCTGCTGACAGCCCTGGCTGAGAAAGAACATACAGCATCCAAGCAGAAGTTGCAATTGTGCATATAGAGAGCTCTCCATTAAGGACATATGAAAGTCACCAGCTGATACCTTCTTCCTGGAAAGAAGTGGTTTACAAAATCTTGAAACTTCAAACTGTCACCCAAATTAGAGCATTATGGAGGATGGTTGGTTAAAGCAGACAATGGATTTTAGGTCATGCATGATATAGTCAAACCCCTTCAACAGTATACTTGAGATAATACAGTGAAGCCCTGAAAATGGACTCTGGAGGCAGAGGAATCCTGCTCAATGGTAAAGTCATGTTTAGCTGAATGAACATCCTGCTCTGGGACTTCCAGATTATAGAAAATAATTCACTTTATATGGTTTGCCTTACCAGTCCTTACCCAGAAACATTGCAGGCCCCGTGCCTATGACAGTAAAGAATTGGCCCTAGCAGTAGCTGGAATGCTGCCTTGCCTGAAATCTGTTGCAGCAATGGCTTTAGAGCAGATTGGAAACATTGTGTTAGGATCTCCATTGGAGGAAGCAGTGCCCCATCCCATGCTATAGTTTCTCACTTATGGAAAACCAAGACACAGCACATGTATGTTTCTAGAACAAGTAAATATGAAATCCTTTTTAGGAACTCTTCAAACATTATGTCAATTAGGTGTTCTGTGCGTGTCCTAGCTTGACTACTCCTAGAGTTGCCATCACATACTTTTGTTGATGCTCCACACTCTGATCTCACAGGTGTACTTCTCTCTCTGACACAGAGCTAATGTACTTGATTGATGGGTCATGTTACCGAGATCAATATGTGAAACTGATTGCGGGGTATGCAGTGGTTGAAACCAGGGAGGAGGTAGAGAGTAAAAAGTTGCCCCAAATCACTTCTGCTCAGGTAGCGCAATTAGTGGGCTTTACCAGAGCTTTTTGCCTATCAGCACAGGAGTCTGTTAACATGTATATAGACTTAAAATGTGCCTTTGGGGTAGCCCACAATTTCCGTCAATATGTGAAAGCCTTGTTAGATGCTATTGTGTTACCAGAACAAAATAGCTTTAGTTAAGTGCAGCGCTCACAAACCATTGTATCATCCAATTAGTTGCAGCAACAATATTGTAGATCACACCATTAAGCTGGCTGATGCATCAGATTTGATGATGCATACATCCTCCCCACCAAAGCCAGTTCTAATCCCTCACCTTATAAAACGCTTAAAAGATGTGGCCTCGATACAAGAAAATGCTTCCTCAAGTCTAGTGAAATGGATAACTGGATGCGGAAAGGATGTCGGTTACCTGATGACTCTCTGTGGAGACATGACCAAGGTCGATTGGTGGCCCACAAGATATATATATCCTCTTGTTACTGCATCGTGATCAGGTGATGTGGGTAGAGAAGGAACGGTCATGTCACTGAATCGATCTTGAATTGCCCCTGAGATTTCAAAAGATGGCACGAGAATGGTATAATCACGATCATCTGCCTCCAGAATAATGTGGGAAAGATTGTATCTTCCACCCAGGGGAGCACATCCCCCCCCCTTACAGGCCCTTTGTGGGTCTCCAAATTGATTTTCTGCAGCTTCCACACTAATAAGTGGCAATATCTTCTTGTTATCTTGGATGTGTTCGCGGGGTGGGTGTGGGCTCACCATGTAGAAGACCAGATAGTGAAGGACTTTGTCCCCAGATTTGGAGTGCATATTAGCATTAATAGTGACGAGGGTACACGTTTTGTAAATGATATCATGAAAAAATCTTGTGTGTACTCTTGATGATTCAATATACTGTGCATTGCCCCCACTGCCTCCAATCTGCAGGAGCAGTAGAGAGGAGGAATGTGGCGTCGAAAAATAAGCTAGCCAAGATGTGCCACGAAACTGGCTTTAAATGGCCTGAAGCTTTACCACTATTACTGTTCAGCATGAGAAGTACTCCAAGCCTAAAAACAGGACTTGGTTCATATGAGGTTTTATAGGGAAACCATATGTGATTGCCTTTGCCTCCAGCTGTGAAAGCTTTTTCCAAAGATTTCCATGTAACAGATGATAGACTATTAGAGTATGTGAAGTCCTTACTCTCTTCTGTCAGTCTTGCCCATGACCAGGTCCAAGCCACGCTGCCCAGAGAACCCCACTTGTCCCCAGCCACTCATTAAAAACGAGTGATCAAGTCTTGATCATGGGTCACTAGTTAAAACCTGTGTGGGTTCCAAAATTGAGAGGCCCTTATCAGGTCCTCCTGACATCAAACTCTGCTGTCAAGTTACAGGGACACCCGACATGGGTGCATGTCACTCATTGCAAGAGGGCGGCAGCCCTGGTAAACTGATGTTTCGATTAATTGAATTCTGTCTCCTTGTTCTGTTGCATTATATTTTAATTTCTATTATGTCCTATGCCTCATCTCCAGACCGTGTAAAAAAACGATACTCTTACTAACACTCACTATCTCTGAGGTCTAGAGCTGGCCTTGGTACCGAAGGTGCTATATAGCATACTGGCAGGGTAGAACTTGTGGGTTTATGTGGGTTTATGGTGGTTAGGCAATGCGAGATTGATTTATTGGTAGGTTTTCTCCCAAAGACAGCTATACGTCCTGCAGGAGTTGTTTTATCTCCAGGTTTTAAATGCTGAGACACAAACCCTGGAGTACTAACCAGACACAGTTGTTACTAAAACCACACAAGCGCCTGAAATATCTGAAATGTATCTGTAGCCTTCCTATTTATCTGACACTATTATGATTATTCTGTTTTGTATACTAGGAGAAGAATTATGGAGATTTTAAAGATGATTTACTGGTATACTCCAGTGCCAGGTACCACATTGGTGACAAGGAGGAAGACACAAGGTGGTAATGAGATTAGGACTGCTGCTACAGTGACCCTGTGTCTGGGAATGCACAGAGTGATTTTGCAAGGACAGTGCAGCAGAGAGGATCAATGTGTTGTTAGGGAATTATTTTGAAGGCTCTGTAGTTATATTGTTACTTGTGTACAGCAATAATACTTAGAAAACAAAATGTATGCTCCAATTCATCTAAAGCTTTGTGCCAGATTACTAGAGACTTTTGTAATAGAACATGTACGATGATACAGCTTTTATGGTCCCTAATGGTGATGGAGTTTACAGAGATTACACAAATACGTAGTATGTCTCTCTAAAAAGTATAGATAATTCAGGATATCATTATCTGGTTTTGAATGCCACATTGGCAACCATGATGTTTACTGCACATCTCTCTGCCTTTCAGGTTACAACAGTTTCCTAATTGTACTGAAGGGGCAGCTATCAATCTTCAACAGCAGAGTGAGGCGTTGCCCTGAGCATGACAGAAAAGGGAAGAAGCAGATAAGGTTCATAATGGTGCATACACTCCACTTACAGCTTGGACAGGAGTCAAAATTAATAATTCATGAACAGGAGCTGAAACCAGTGCCTTGGTATTGGGCCTCACCTAGTAGGCAGGAGCTACCCCTAAGCAACCAGAAGCTAGGACAAAACATGCGCAGATATACATTTTATGTGAGAAGCAAACGTTCAGTCCATGCTTCTTTACACGCATTTCCAAATACAGAAATCTAATGTCCCATAGGTACGTGTGTATGGCACAAGTTGGCCATGCAAGCCAAAAGAAGCTCCTGGCAGCTGTTGGTGTCAAGCTAACCTGGCTAGAAGCAGGGGCTAAATAGCTCCCAGCTATTTCAAAAACTGTTGGGGGGGGGGGACTATAAGAGCAAACTTCAGGTGGCCATCTTGACCGCTTAGAAGAAGCCATCTGGTTTATTTCTGGCCAGAACTCTCCAACACCAACACAAACAGTGACCAGTTGCATGTGATTGGAACACTCGCCAAGCTGTTGCAAGAGGCCGTATATCAGCTGATAAAGAGTGTGCTAGCAGGAAGAGAGCTGCAGTGGGATATGGTGCGTGAAGAGGTGCAATATTATCTAAATTATGAACTGTTCAGTATCTGAGAGGATGTTTAGCACAACATCTGAACGAGGATCCTAGGAAATGATTCTGGAGTACAGGAGTACATGTGGCTCTGGAGGGACAGCCCACCAAGACGTATCAGAGGTGAGACCACCTGGTGGTCCGGCTACATACCTACAGTCTGCCCCAGGGATAACTGATTTGTGGTTTGGAATTGGCTCAACCTGAAAATGATGGCCTCTACAGCCACCAACATTTGCAATGCCTTAGTAAGCTGGACCTAGGTCAAGTACTGTGAGTGTTAAAATCGAATATCTATGGATGGGAAGCCTCTGGGTTGACTTACTGGTAGGTGCAGGGCTCACAAAATCTACAAGCCCACTCGCATTTGCATGGTGTTAGGGGAGTTTTCCTAAAGTGAACTTGAGGTAAGACTTCATAAAACTATCCCTTGGCATACAGGTCCCCAACTCTTACTATAAATCTGTACTACCCAAAGGATCTTGGTAGAATGGCAGAGCAGCCAGGCTTATCATATGAGGAAGATGTGAGCTGTAGGTAAGTACACTGAACCCAGTAAATACAATAGTCCAAAGAAACTCTGAGACAGTATATGTTATATGAAACATATAAATGTATTATTATTTACACAAGGAAGATAGATAAATCATTATTTCAATAATCGACAAACATAGGAATTCTTAATAAGACTTTCAGAGGTGAATACTTCAATAGTAGTTGATCATGCTTATAACTGTTACAGAGTTTGACACTAATGACAGTACTACAGTATTATCGGTACTCGTGTTACTTTACAGATAAACAGTAATTGGATTTAGCTAGCAAAACCATATCAGATCAAGTCATTTGGAAGGAAAAAGGTTGGTTATACACACAGCGGCAACTCTTAAGGTTCTAGGGACCCTTTTTGGAGCTTCTCATGCTTTAAAAGTACAATCCCTAACTATACAAAATAGTCAGTTTAGGAGTGGTGGCAAAGTCTTACAAGGTAGCAGAATAAGCATAGATCCTTCGTATACTTTCAGTCATTAGTATAAGATGCTCAACAATATTACACAAGTTAGGGGGACCCTGCAAAAGTATTCCCTAAAGGGACACAAGTTGGCAAGCCTGGGTCAGAGGTAGGGTAGACACCCAGATACCTCTTCACACACTTCAGTCACACTGGAGCGACACTTCGGCTAAAGGTAAGGTCTACCTTTTAGCCTCACAGTACCTTAAGTTAGAAGAAGTAAAGGTAGCTGGATTCTCCTCTGTGCAGCAGTGACGGACCCAGTCTCCTGATTCCTCAGTCTTGGTGATGCAAGGAAGGGCTCAGAATGGGATGTCTCAGCAGCGGTCTCGAGAGGACACTTGGCACAGATTTCTTTGGTCTCCTTGGTCGGTCTGCAGTTTTGGCACCTTTTTATCAGCTCTTACAAATGACGGTGTTCGCCCAGTCAATCTTCAATTCTGAAGTCCTGCACTCTGGTGAGGGGACTTAGATGAGTGGGATCGTGCCTCTTGAGGTCCAACTTGAGCTCACCGAAGTTCTGGATGGGTTAAGCCTCACAAAGACGGTGCACTGCAAATGGGTCAGAGGTCTCCTGATATTCGCGGTCTGTAGCTCTGGAAAGACACAGCACCTTGGGAGATGGCTCAATTTGTATTTTGTCCCAGGACTGGTTGCTCCCACCAGTCAAAGGGAAGGAGTCATCCTCTTCGTGGCTCCTCTGTCTATCAGAAAACAGTGCCAGGACTGCAGTGGTCACGTCATGGTTACTGGAAGAGTCTGCAGGTGACTCTGGTCATCTTCAGACCTTTTGTTCCCGTGGTTGACTTGCCTTTCACCTCAGAAACCTCACCTTTTATTCGGTTTTCCCACTCACTCCTCTGCAAACTCTCTCAGCATTTTACAGAAAGGAGTGGGTGGCTGTCCAATTAGGTGTGAGGAACCTGAGGGCATCCTCACTTCTTTTTCCTATGAATCCTCCTCTCAGGTAGCCAGGGAAAGGCCATCGCTTTCAGATGCCGACCCTGGTGGTGGCTATGCGAGGGAGGTTCACCTGGGTGGAGGGAACATGGGGACTGAGGAGAGGAAGTCCTTAGGTGAGACATGGTATCCCCCCTTCCCTGATCAAAATGAACCTTCTATCCCTCAAGCCTTTGTAGGCTACTGATTACTGACAGCCCTTTTCCATTTCTTCCCGTCAAAATGTCCCCCAAAAACATCACCTCAACACTTGGATGAAGAAGAGAACATCTAGGAGGACACTTCCTCATTTGGGTGAGATAAACACATACCAGCCTTATAATGTTAATGCAGACCCATTTCAATCAAGTACCAAGATGAGGAAGAGACAACATAGAGTTATGCTCACTTTCTTTAACCCCTTAACTGCCAGGCTATTATGCAAGTCTATGCAAAAAGGATGATCATATTCGTCCTTGGCTCTTACTGGGGTTAATTAAACCCTCCCCAAACACCACTCTGGTACTGAGACGAAGAAGAGGGCTAAGGAGGATTTCAGATGGAGCCATCAGGCATGTCCTGTTAAGGAGTTTTACTATGGTCAGGCAACTGGACTGAATGACCCACACCTGCGATCATTTAACAATCCCAATGTATATAAAAATGCAGACTGCACAGCACGAGAGGAGAGAGACAGCATGCTGGAGCATGGAGCCGGCTGGAGCAAAGGAGGCTGGAAAGAGGCGTATTGGAGACACAGGAGCAGGAGACACGGGCGCTGGAAGACGTGTCGAGCTGGGGAATGTGACGGTAGGGTAGAGGTCGGCCGAGAGAGGGTCTGGAGGTCCTGCAACCCTCTGTCTGGCAGAAACAGCAGGAGCTGTGGGGTGCTGAAGCACTCCAGTTGTTGTGGGTCTCCAGGAGAGTGAACACTGCTCTCTATGACCTCTACAAGGTAAGAGCGGTGGTATTAGAGGCTGAAAGCAGAACAAGGAACGGAAAGAAGCCGATGGGAGCCGCAGTGTTAAGTCAGTGAGTGGAAACAGGGAACACTCATAAGTAGCCAGCCCCAAGGACCAGGCATGGAGGGGAACAAGGGGGGACACTGTGTGTAACACAACATGTATACAAGGGAACCTGCTGCATAAATGCGATAAAGGTGAAATCGCATGGTAAACACTCTCCATGGGGGTGCCGCAAGTAGGCTTTGCCCCATAGGCCCGGGTTTAACACATGGCCCATGCACCATGTCTGAGGGAGTTAAGAACTTAATTCAGGCTGCTCATCTCCAGCAGACCTCAGTCGCTGGGAACAGCACTGGGTGATGTAATCAAGGTCAGCGAGACAGTCCCACAGCTACTCGTGGGAGCTGGGGAAAATCAACCTGGCCAGAGAGGCACTTGCATGGTACCAAGGCAGTTTTAAATTGTCCCTTGGCCAACGGGTATGGGAATGAGGATGTGGAATGGAGGGGCGCTCCAAGAAGAGCCAATCAGATGGTATGTTTTGGTGTTCCTTGAAAGTAACAAGACCCCAGTGTCCACAACACTATTTTTTGCGAAGGTTACTATCTTGCAGGTGCCCTGTGAATGTCTCCCTTCCCACTAGTTCAGGGTGTCTCGTGTTCCTTCCTTTCCAGTGCTAGCCAATGGCAGATGAATAAAGACCTGGAGGTCAGCATAATTATGTTATTACTAATTTCAAACTGTTTGCGGGGTGGAGCAGGAAGCAATGTGGTGCCACACGGGGAGGAGAAGAGCTGCAGGGGGTAGGTCTGTTTGCTCCAATCATGTCTAACTAATGTCTAGCCATAGGGGCATGATATAGTCTAACCAATTAGCTTCTTGAGAACCGAGAAGACGTGAAGTTTGAAGTGCAACTGTTTCTAACTGCACAAGCAATGTATTAGCGGAATAAAACTACTGTCCTATGTGGGCCAGTTTATCAGCTCTCATCAACCAGTTCTGTTCCACCGAGGAGAAGGCCAATGTTGTCAGGTGAGAGTGCGTGGGTGAGCCTGTGGAGAAGGCGCAAGCGAAAAGGAGAGACAAGGGGGAGAGGAGTGACTAAGGTTGAGTGTGGGTGTTGCAGGGAGAAGGGCATAAAAATAGAAGTGGGGGGATGCCTATGATAATCAGGGCGAAGAGTAAGGGCAGCCGAAAGACAGGAAATAATGGCACATCAAGATAGCCCCCTCAACCATATCTGTAAAAGAATTGCCCAATATCGTGATAAAATATCAACGTATAATTTTCAGTGGGTCCAGGAGACTGCAGGTCAATACTTCCATGTGTGGCCTGGAGAAGGAACGTTCCATAGTAAAATAATATAAAATATGTTCTCATATTTGTTAACCAAATACAAGGGCTCAAAGTTAAAGAGTAGGCAAAATATATTGGGGCTCTGGAAATTGTACGAGGAAACAACCGGGGAGCAAATGAAGAAGCAGGGGGATGGGACAAAGGAGCGGGACAGACCAAGTTCTCCGCCCCTTCCCTACGGTGTCTATCCGACATTACAGCCCGTAGCAGGGTATACAAACCTGCAACAGGAAAGCCCAAAGGGGGAAAAAGAGACAGAGAAAAGGGACAGGGACACATGGCAGGATGAGGCACACAGAAGGTGGAGAGGGGAGAGAAATACTTAGCGTACATTGAGAAGAACACATGACAATAGGTGGATGCATCTTTTAACGAAGCAGAAGGGGGGGTAATAGAAGAGGAGGTGTGGGAAAAAAATAGAGAGAAAGGGGACAAGGGGGAATGGTTGTCAGGGAGGATAAAATTTAGACTGGACAATGAAGAGGAGAGAGAGGAGGAGGCAGAAGGAGGGGACGAGGGAAGTGAGGCCTCAGATGAGGATGGAGGAGGGGGAGATTTTAGCAACAGAGAGGGCAATGAGTGGACACCCGATAACGACAGGGGAAGGGAAAGAAAGCAAAGATGACGGCAGGACAGCGATGAGCCCGGAAGGGACTGGTCACCCTCAATTCGTGTAAGGAAGTGTAAGGTAAATGTTGGTCTGGCTCAGGCAACAGAAGGGGGAGGGGGACAGGGCCCAGAACAAGGCAGATGCTGCTGTTACAAAAGGGCAAAGGGGACGCACATTACATAGCGTGGCAGACAATGGACCAGGACAGCCTAATATGTAGCCTGCCCTCACTTGTGGCAGAGCTCAGCAAATGGATACATGTGCTTGAGAAAAAGACAGCTGGGGTGACACTGGCAATAGGGGACATGAAAAGATTATTTGCAACCATAATAGGAGAGCAATGGGAAAAAATATGGGTGCAGGCGGGGAACAAGAGGGTGAAATTAAACACTTACGCTCACAATGGGGTTTTGTTCAATAACTGTCAAGCACACATATGGGAGGTCCTGAGAAGCATGTACCCAGATAGCTACAATGCTGCAAAGGTGGAAAACAAACTGGTGCAAAAGAAATTGGCACTGTATAGAATGGAAGGGGCAATCCTTGTACCTGGCGTTGCCGCAGTGGCATCCGCCCAACAGGGAGGGTTTCCCATGGGGAACGCACCGCAGCGGGGGGTTATGTGCAGCCACAGTATATGCCACAGTGGGGAGCCCCACAGCAGGGGAATTACATGCTGGGGGCATACTTTCCAATGGGAAGAGGTACCCACAACGAGGAAGAGGAGGAAGATACCGGGGGCAGGATACAGGGTCTTCGGACCATGCTTTATATGCAGGAACATGGGGCACTTTGCGCATACATGCCCTTTCGGGCAACAAGCTCAGGCACAAGCAATGCAGATGGCAAAGCAGCAAGGGGTTGTCACAACAGCATTGGCAGCAGATGCAGCACCCCCAGCCCAATTGCAGCATGGACAGATGCCCCTGCCACAGGGGCCACAGCAGATCCAAGGGGAGCCAACAGATGGTGGAATGGCACCTCCAAATGTGACACAAACGCCAGTAATGGCTGCAGGAAGTACAGTGGTGTTAGGACAGAACATGGTACCCCACTACACCGGGGTCAATGTTGTCAGAGGAAATAGTTTCCCTTTTCCACAGAGTAACCCACAACAATAGGGAGGCCTGCAGAAAGCTTTAGTGTGTCCAGTCCTAGCAGTAACTGATGGCCCCAAAGAGAAACCCGAGGTAGCAGAGAAAACAGGACCAAGGGAGTTCTTATTACTCATAGATACAGGAGAAACCAAATCTTGTATAAGGGAGGGGGATTCCCACTAGCAAACAAAGTGATGAATATGCAGGGCTTCTCTGGGGCAGTAGTGACGGTTCCAGTAACTAAAGACTTATCACTAACAATAGGGATGCAGCTGTTATGACTACTATTCAATTTAAGAAATTCAGTGCAAATTAACGTAATATTATTTGGTTCACTGAATCCTTACCTGTAGAAGAAAGATGTTTGGGGAAGAAAATGGGGAGCCTTCCCAGCTCCGCCTCTGACCCCCAAGAGTTGATACAGGGGCAAAGGTAAAGTTGGGGCAACCCTCCTGGGGAATAAAACCCATAAGATGTATATCAGGAATGGATGTCCAGATGTGAGGTTTCCTATCTGTACATGTGGTGCAGAGTGATTCAGTCGTAGACAAGAACTCTCTCACTGTAAATCGATGGGTGGTGCACGTGTTGCGCAAAGTAGGAACTAGTGGGACTGGATTCCAGTGATGAACAAGTTGTGATAGAAGTCGGGACTCAGGATAGTTTGATATGGCTGTGATCCGTAAAATGGAAAGTGAAATTTTGTAACAGCTTAAAAAATGTTTGTAACTCCTTTTCTCTCAGAAGGAATTGTACGGAGACAGACCTTGGCAATTTGTGGCAGGCTTAAAGAAATTAGCAGCAAGGAGAATGTGGTTTTTCCCTTTTTGCTTCCGTATATTCCGCTGAGAGCAGAGAGGAACAATTTGCATGAACCTGTGAAAGCAGGTTAACTAGAAATGAATTCCATGGCAGATGTTGTGTTCAAAGTCACACAACATAGTGGAAGTGCTCAGTTAGGACAGCAGAGGTCGGATGGCTAACGAGGTAAAGAGCAGGGAGAAAGGAATAGAAGGTAGGGAAGGGGCAGACTGGAAGAGAAGTAAAAAAAGGAGCACTTCATGCAACAGCCCGTAAGCATCTGGCTGTCCGGTTCGAAGTAACGTGCCATCTTAGGTTGGAGTTTAGAATTCATAGGAGGAGACTAGACCAATAAGAGTGTTTGCAAGGATAGGACAATTGAACGGTCATGTTGGTAGGGGGTAATTTATGACATTATTTATGTATTTTCCACTTCTTTCATAGGGAATACCTATGTATCACAGTATGCCCCCCTTTTGAGGGATTTGGCCCAGGCTTCCAAGGACTTGATCTATGAAATTGTCTGATGCAATCAGGGGCATGTACCTGTGAAGCCGGTTCCCAAGTGCGAACGGATGGAGCATGACACTTCCAGTCAATTAAATAGTAAAGTCTACCGTGGAAATAGCGGGAATCAAATGTTCTGGCAACCTCGTATTCTGGTCCGGACTGAGTGTCAACCGGAGGGGGTGAAGTAATGGTTTTCCTATTAGATTGGTCCTTAATGTGAGGTTTAAATTGGGATACATGAAAAACAATGTATTCTGGACCAAGAAATTGGTAGTTTCAATTGATAGGCTACTTTTCCGATGGTTGCCAAAATAAAGAAAGGTCCATAATATCTGGGAGATAGCTTGGGTGGACCAAATGACGAGGGAGAAATTTGGAAGCTAACCACACCTTGTCACCCACTTGTAGAAGTGGTGCTGCTGTTCTTTTCTTATCAGCTTGTTTCTTTTGTTGTTTTCTGGAGTCAGTTAAGGCAGATAGGACCTTTGAATGACCTGTTTTAATAGAATACATCAAGGAATTTACCGTAGGACTTTGGGAGTGTCATGGGTATCAGGCAGGTAGTTGGGGCAAGCTGGCTGGAGGCTTGGCAGGCCTGGCATAGGCACACAAAGAACCCATAGCAAATCCCTCCTTTAATTCCTTCCTAGTGTTTGTAGTAACTTCCTGGTTACCACTTCCTGTTGCCAAACAGGAAGTGCATGATGATTCATGAGCTCTGTAGTGTTTGGGTGTGGCTGGCTATATAAGCCACACCCAAGATTCTTCCAGTGCTTCGTGTTGTTTACTGTGAGCTGTATCAGCAACACACTTGCCGTGCTCTGGATCAGCCAGCTTCTGCTTACTTGCTCCGGATCATCCTGCTTCTGCTTACCTGCTCCGGATCATCCTGCTTCTGCTTACCTGCTCCAGATCATCCTACTTCTGCTTACCCACTCCGGATCATTCTGCTTCAGCTTACCTGCTCCGGAAGAACCTCTGTTCTTACTCCACGCCGCAGCTATCTCCACTCAAGTGGGGACTTCTACACCGGCACCTGTAAGAACAAAGAAGAACTGCATTAACACGCGCACATCAGTAACGCTGCACATACTCACCAAATCTTCCCGCAACGCTGCAATCCAGGTCAGTTGTACGAGCGCACAAACCCCTGCAAAAGAAAGAAGAGACATTATTCATTGGGCTGGCCCCAATAACGCGGACACTTAGTTCACTGCGCTCGCGGTGCATACTTACCTAAAGCCTCCGTGTATTCTCACCCAACCACCAAGTCTCCCGTAGCGCTAAACCCGGACTCGAGGCGCTAATACCACATAATTTCTCCTGCAAGGGAAAGGGAGAGACATTACCAGGTGCGTTCGAATTGAAGGCGCTGCGCAAACCTACCAGCAGCTAGCTTCTACACGCAGCGCTACTCACCCGCAAAAATACTGGCAAACAGACAATACGGACAATTTTGGACACTCAACATTCTCCATGTAACGTTCACTTGTGGGAAGGACTTTCTAAGAAGAAGAAGAAACTGGCACCTTGAACACTCGGCCTTGCTGTGAAGGCATAAAATAGCGTTTGGCATCTGAACTCAGCCTACAGACATTGGCACCAATCACATGAGTGAATCGCGCCCCTGCGGATGCAGGATGGCGTGTACACCCTACCAAAGATCAAGGTAAGCCCATAGGGGGACATCACTGCACACAGTAAAGAGAGGGGAAGGGCCCAGGGGAATCAGGTGAATTCAGGTCTGAGTGTACACCTTGTATTTGACAGGTATTCCTCTGGGTGAAACAGGGGAAGTGAAGACTCTGGGTCAAGGGAGGCTCGTCCATCGCTCCTGCAGAGACACAGGTGAGTGTGACAGAACACAAAGCCATCCTCAATACCTCAGCCCGAGTGATGTAAACCTCCGAGGTAGACCAGCTTTCCCTATTGTTAGGTGAACTATGGGCCGAGGTGCATGCAGCCTGCTCTGAGACAAATGCCTTAAGGCGCAAACTGGTAGTCAACAGGGACAAACCAGACGATTTGGCAAGACAGCTCTCACAGACCCAAGCTGGTCTAGCACCCCGACCAGGTGGAGATCCTCAGGGGCAGCCTACCGTGGAACCTGTAGCCGCACCCATTCAGGTATTGCTTCCAGGCAACATTCCTTTAGCACCCCCGGAACGCTTCTCTGGGGATCCCACGAAATTTGGAGCGTTCATGAATCAATGCCGGCTACACTTCATATGCAAACCAGACACTTTTCTGAATGACTAAGCTAAAGTAGCTTTTGTCCTCTCCTATTTAGGAGGGCACGAGGCGGACTGGTCTGTCCTGTTAGTGCTTAAGGACGACCCTTTACTGAGAAATTTCCTTTAAAAACTATTTGCCCATCGGACTCGAGGTCAGGCCCTGGAGGATGAGCTACTCTCTCTGCGACAGGGTGGCCATGATCTTCTCTCATATGTTGCCACATTCAATCGCTTAATAGCCGAATCAGGTTGGCCAGAGGAGAAACAAATAACGTTATTTTATCGAGGACTGAGAGGAGAATTAAAAGATGTCTTGGCGCAAGTAGTTAATCCTCCCGAAGATTGCAGTGAATACATCGACCTAACTATGCAACTAGACCACCTGTTACAGGATCGCAAGGCCGCCTGAACCAGATCAGAGCATAGACTAGTGTATGCCTGACCAAAGGAAGCGTCCTATCAACAAGCTTCAGAAACACACTCAGGCCCATGCAATTGGGTGTTCTCAGTGGACCCCTCACCAAGGCAGAGCGAGAACGGAGGTGTCAGGAAAAACTTTGCTTATATTGCGGCCAATCTGGTCACTTCCTCCAGAACTGTACAGTTAAACCCCCACGGAAGACAATGGGGGCACTAGATAACACAGGGGAAGACACAGATGTGGTAGCGGAAAACTCCAATGTCCGGCAGATGTAGAGGTTGACCTATCAAGCCAGGAATGGAGCACTCAGATCTCACATTTCAGTATACCTGTGGTTTTGGTAGACCCTTCACAGCCCACCCGAATGTCGGGCTATTGGGAACTACCTGGACATAAACACTGCAAAGACCTTGGGATTGGCATTCCACCGTAGAAAGCATGACAGCTGTGGATGGCACACAACTCCTTTCGGGACCAGTAACACAGTGTACTTCCACCATCACCTTAATCTGCCAAGATGGTCACAGGGAAAGTATTAGATTCGACCTAATCGCTGCACCTCAATTCCAGCTGATTCTTGGGATACCGTGGCTAGAGACGCACAACCCAAAGATAGATTGGCAAGCTCGAACCTTACTCTTTTCGACGGAATGCGCCTCTTGTTAGGACAACAAAGGGATCCAAGGAAGGTCATTGTTAGCTTCACAGGAAAAGATAGCAGGTTTAGGCTTGGTGGGCACTTTATCAGAGGAATACCAGGAGTTCCAGGATGTGTTTGTGAAGGAGCAAGCTAATACACTACCACCACATCGAGTTTACGACTGCCAGGTTGACATGCAACCAGGGGCACAAGTACCGTGCAGCCGCATTTATGCATTAACCGAGGAATAAAACATTCATCTACGGACCTACTTGGATCAATACCTGGCCAATGGCTTCATTAGACCATCTAAGTCACCAGCTGCCTCCCCTCTCTTCTTCGTACCGAATAAAGAGTGGGACTTAAGAACGTGTATTGATTACCGGGCCCTAAATCAAGTCACCATAAAAAATAAGTACCCGTTACCTCTGATACCAGTACTCATAGACCAGGTGAGACAAGCAAAGATTTTCACCAAGCTAGACTTACGCGGCGGATATCACCTGGTACGCATGAAGAAAGGGGACGAGTAGAAGACTGCGTTCTGTACCCGCTATGGCTTGTATGAATACCAGGTCATGCCCTTTGGGCTTTGCAATGCCCCGGCTGCGTTCCAGCATTTTATGAATGATGTGTTACGGGAACTCCTCGATGTCTGCGCAGTCGTCTACATCAATGACATTCTGATCTACTCCACCACTCCCCAAGAACACATAGCCCACGTGCAAGCTGTACTCTGCAAACTGCGTGAAACCAACTGTACGCAAAGCTAGAAAAATACTCCTTCCACATCACCGAGGTGGAGTTTCTGGGATATGTACTGACACCGCAGGGGATGAAGATGGACAATAGAAAAGTGGAGGCAATCCTCACTTGGTCCTCACCCACGTCTGTAAAGGGAGTACGAGTTTCCTAGGGTTTGCAAACTTTTATCGAAGCTTCATACCAGGATTCTCACATATTGTACATCCAAAAACGTTCTTGCTGCGCAAACACCGAAAGTTTGAATGGACACCAGCGGCAGAAGAAGCTTTCCGAGCTCTCAGGGAAAAATTCACCTCAGCCCCAGTACTGCAACACCCACAGCCCGATTTACCGTACATCGTGGAGACGGACGCTTCAAGCATTGCTATGGGGGCAGTATTGTCTCAACAAAATCCTGTAACCGGATGCCTTCATCCCATTGCCTTTTGGTCAAGGAAATTTTCCCCAGCAGAATTAAACTATGCGATTTATGAGAAAGAACTCCTAGCAATCAAAAGCGCACTGTGTGAATGGCGACATTACTTACTAGGAGCAAAACACACCATCACAATAATAACAGATAATCAGAACTTGCAATACCTACGCTCTGCAAAAGCTCAGTCTTCTAGGCAGCTCCGTTGGGCCCTATCGTCAATGGTATATGACTTTGTAATCACCTACGGCCCCGGAGTTAAGAATGGGAAAGCAAATGCGTTATCCCGCATTGGCACAGGAGAGGAAGTCTACAATGCCCCTAACCCGGTGGGGATCATAGCGAGTCATAAAATTCTCGGCCTCTGCATCAGCCCATCTCCGTTAAATACACTGCAGGAAGCAATGAAAGAAAACATGTCTGAAGAAGACCGACTGGCTTGGGACACGAAGGGAGAGCAGTTCACCATTCAAGACAAACTACCATACTACCAAAAACGGCTCTACGTTACAACTAAGGATATGCAACAAGCAATCATATCAGATTACCACGACTCGCTGTTAGAAGCCCAACCGGGTATAGCCAAGACCATGAAGAAAGTAAGCAAATCTTATTGGTGACCAACTTGGTGTGAGTATATTGCCACCTACATAGGCACCTGTGAGGTGTGTGCACAATACAAAACATCCAGGCAAAAACCAGCCGGCCTCCTTCAGCCAATCACCATTCCACCAGCGCCCTGGCACACAGTATCAATGGACTTCGTCACTGACCTACCTCCTAACTCAGGTTATAATACCATCCTCGTAGTAGTTGACCTCTTCTCCAAAATGGTTCATTTCATAGCTCTAAAAGGTATTCCCTCAGCTCAGACCCTGGCGCAGGTTTCGTCAAGTTACATGGATTCCCTACCGTAATTGTTTCTGACAGAGGCAGCCAATTTGTATCTCATTTTTGGGAAAAATGTTGTGCCCTGGCAAGAGTAGAAGTCCGTCTGTCTTCTAGTCACCACCCTCAAACGGACGGCCAAACCTAGCGCACGACCCAGACCATGGAACAGTATTTGCACTTTCTATTACACCAAACAAGCCAAAGCTGGACAGAAATTCTATGGATGGCGGAGTATGCCTAAAACAACTCAACACGTTCATCAACCCAAGCAACACCCTTCTTTACTATATGTGGTCGAAACCCCAGAACGTCGGTCTATGATCCACCAGACACACATTGAAATACCCGCAGTAAAGAATCTACATGCCAGCATCATGAAAGCAGACAAAGAAGCCAGCAGGAACCTACAGCAAGCCAAAGAAACACAGAAAAGAAACGCTGATCGCCATCGTCGAAAAGCCCCAGATTATCAAGTGGGAGACTTGGTCTGGCTGGCAACTAGACACATCACTTTAAAGGGTCCCAAAAAATTTCAGCCTAGATACATCGGCCCGTATACAATTGAAAAAGTAATTAATCCAGCATTCATGAGACTGGCGTTACCTCAACATATGCGTATACATCCCGTATTTCACGTGTCACTATTAAAACCAGCACATCCAGGAACCCGAACTTCCACACCTCCCGCACCCATACAAGTGGGTGAAGAAGCACCAGAATATGAGATCAAGAACATATTAGATTCCAAATAAGTATGAAAGACCCTGTATTATTTGATTGACTGGAAGGGGTACCGACCCCAGGAAAGATCATGGTAACCCAGCACACACATGCATGCCCCCCGATTGGTGCGGAAATTCCATCGGGGCCATCCTGAGAAACCAAAGCCCTCATACATACCATTAGGAGGGGTCTTGAGGGAGAAGACTGTCATGGGTATCAGGCAGGTAGTTGGGGGAAGCTGGCTGGAAGCTTGGCACGCCTGGCATAGGCACACAAACAACCAATAGCAAATCCCTCCTTTAATTCCTTCCTAGTGTTTGTAGTAACTTCCTGGTTACCACTTCCTGTTGCCAAACAGGAAGTGCATGATGATTCATGAGTTTGGGTGTGGCTGGCTATATAAACCACACCCAAGATTCTTCCAGTGCTTTGTGTTGCTTACTGTGAGCTGTATCAGCAACACACCTGCCATGCTCTAAATCAGCCAGCTTCTGCTTACCTGCTCCGGATCATCCTGCTTCTGCTTACCTGCTCCGGATCATCCTACTTCTGCTTACCCCACTCCGGATCATTCTGCTTCAGCTTACCTGCTCCGGAAGAACCTCCGTTCTTACTCCACGCCGCAGCTATCTCCAGTCAAGTGCGGACTTCTACACTGGCACCTGTAAGAACAAAGAAGAACTGAGTTAACACGCGCACATCAGTAACACTGCGCATACTCACCGAATCTTCCCGTGATGCTGCAATCCAGGTCAGTTGTACGAGCGCACAAACCCCTGCAAAAGAAAGAAGAGACATTATTCATTGCGCTCGCCCCAATAACGCGGACACTTATTTCACTGCGCTCGTAGTGCATACTTACCAAAAGCCTCTGTGTATACTTACCCAACCCCCAAGTCTCCCGTAGCGCTAAACCTGGACTCGAGGCGCTAATACCACAAATTTCTCCTGCAAGGGAAAGGGAGAGACATTACCATGCGCGCTCGAATTGAAGGCGCTGTGCAAACCTACCAGCAGCTAGCTTCTACACGCAGCGCTACTCACCCACAAAAATACCGGCAAACAAAAACAATACGGACAATTTTGGACACTCAGAATTCTCTGCGTAACGTTCACTTGTGGGAAGGACTTTCTAGCCAGTGAAGAAACTGGCACCTTGAACACTCGGCCTCGCTGTGAAGACATAAAAGAGTGTTTGGCATCTGAACTCAGCCTACAGACATTGGCACCAAACACATGAGTGAATCACGCCCCTGCGAATGCAGGATGGAGTGCACACCCTACTAAAGATCAAGGTAAGCCCATAGGGGGACATCACTGCACACAGTAAAGAGAGGGGAAGGGCCCAGGAGAATCAGGTGAATACAGGTCTGAGTGTACACCTTGTATTTGACAGGTATTCCTCCGGGTGAAACAAGGGAAGTGAAGACTCGGGGTCAAGGGAGGCTCGTCCATCGCTCCTGCAGAGACATAGGTGAGTGCGACAGGGAGCAAGAAGGAGTTATGATAAGTATGCTGGAAGGGTGATAACCATAAGTGCAGAAAAAGGGGGAAGTGTTGATGGTTCTATGATGGGCATTGTTATATGCAAATTCAGCGAGGGGTAATAGTTCTGTCCAATTGTTTTAAAGAGCTGACACAAAAATAGTGTTCAAGAGTTTGGTTCAGTCTTTTGGTTTGTCCATTGGTTTGGGGATGGAACCCTGAACTTGAAGCGCATTTGATGCCTAAAGTTTTACAGACAAGGGTCCAGTATCGAGATGTGTACTGGGAACCGCGTTCTGAGATTATGGTGTCGAGAAAGCTATGTTTTGAGAAAATAGATTGGGGGAATATGGTGGCCATTTGTGCTGCAGTGGGTATCTTGGAAATGGCTACAAAATGGGCTAGCTTGGTGAAATAATCGATAGTGACCATAATGGCAGTGTGGTTGTTAGAAGGTGGAAGATCTACAATGAAATCCGTTGAGATTTGTTGCCAAGGTTTGATAGGAATTGGTGGTTGAACCAGTAACCCAAAGGGGTGTTGGTGGGAGGTCTTGGTTTGACAACAAACAGAGCAGGAGTTCACATAGTCATGAACGTCTTGAGAGATTTGTGGCCACCAGAAATGACGGCTAAGCAACAAAAGGGATTCAGACTTAATCAGATTCCGACTTTAGAAAGTATATGATACTGGAGGTACAAGGATGTGGCACTTAGTCTGGAACAAATCGAATTTACATGTTGTTTTTGTGGAGAAACCAGAATGCAAGAGACTCTAAAGCACCTTGTACTAACTTGTAATTACTTTGAGCCTAAACGCACGGTCTGTCTGAAAGACAGATTTAACAAGGATCTTGATATGTCTATGCACTTGTTTTGGAGCCGTTGTATGTGGGGTAAAAACATTTCCTTAATTTTAGCTTTGAACTTATTAACCCAGGATATTACGGAGGAATTGGAAAAAAGGAATCAGACACGCAATGTTTTTATATTGGAAAATTAAGGGTTGTGATAGATGTTTTATGGAGGATGAATTCACATTGGGGATCTTTTATCTTTTATCTTTTATAAGTGTATAATGGTATGTGTTTCAAAAAATGAATTGTTTATTTTTATTATGTGTACTGTGTTCTATAAGGTTTCATGTAAACTAATAATGCAACAATAAAAACAAAAATTTAAAAAAGGGTTGCTTTTACTCCTCGATGTCCTGCAATCACAGTGTCATCCGGAGAGGCTCCTTTCTCAATTCCTCAGTAGGAAGATAGAATTGTGTATCGTGAAAATATATATTTTTTGCTGTGAGGTTGAGTCTTTCCTTATCAATGGAGTGGGTGGTATCCATTGTGGATATTGCATCTCTAACCGTAGTCAAATAGTCTTTAACTAAAAAGATGAGAGTGGAATCTGGGAACATTCTTTCTTTTTGAAAGGAGGGATGGCGGTTGAGCATCTGGATAGAACATCTGTCATCCGCCGCCACCGAGACTGGCGGATACTTCAGCGTTGCCTCTTGCGGTATGGGTTTAGAGGGTGGTAGTACTTCCTCTCTTTTTGTGGCTCGGGTTGCTGTTCTAGCTTTCTCAATGCAGAGCCCGCCGGGAGTACTTATTCCTTCTCCTCCCGGCAGACGCTGCGTTGCAACCCTCACTGGATTGTTTCTCAGCTTCGGGGTTTACCCTTGCTCCTGACACTCCCCTCGGATCGTCAGTGCTTCCTATTCTCCTTCTGTCTTTGCCTCTCGAGCAAAGCTTCCTAAACTCACAGCTTTGCTGTTTCTTACCTGTTCCCTGTTTTTCTCCTGGCTCGCGTCTCCTTCCTTCGAGGCACGAGTTTGGTCTTCTCTCCGCCTTCGTTCCTTTTCTCCTCTCCTCCTGGTATCTTCCTTCCGCCGGTGCCCGGGTTTCTTCCTATTTTACTCCACCTACCTGGGCTCCGTGCTTCACGTGTGCCGTCAAGAGTGTACTGAACTTCAGCCACACCTACCTGCTCAACTTTTGCTGCTGATCCCCATCGCATTCTGGTCAGTGACTCTCTCTGGTGCAGTATTCTTCCAAGGAGTCGGAGAGAGTGCATCGTTGTGCCAGAAAAGGGTTTTTTCTGCCGCTGGGCTTTTTCCCTTGAATTTCAGCTTGCTTCTGGAAAAGGAGCCACAGGCTTGCTGTCTCATCAGCATTCACTGTGGCTTCCTTCCGTGACAGGAATTTACCATCTAAAAAGGTGAAGGATTACCTTGCCAGACGAAGCCTGTCATCTGAAAACTTCGAGTCCAGCAGTTCAGGTGAGGAGAGTGTGGAAACAAGGGGTGAAGAGGGAGTTAAAAGGTCACAGAAAGGACAGCATCTGCCATAATGTTTGATTTTCCAGGAATGAAAGTGAACTTTATACGGTAAGCAAAAAAGAAAGAAATGTGCCCATCGGGCCTGTCTGCTATTTTGTATCCCAGTGTATTGTAGTACTCTTAAAATGTGGTGATCGGTTCTTACCTCTGTGGGGAACTGGGCACCAATCAGTAAATGTCTCCATTCTTGGAAGGCACTTTTTATGGCCGGGTGTTCTTTTTCTAATACAGTGTAGTTGGTTTCCGAACCAGTTAATGTTTTGGAAAGATAGGCATGGGGGTATTCTCTCCCTGTCTTGTCTGTTTGTTTGAATACTGCTCCTATGGCATTGTTCGAGGCATCTGATTCTACGATGAACAGACAGTTTTAGGATGGTAGCTGTGGTAAATGCATGTTTTAATTTTAAAAAGGCTTTTGGAGTTTCCTCATTCCAATTAAACTTGTGGTCTTTCTTGAGGAGTTTCGTGATTGGAAGTAGGGTGCATGAAAACCGAGGTATAAATCTGCGGTAGAAATTGAAAAATCCCAAGAAACTTTGGATTTATTTTACTGTTTGTCGGATGGGCCATTTTTGAACTGCTTGGACCTTGTCAGTGTCTATTTGTGTCCCTTGGGCTGATATAATGTATTCCAAGTATGGTATTTGGGGTTGATGGAATACGCATTTTTCTACCTTGGCAAAAAGGTGGTTTTGTTTTAATCTTCTGAGCGCTTCACGTACATGGAGGATATGGTCGGCAAGGTTTTTTGAAAAGATCAATATGTCGATGTATACCACTACTGTGTGTAGTAGGAGGTCGGAAAATACATGATCCATAAATCTTTGGAGGACTGCCAGCTCGTTGGAGAGACCAAAGGGCATAACTATGTATTCAAAATGTCTGAATGAGGTTCTAAAGGCCGTCTTCCATTTGTCACCATGACGGATTCGGATGAGATGGTATGCTCCTCTTAAATTTAGTTTGGTGAAAATGGTAGCTCACTTGACTGCTTCTAAGATGTCTGGAATAAGGGGTATGGGATATTTGTCTGGTATGGCAATCTTGTTTAACCCTCCAAAGTCAATACAGGGTCTTAGTTCTGTGGTATCTTTTTTTGGAATAAAAAATAGGGAAGAACTGACTGGAGAATGGGATTCTGTAATGAGTCCATTACGGACGTTACGTTCCAAGTACTCTTGTTAAGCATCCGTCTTAATTTGAGATAAGATGTATATCCTTCCGAAAGGAATTGGTGTGTCTGGAATTAAATTGATGGCGCAATCATACAGACGATGGGGAGGGAGTTCCTTGTAGTCTAGATCAGAAAAGATCTCCTCATAGTCTTGGTAATGACTAGGCAAAGTTACAATCAATTTGATGGGAATTGTTTTGGGGGGATGCTGCATGATTGAGGTGGGGGTATGACATTCAACTGACTCTTTAGACGGGCAATGGTTTATACAGTGTTCTGAACCTAAAAAGAAAGATCCAGCTGTCCAATTAATGAAAGGATTCTGAAGGCAGAGCCAAGGAAGACCCAAGATAATGGGATAATGGGCTGGTTTTATCAGATCTAATGTAATATCTTCTTGATGGGTCATGATACTCATAAGTAATGACTCACTTTCTTCCTTGATTAATCCTGACAAAAGTGGAGTACCATCAACTCCTTCCACCAGAATAAATGTAGAACGTGATCTATGAGGGATATGATATTTGTGGGCCCATTGGTCATCAAGGAAGTTGCCCGCTGCGCCACAATCTACCAGAGCGGGGATATTTTCAAGTAGATTATCTCCTACTCTCAAAGATATTCTGACTACTACCATTTGGGTGGAAAATTGAGAACTTAATGTCCATTCCCGGATCATAGTTCCCCTTATGAGCAGGTAGTTGGGTTTCCCGAGCGTCTGGGAGGGACAATACGACAATCCTTTAATTCATCGCCTTTGGAGGCACAATACATGCAGAGGCCTAGAGTATGGCGTCTTGTTCTTTCCTGTGCGGTCAAGGGTCTTCTAGCAGCTCCTACCTGCATAGGTTCCTCCTTCTTGTGAGTCTTGGGACTAAATCTGGTGTTCTCCGGTAAACAGGGGACTCAGGTCCGTCTCTTTTCAGCATGACGTTCTTGTAGTCTAGTTGTGGAACGGTAGTAATCATTTCTGCAAGATTTACGGGTGAAGGCATTCTTGAGACTTCGTCCTTTAACTCTTCATTGAGTCCTCTTTGCAATAAAGTAATTTATAAAGTAATTAAAGCGTCATCAGACCAAGCTGTTTCATGAGCCATTTGTTTAAATTGGTTTATAAAGCACAAGGTTTCTCTGGAGCCCTGTCGGAAGTCTAAGAGATGTTCCTGTGCCGATATTACTACCACTTGTATCCCGAACATGGCACGAAGGCTATTGGTGAATCATGGGTACAGATCCAATGTGGGATTATTGGTAGTGACCAGCAGGGTTGCCCAAGTGAGTGCAGTTCCAGCGAGGTTTGAAATCATATGGCCTGCTTTAGTTCGGTCCGTGGGGAAATAGGCAGGTTTAAATGCAAATTGGACTCCAAAGATTCTCTGAGTTTTTTTAGGATTTCCATCGAATTTACCACCTGGTAACGCACCAAGAGGCAAATCATATTGTTGAGGGTGGTGCGTAACCAATTGTCAAAGAACTACATTTTAATTTTTAAGGGTTTGAATCTCTGTAGTGAGATTCTGCACCCCATCCATCAGCTGTTGTACTTGCTGATCCATTTTCAATTCTAGGTGTTATTCTGTTATGACTACTGTTCAATTTAATAAATGCAGTGCAAATTAACGTAATATTAATTGGTTCACTGAACCCTTACCTGTAGAAAAAGGATGTTTGGGGAAGAAAATGGGGAGCATACCCAGCTCCACCTCTGGCCCCGAAGAGTTGATACAGGGGCAAAGGTAAAGGTGGGGAAACCCTCCTGGGGAATAAAACCCATAACATGTATATCAGGAATGGATGTCCAGAAGTGAGGTTCCCTATCTTTACACGTGGTGTAAAGTGATTCAGTTGTAAACATGAACTCTCTCACTGTAAAGCGATGGGTGGTGCACGTGTTGCATAAAGCAGGAGCTAGTGGGACTGGATTCCAGTGATGCACCTGTTGCGATAGAAGTCGGGACTCAGGGTAGTTCGATACGGCTGTGATCCGTAATATGGAAAGTGAAGTTTTGTAGCAGCTGCAAAATTGTTTGCAACTCCTTTTCTCTCAGAAGGAATTGTACAGAGACTGTTCCCTGGCAATTTGTGGCAGGCTTAAAGAAATTAGCTGCAAGGAGAAATTGGCGTTTCCTTTTTTGCTTCCGTATAATCCGCTCAGAGTGGAGAGGAAGCGATTTGCATGAACCCGTGAAAGTGGGTTAAATAGAAATGAATTCCATGGCAGACACTGTATTCAAAGTCACACAACGTAGCTGCGCAAGTGGAAGTGCTCAGTTAGCACGGCAGAGGCCGGATGGCTAACGAGGTTAAGAGCAGGGAGAAAGGAATAGAAGGTAGGGAAAGGGGAGACTGGAAGAAAGTAAGAAAAGGGAGCACTTAATTCATGCGACGGTCCGTAGGGTTCTGACTGTCAGTTTTGAAGTAACGCGCCGTGTAAGGTTGGAGTTTAGAATTCATAGGAGGAGACCAGGCACCCATATTGAAAAGTACTAGACCAATAAGGGTGTTTGCAAGGATAGGACAATTGAACAGCCATGTTGGTAGGGGTTAATTTGTGACATTATCTATATATTTTCCACTTCTTCCACAGGGAATACCTATGTATGACAGCAGCACATCGTAGCACCACTACTATATTCCGAAGATACCCCAATCAATATACTAGGGAGAGACTTTCTCAGCAAACTGAACGCCACATTATAATTCACGGAAAAGGGGATGGCATGCTCAATGCCAGGCATTTACTACACATGAGTAGCTGCTCTCTTTTTAGCACCGCATGCTCAGATGACAACCCATGTACCCTAGCATGTTCTTGCATGGGGTCCAGATACTACTGTGATTGGTCCTGGAAATACGAGGAATGGTGTTCCGATTGGCATCAGAATTCTTGCTCAAACCACAGTGCCAGAAGGAAGACATAAAAGACACCACGCTAGTACTGCAGCTTGAAGAGGTAGTGATACGCAAAGACATGGTGATCCTATGCAGGACAGACAATGATAACATGGGTGGCGTACGGTGCTATGCATCGACCCAACATTGACAGTAACAGGAGTAATGGATGAACAACTGTTCTCCGATGGGGAGGAGGAGGGAGAGATGGTATTCCAGCTACACATGCCCTGCCCAGTAAAAATAGTAGAAAAACTGCTGCCGATACAGACACACCTGGTAAAAAGGGGAAGCAGGCATACAGAGGAATATCTCAAAAGGGTTTGTAAGGAAGGCATAGTATCAACAGTAAGACAGAAAAAAGTGGCCACAGTTCAGAAGTGTTTATTGAACTTTCACAAGGGTGAGATAAACACCTATCTAAACCTACATCTACAGATGGGAGCAAGCTACGACCATCAAAAAATAATAATGCAGTCTTAGTGGAGTCTTGTCAAATTAAAAGGGGCCTATACTAAAAAACCTATTGCCACTCCTTACCACTAATTTACAAAATAAGGTGGGGTAATGTTCATGAAAAAGAAAGCAGTGTTCATAAAATGATAAGTCAGGATGTTCGAGCCGCTTGCCTCTCTTCCCCACATTTTCAGCATGGTTCACTCAAGCAAAGCACACATTATGGCTTCTGCAGCACGAGGATACAGTTCCAATTTCACAGTTCAAGGCCTTCTGTGTCCAAGCCTCTTTACTTCTTGCAAGTCTCTTGACTCAGAGGGCCTGCTATACAAAAACAACCCGAAAATGTTATTTTCCTTTTCTAGCACTCAATTTTGGTGTTCACCCTGGATTCCCCTCCGGGCTCAGATCCTTTTCAAAACAAAAAGTTCAACGTTGGATCCCCCTCTTCCGGGCTCAGATCCCTTTCTTTCACTCAATTAGTCTCCTTCAGCCAGGGTAGGACCAATTGTGATGTACTTTAAACTATCAAAGAATTTCGCATGTGCACAGGGTTTAGCTTGACCTGTTGCATGACCACTTCAATCGCAGCATTCTTTTTTCTTACACTCAGCATCAGTTGGATGGCTAATAGAGACTTTCGAATGAGCACCCACGTGGCACCGGACCACTCTGTGTATGGTATTGTTTCCTCCTAAAGTTCAATTATAAAGATCAACTACTCCTTTTGGTTTCCAATTATATCTGCGTCGCTCTTTGCAAACGCCTAACACACTGTTCTCTTTGTACAATGTTGCCGCTTGCAACCTTGGTTCAAAACACAAGCCGGATTAGTATCAGTCTCTGACTCACCGGCTGTGCTGTCTTTTCTAACACTGCCTTGATGTAGAAGCCAAGGACAGTCCCACGGCGGCAACCACTCCTCCCCGCCCTGGTTATCGACACAGGAGAGCCCTGGGTACCTCTGACACACAGTGCAGGTTTGATCAGCTTTGGTTCCAGATCTTCGGTTTCTTACTTTCCAAGGCTCACAAAAGTAACATCTTTAGCGGTCACGGGTACTTTCCTCCTTGCGACTCTCTCTGGTCTCGCCGTCTTTCTCCTTCTATTAGACTGCCATCTTGGAACTGCTGTTTCCTCATGTGGTTTGCCTCGCTCAGAGTGTGCTTTTGTGCTCTGCCTTTTATCTGTGTGGGGAAGTGTGATGGAAGTCAGGTGTGTCTAATAATCTGTAACTGCCTGACCTTGTCTGACCATGGTGTTGGGACATGCCAGGTATACGGCTCTGGTGTTAGTCCGTTGTTGATCACAGTGAACTGTCCATGAGAAAGTGTTTGTTTCGGGAAAGGAGGGGTTGAGTTCCCAAATATCCTACCTGGTAGGATGGGGGAAAAGTGTTACAGGGAAGGGGATACCGCGTCTCACCATCCGGTGTCCCACTCCCTGAAGACCCCTCATGCAGGTGATCCTCCCGAACTGGTACACCCACAGAAACTGGATACAAAAGCGATAGCCGTGTCCTGACCGCCTGGATGACAGATCTCCGGGGACTAGCATGTGAGACATTTTCTGGTTTTTCACAGGTTCCAGAGAAACTATGGACAAAAGGGCCCCATGATATAGGGGTACTAAGAGGAGTAGGGGCGGTAAAGATAAAGTTAAAGGAAGGGGCTCTGCTGCCCTGAGCAAAACAATACCCATTGTCCAGAAACGCCGATAAGGGAATATACTTGACTTGACATGCACTATGGCAGCAGGGCTTCATACAGACATCCACATTGCCATGCAACACAGCTATATACCCGATAAAGAAATCAAAAGGTGGGACGTGGAGATTTATACAAGATTTACACCAAGTTCTTTGCCTCCCCCAGACTTGAGATATTTGACAGTGTTTACATACCGGTAACTCAATTCAAACAAATGAGGTTGCCCTGGGGTACTGTGAATCACCTAGCATTTTCAAAAGATTGATACAAATGCACCTGAGCAACTTACAAATGTGAAGCATATGTACACAATATGTTGATGATTTGTTAGTATGCAGCGAGACTGAGGAAGAGTATAGGGCCGATTCGGTGCATCGCTTAACACTACTATCAGAGGGGGTATAAAGTGGATAAGGCAAAACTGCAATAGGAGGTTGTGTACCTGGAACAAATAATATGCATTTAAGGACGCAGGATAACACAGGAAAGGGTAGTGGCAATTCATTTGACTTCTCGCCCATGCACAGTGAAGGAAATACAGAAGTTCCTGGGGTTATGCAATTACTGCAGGGCATGGCTTTTTGATTACTCTACATTCACAAAACCCATACTGCAGGCCCTTAAGGAAGTGCAGAAGGAAAAGGGGGAACTAAAATGGACACCAGAAATGAATAAAAGCTTCACAGAACTAAAAGAAGCATTGGCCAATGCGCCATTGTTGGCCGTCCCTAACTACAAAGAGAAGTTTTATTTGTTCTCCCACTCAGATGGCTCAGTGATGATGGCGGTCCTCACGCAAAAGACGCCACAGGGACACAAACCATTGGCTTACTATAGTGGTGTTCTAGACCCAGTGATGCAGGGACATTTCCCCTGCAAACAAGCGTTTGCGGCTGCAGCATTTGCAATTGAAAAGGCAGTGACAATTACCATGGGATGCCCTATAGTACTGTATGTGGAGCATTCATTATTTGCTATCTTGGAAAAATCGAAAAGCACACTAACGACAAAAAGGGCATCAGGGTATGAAGTAATACTGACAAATCCAGCCATTGAGGTAGTGAGGTATCGTGTGATAAACCCGGCAACATTCATAGCAGAACCCATGGAAGAAGGAGACTACGCACATGACTGCGCAGCAAATATGAACAGAATGGAAGGGAACATACGGGTCAAAGGAGAAGAAACAGAAGGGTGTGAGAAACCTGAGGGTATTTTCCCAAGTAGGCCCAGAGGTTCCTCTATTCAGGTGGCCAGGGGAGGGCCATCGCTTTTGGATCCCAACCCTGAGGGTGGACAAGCAAGGGAGAATCACCGGGGAAGGGGAGTCCGGGGTAATAAATCTGAAAGGCACTCAGGCGAGACACAGTATCCGATTAGGATGACAGGGGGTGAGGAAGACATCTCCGGAGCCTTTATAGGATATTCAGGTCTATCTCTCGTGAATAAGGAAGAGAAGTCCAACCATAATAGAAGGACAAGGGTGGGGAAATACGGGAACCAGAGGGACCAGAATCTATAACATCAACAGGTCCTTCCCCAAATCAAATAAATCAAATAACTTCTCATCCATATCATTCCACCTATTACAAATCGCCAATAAAGAAAGATGAAATGGGGAAAAGGGAATTGCCCTGGACATATAAAAAATCAAGTCGGGTGTTCCCCTTCTGCCCAATATGAACCATTTTATTGCCCTTTGCCCGGCAAGAACCCTCACTTGTCTTGTCCAATCTCCCCCTCTGCCCATTTCCAACAAACCCTGAGGCGAGGAAGATGCAACTAAGATCAATGAGGATTACCCATAGGAAAAGCATTGGAAAACAAGACTGGGACTACTGCTACTACTAAAACCTACACCTTGGCTGTCCCACTAATAGAGTCAGGCAAGGTAAGGCACTTTATTCCAACTGTGCACACCGGATTCCACTTCCCTACACTATAAAAGGTGGAGTTCTGCCAGACGCAGCGAGGGAGCTGGGGATGCTGTCCGGACCAGAGAAGCCGAGGAGCAGAGAGCAGGAGCTGAAGCCTGGAGGAGAGAGGAGTGCTGAGATGCTGGCCCAGTGTTGGTGAGGGTTTGCAGCTCGGCTAACGAGTCGTGCCTCCAATGAGCCAGAGTGAGGCAGCCTGCATCCTGCTGGCGATGTTCGATGAAGTGCTCGTTCCCTTGGGACCTGTGCTGGTCCCAACGGTGTCTGAGGGGCAGGTGGTGAGACCCTGACCTCTACCACACGTATCCAGAGGGAGGCCGCCTGCCAATGCGATGCTGCCCAGTGAGTTTCGTGAAAGTCAGACAGAGAAACTCAGGAGTGCGCGTTTGACTGGAGCGCAGTGGGAGAAAGGCACAGCGTGCAAAGCGGCACAGAACGGAAAGAGAGAAAATGCATATGAAGTACAGAAAGTGTAAGAAATAACAGAAATGGGGAAAACAGAAAGAAGGAAAGGGCGCTAGAGTAAAGGCATGTGAAGTGTGCAAGAGGCATGAGAAACAAGCGGACAGGTGTAAGTGCGCACAATAAAGGAAAGTGTGTGAGAGGCACAATATAAAGACAAGAAACCAAAGGAAGGTTCAAGTGTGCACAGTGAAGAAAAGGATGCAAGTGTGCACAGTGAAATAAAGGGAAACAAAGGAAAGAAGTGCAAGTGTGCACAGTGAAGAAAAGGGTGCAAGTGTGCACAGTAAAATAAAGGAAACACAAGAAAGCAAGAAGGGGTGCAGAAAGCACCTGAAGGTGAAAGCTTAAAAAGGAAGAGCAAGGAATAAGGATAGGGGTTAAAGGTCAGAATGGTCGCGCTTGGGAGGGGCAAAGAGCCCAGCGTTCTCAAAAGTCTCTGATACTACCCCATGTAAGAACTGTACAGTGAAATATACATCCTGAGTAGGAGAACTTTGTTTGCTTAAAGATGAAATGGGCCTAAGCTTGGGGAAGGGAACCCTGAGAGGCCTAACAAGAGTTGTGCAAGAGACATGGTTGAACTGTGTGAAGAGAGGCCTACATTTGAGGAAGAGAACTCTGAGAGGCCTGACAAGAACTGTGTATTTCTTTTGTATGGAACTGGAAGACTCTTAACTTGGGGAAGGGAACCCCAAGGGACCCAAGGATATTTTTAGCTCCCCTTTTGAATTGAACTATCTTGCGCTGGCAGAACTACATCAATTGGTAAGACTATCTGAAACCAGCAGTGGTCTAACATTCCCCTTTCTTTGAACCAGCAATTTTCCTTTTTAAAGACTTCCTACCACATTTTTGTAAAGAGTGAGGGCAAGCATAGGTTTAGACACAAACAGATTATTATTTTGGACTTTCCCACATCAACAGCCCTTAGAAACATCACTTAAGGGATCCATCCCTTTAGAGTTAAGGCCAGTTAGGCATTACACCAACCCAGGAACCTTAGTAAATAAAGGTTTTGAAACTAACATCTTTGTGGGCCTCATTACAAGTATGCCGGTAAATATTCCAATTTTGTCATGCCAGTGCCACAGTTTCCGGCAACCTGTGATTACGGAATCACTGGTTGATTACAGGTAGTAGGGCACGCGCATTGCGGCATGCCGGAAACGGCGGTACCGGAATCACGGAAACACCATCAAACTTCCCAAAAACTGACAACACCATCTTCCTCAGTGCCAGTGCCTCCGAATCTGGCATCACAGTGCTGGACCCAGCGGCACCGGAAACAGCAGTACTGCAATTACCGTGACCGGAAACAAAGTGATCGACGGAACAGGAAACTGCCCGGCGACCATTACAAAAACACAATCCATTGCAATCCTCAAACCACAGGTGACATTCCCCCCCCCTGACCAGACATACTACACCACTAGCATGTCATCTAGAGTGCGTGAGACCCGCAAGTGGAAGCCACGCTTCTCTGAGCCTGAGCTCAACATGCTAGCGGACACCATTGTCCACAATGCTCCGGAGCTCTTCAGCAATGACCAGCGCCGGCAAATCCAGCTGTGCAAGAAGAGCATTTTGGAGGAAGTGGCCCAGAAGGTGCCAGCAGTCAGCACAACCCCACGCACAGTGCAAGACTGCCACAAGCGATGGGACGATCTGCGCAAGAGGGTATAGAACCTCCTCTCGGCCCAGCAGAGACAGGGCATGGCCACAAGTTGCAGAAGCACATCCCCAACATGCCTGATGCCCTGGGAGGAGACGTGCAGTAGTGTGCTGCACCAAGAGTCCATTGAAGGGGTCAGTGCTGCGGAGGCCGGAGCTGGGACACCGGAAGAGGCTGGTAAGTACATGTAACCCCAATGTAATAATCAACATCCCTGGCCACCCTGCACCCACCACTGTACCAACATATAACATAACTGGGAACTGCATCATCCACAACCCCTAAAACGCCCTGCATGCACCCCCCGCCCCCAAGAAAATAACATCCTGGGTGCATACATGGCCACCAAACTATGACCCATCTCAGTAATACACGTAGAACCCAGCACCGGCACCCTGTACTGCCAACTGAACTTGCATCTGCTCCCGCACAGACACACATCACCCTGCCACAGCGTACTGCATGTGTGACCGCCGTGCTTCCACTGGCACCAAATCCCAGCAGTGCTAAGACCCATCTCCACCCACAAATGACCACAGATGCACAAAAGGTCAATATGTGTCCCCCTCGCCCCATCCAGCCCGACCCCTGAGTATAAATGCACAACAGTCCCTGTAACTGGTACAGGCAGCAAGCCCATGCTTTCCCCATCCATACCACACCCCTCCCCACCTCAACATCCCGCAGCGCGCATGCCCCTCTAACACTGTACCCAGCACGTGGCAGTACACCACAACAGTATCCCCAGCACACTACTCTACCATGTACAAACATCACACATCCTGCAGCTCAGTACGCATAACACAAGCATGTGTGCACCGTGCCATGTACCACGCCATGTTCCAGACACAGCACAGCCATGACCAACATAATGCATGTATCTGTGCTTCATTGATCCACACTGTTGATGGACAACATGCCGTTCTGACTCGCTCAGGCACATCATCTGACATTGATGTAGGCCATGGAAGCACCTCAAGGGGCACCAGCTGCTGCTGCCACCAGACACCACCACCACCCATTACACCACAGCCTCCACTGGCACACCTGCCACAGTCACCACAGCTGTGGCCATCCCACCAGCCCCAACCATCACTGTGACCACAGCTGCAGCCATCCCGCCAGCCCCAACCATCACTGTGACCACAGCTGCAGCCATCCTGCCCGCCCCAACCATCACTGTGGCCACAGCTGCAGCCCTCCCGGCAGCCCCAAACATCACTGTGACCACAGCTGTGGCTATCCCGCCAGTTCCTGCTACTGTAGTACCACCAACACCAGCAAAGCAGCCACATGCACGTCCCCCTCAATCAAGTGCAGAGGACATAGCTGACAATGGTGGAGTCGACACATCGGAGACCAGTGGCCACAGCAGCTATGAGCCTGCAGCATTCAGCCCGATGGACCCAATGAGGCTACAACGCCCACCCCTCCCCAGTGTCAAGGAAATGGATTGCAGACTCCGCTGCATCACAGAACGGCATGATGCATTAACTGCCCTAGTGCAGCAGCACCTCCAGGAAGTGCAGTTGATGCATGAGAGTGTACCAGCCAGTGGCCAGTGAAATGAACAAACCCTTGGATGTGCCACAACTGACATCGTCTTGATGGCCAGAAGGTTACGTAAGGGAAACAGTATTATGTTCTCCATAGCCGAGACCATGGCATTGTGCCTTCAGGAGTTCCTTGACAGACGCAGGCACACACGCCATCCACCAGCTCCACACCCGCAAGTTCTCAGCCCAGCAGCCCAGGGCGGCATTCTGTTCACCTGCCAGCCACTCCATGCATTTACACGCCAGATGGCAAGCGTGCACGGAAATAGGCCAACAAGAACTTTGAGGCCTGGATGTGTATTTGGCAGGGACTACACGGATGACATGACATGAGTTGTTGAAAGATAGTTGGGGAGGGGGGCGTGGGGAGGGATAGTTGGGGAGGGGCTGTGGGGACAGATAGTTGGGGAAGGGGTGTGGGGCGGATAGTTGGGGAGGGGGAGTGTGGAGGGATAGTTTGGGTGGTGGGTGTATTTCCATGCTTATTTTGCATTTCATTTTTCACATTACACTTGGTGTTGCATAGAAATCATGACTGGACATTTGTATTTTAGTGTCAGTGAGTGTTTAATTTCCTGTACAGTTCTGAGTGCGGTAGCTGGCCTAGGCCATGTGTTTGTGTGATGTGCTCAGAAATAGTGGTTAATCGGGCCATTGCATGCATCACGCCCATCCAAGCCATCCCTGTGACGTGCCAATCCCACTTCCTCATCACTGTCATCATCATCCTCAGCATCAGGTGGCTGCATGTCCATGTCCGGGGGGAGTGGGATGTTGCGCCTGATACACATTTTGTGCCACATGGCACAGGTCAGGACTATCTTGCCCACCTTCACAGGGCTGTACATCAGTGCACCCCCCGATCTGCTCAGTCAGTGGAACCTTGCCTTTAACAAGCCAAATGTCTGCTCAATAGTGCAGCGTGTCATGATGCGAGCACGGTTGTATCCCTGCTTGTGCTGGTTCTGTGGCTGCTTCACTAGGGTCATTAGCCATGGCATCAAGGGGTATACGGAATCACCTTCACGGGAGGGACAGAAAGTGCACAAAATCATTGTGGTGCCAGTATCATGTTGGTACATTCTGTATATTGGGTGCTTACAAAACCAAGTTATTACATGCAATTTGCACAAGAAGTAGCATATTCCATAGATTACCCTGATACCATGCCCATTGTCAATGGAAATTGATGTGTCTGCATTGTACCGATAGTTAGGCGTTATATCTGTGAACTGACAGCTTACTGTCTGCATTCATCAATGGCAAATGAATGGCACCATCCGAATGTTCTTTTCTTGTCCGGGTGAAAGTGTGCCGGTGTATTTAGCAGGTGGCTTGTTACTGGTCCGGCTAAATACAAATCTGCCTGTCTCAGCAGGTGTCCGGCTAGATGTCTGGTCTGACCCTGCCAGTGGCACAGGCCGGGTAGGCGGCCCCGTCACAGGAGATGACGTTTGTTTACGTGCACAGAATGCAAATGCTCTTATTTAGGGAATGTCTACATGCTTGTAGTCATTCTTGCATTATGTATTACATGATATGTAGAATGGTAGTGGTTGAAGTGCATCTATGAATCATGCTAATTGATCAATGTGCAATTAAACACGGTAAGGTAGCATTTAAAGGGTACGTTTGCTCAAACATTTTATTGTCCCCGATCGTTTGGACATGTATTTTTAAGCATACTGTAATCAATCTTAACATTTTTTCCTATGCATCTTACCTTAGTTTCCCTCACTTTTACACATGCAAAAAAATAAGGGGTTGGGTGCCGCCATCTTGTGCTCATCTTATCCATTGATGCATCACCCTAAGTTCAGGTGCCCTTGTGGCAAGACTACAGATTGCCCGCCCCTCAAACTAACATCACTAGTACAAACGATATGCTCCACCTATTTCCATGACGTTTGTGGCCAGCGTAGCCAAATATGCCCAGAATCACCCTCGCCATAACGTTACTTAATTCAGAATCAGGAAGATAAACACACACATCATCTCACAGCGCGTAATATTTCTTTCATGTCCTGCAAAGAAGGGCAAAACATTTATTTTTAAGAAAACGTCAATAGTCTGCAATGTAACAAGTGCTTTTATTTTGCAAAGAAGGCTCACAAGAGAAGATTAAGTCCACGAAATGAACGATATATTTTTGCAATACAAGTTATAGCTAGCAAACATCTCATGCTTCGAATGTTCTTTATACCTTCCTCATGATACGCCGATTGCAATTAGCGTTCGATCAATCCCTGTACTCCAATTCTAGTGTGTCCTTATGTTACACCAGCAAAACGTTCTGACACACATGGTGTTCCGTTCATGAGAAAATATGGATTCTTTGCATTTTCAAGAGCAACGTTTTCGCTTCAGCACGTTTTTACATCATAAACTCAGACAGGTTGCTCCTTATTGCTGGTACCGCCAAAGGGCAGATTGGTCCCTGTCAGTCCCACATAACGGTTATCAAATAAGCACTGTTTATGATTATCCACCAATATTGATTGAAGAATCCATCCGACGGTAGCTGGCAACTATGTCATGCACAGAACGGTACACTATAGCTGTGTAGATAACAGAATAAAAGAATATATTTTAGTAGCCGTTCTGTAATTGAATATAACAAGTTACCATATAATTCAGAACCAGATGAAACCTAATCACAAACACAAACCACACACAATGAACACAGACATGACAACATGGGGGAGTAATTGAGACCACGACATGCATTAAAGGTTAGTGCTGTGAAGTAGGTATAGCTCCCAATGGGATGGAAAACTAGATGCACCGCTTCGCATAGCGGGTCCTACCATAAAATAAGGACAGAGATAGTAACGTTTTATGTTGAACCACAGACAGATGGCATTATAATGGAAGTGGTAATATTAGTGTTTGAAAAGAGAACCAAGTGCCCACGGAAAATGTTCATCCCTCGCCCCAACCCCCACTTTATGGTGCACAAGGATGCAACGGTTACAGCACACCAGGATATCCCAAGGGACAAAGCGGTGTAGATATCATTAGCCTGCATACAGGTTGTGGTTGCGGGTCTTCGAGAAATAATCATCAGAATATGGTCCATCTAACAACCCATAACTGTGCAGAGAATATATTGGTGTGTAAGGCCAGTAAGCAATACGTCCCAAAAAAATCAAACCTCTATTCACTCCTTTTTGAACTATGCACAAATAACAATCATTATTAGAAAGATAAATAAACTGCGAGTTACGCACTCTGTTTTTTATAGTGCATGGTATAAATATCATGCAACATAACATAACGTACTGTATCAATCCTTTTGGTCAAATTGCACGTTCGCATGTCGCTGAATTAGTCATTATGCATACAGCACACATGCCTTTTTTAAATTACACAAATATTATGTATAGTTGAGCTTACATCATTTCTGGGAGTTCCATTCTCTCTATGTCATGCTAAGTAACCACTCTGAACAACAGATCGCAGAAATTGAAACTACATTTTCAATATAGTCAGAAACTTTTAAGGGTACCTGGTATGATCCCAGTCCCCCAGGTAGACAATAAGTATCAACAACAAAATGGACCGAGATTAGGAGGATGTCATACAATGATTCAACAAGTTCCAAAACAATATATATTTATTTCCCAAAATATATACCAAAGAGTTAACCATACAGATGTGATAAAATGATTGTCAGACAATGACCGACATTACTAACACTCCATTCAATCCTTTCAAAGCAAGCGTACTCATTCGTACATACATTCATAAATAATATTCTCTATACAATTCAGAAAATGGGCATATAACAAATCTGGCCTCTCAACACTTATTAACACAGTTCCTCTACACCCCATCAATCAATGTGCTAATGTGTCTTTCTGTTTTGCAACAAATGTTAAAAAAAGAAGTATCTATCAGAGAGATTTTATTACAATTCTGGGTGCTGGGGAGGAATACACGCGCTGACACTGGAGCATGTGTTAAACATAAAACAAAAAGTGTCTAAACTTAAAGACACTCCCGTCCCCTGCACACCTTACAAGCTGAAATAAATCAGTCAAATTTCATAACATTTGCACTTTTATATATAGAAAGAATTGTCAATTTAGAACATAGGTAACAAAATATCTTCATAAAGGTACAGAAAAAAGGTATCAACTGACTTCCAATATGGCCAGCATGAAAAACAAATCAAACCAGACAAAGAAATAAGCTCCCAATTTTGAACTGCAGCTTCAAGCTCTACGCGTTTCGGGGACTATCCCCTTCTTCAGGAGCAAAAATATCTCACAGTGGGAATGTTGCCAAAGAAAATAGAGTCTCTGTCTGTGCATCTGTCTGTGCACGACGTAAACAGAACCAGGATCCCTGCGAATACTCCTGCCGTCCTCAACAAGTGAAATGTGATTGCCGAACTCTAAGGCAAATCAATAGCCAATCCAATCCAAATTCAGGACTTCCAGTACCCCGCATCCAATGTAAAGCATCCTGCTGATTATAGAAATGTATAATGCAATTCCAGAAGCGCACCTCTTCACCTCAGATTCAACGGCTCCTCTCCAATTCACACGCGTGTGAATTCACTCCTCTCACGCGTGTGAATTGGAGAGGAGCCGTTGAATATGAGGTGAAGAGGTGCGCTTCTGGAATTGCATTGAATGGAGTGTATGTAATGTTGGTCATTGTCTGACAATCATTTTATCATATCTGTATGGTTACCACTTTGGTATATTTTTCGGGGAATTAAATATACATTGTTTTGTAACTTGTTGAATCATTGTCTGCCATCCTCCTGATCTCGGTCCATTTTGTTGTTTATACTCACTTTCAATATAGCAAATGTTTTCTTTTTTGTGGGTATTTGACACATTGCGTCCTGCGAACAGTTGCTGACTTTCGCTCAAGGCCAGATAACAATAGCAGCCTCTTTTCAATGATTGAAGCCATAGACGGGTAGGTTTCGATTTTGTGAAAGAATGCCACAAAAAAAAAGTGGACAAGATGTTGCGTTGGGCAAGTGATTCAGAAAACCAAGCACAGTTTCAAACATCTATGTAAAATATGTTTTGGGACAGGAACGCAAGAACAATCCAGAAAATGATGTGTTGCTGTTACCTCTGGGGAGATATCATCTCTGTAAGAAAATTACATCGAAACCCCACCTCTCCCTCGTCCAGCAGTGTTTCATGGCACAAAGCATACCCTCACTGCGAGTGTGCTATATACCAACCGCCCATCATTACTTTGTCTTTGTTCTGCTCTTGAATCATTTATTTGCTACTTACACATCTGGTATACAGCTTTTACTATAATTCATGCATGTTCGGTCATGCTCCCTTGCGCACCTGAATCATCCCTCTCTACCGTCATGCGAGACCGGGTAACACTGCATGCTCATACTAGGTCTCGGTTGTGTTCATTATCATGTCAAGTTGCCACACGACGTACGAGGTGAACATTTGTACCTCACATTCTACAACAAAATTATTTTTCAAATTGCCACAAGCCGAAATGGGAACGCAAGTTGGTGAAAAATAATTCTGAAACGGTAAGTTACATTCATGCTCCGAGTAGGCCTTGTGCCAATCGGCTATTCTAGTGCATAGGGGATGGAAGGAGGAGCCTATGGGTGTACAAGTGCTGTGTGAGGGTGTTAAGATGGCTTTCTAAATTCTGCCCTAATGGGCAGAGGTTTAGTAGGCCACCCTCGGTTTACTGAAACTGGGGATGTTTCTGGACAAGCCAGAGCAATCTAGGTAGCTTGACAGGCGGTCAAGACTAAGTCTCAGGAGGGATGAGAATAATGGGAAGCCCACAATGAGCACACACAACAACGAACAACAAAGTACTCTTAGACATGTGTATATGGAAGATATCTAAACATCTGTTGTCGACCGGATCAAAAACAGTTACCAAACACACTATAGTCTACTATACAGCATATATACAATACATTTCCTAATGCAACAAATGAGGAACACACTGCCACAACCTGTAAAGAGAAGAGTTGGTTAACACACTAGGAGAATTAGACAATTCTTTGGAGTCATTCCTTAATTTTCTAGTCCAGCCCTAAGAAGTGGGGAACCAAAAAGCGGATCTTCTTGGGAAGTTTGTAGCAAGTCAGGAAGGGGCTTATGGCGATGATGAATTGGTGCCCACTATTCGAGTAGGATATGCCCTTTGCGGCTGGTGAGAATAGCTAGGGAGTGCAGGCTAACCCAGCCAAGATTGAATACCTTTATGGGAAATTTGTGCGTAAAAGGGATCGGCACAGTCCGGACCAAACTTTGACTGTTTAGTTGAGGTCCCCAGTATGTTTGAGTAGTATTGACTTGGAGAATGGGCCAGGGAACCTGTGGGAATCATGAGGATCAGATCATCAGTGTCACAGGTTTCCCCCTTTCTCACCTGTCTTTGTTGTTTGTGGGAGTTCTTCGATGGAGTTTTCTTTCGTAGGGTTCAGGTCTTGTTTAACCATGAGTGCAGGTCCTCGGGTTCCAGCGTGCGTTCAGCGTTCCGAGTCCTGGGAACGTTCAGATGTCCGGGAAGTCCGAGGAAATCCAGGAAAACACTAGTGTAGAAGGGTACAGTTTTTACCAGTTTGCGCAACTGTAGAGGGTGCTCCAGAAGTCTGATGGGGGCATGGATCCTTTTGGGAAGGCAGGCCCCTTCAGGGGAGAGAGACCTGCCACCCACTCTCAGATTGGAGAAATATTTGACTGTCATAGAGCTGGAATTAGAGGAGCGTACAGCTGTATGAGGGTACTATTTAGGGAGGGAAAGTAGGCGATTGCGTGGTCTCGGGACCAAGAATGGTTTGTGATTGTTGCTGAGGGTCTTGATTCTGATCCATGTAGCCAACTGGAGCCATAGGATAGATTTTATGTCTGCAATGACATCCTTTTTACCCCTTTCCAATGCCCTTCAGCAAAATTAGTGTGGACGGAATGCACCTCCACTTCGTCCATATAATAAACATATCCCTTTTTGGAACGACTTATTGTGTCTGCTAAGAGAAGGCCATCAGCGCAAGTGCCATGAGTTGCATGTGTGCATGGGGTTTGGGGCTAGCAGAGGGTTTGACAGACACCAAGCCTCAGTGTACCTTTCATAGACGGGAAATAACCATTTGCATATCAGTCTTTCTCCCACCCAAATGGGTAGTCCAGCACCGAAATGCTAGGGCAATTCTCTTTTCAACAAGAGTACCACTAGCAACCCCAGACATGTGTCTTCTAGACGGAGGATAAGCAATATAAATGAAGTAAAGGTACAAGATATACATTAATGCATCATAAACCTGATTATATTGGTATAAATACATTTTAATACATTATCAAATATTCAAATTACACGTGTAATACTATTACATTGTTTCTGTACAATGTCCAAACATTGGGGAACATATCGAAAATGTTATTGTCAGCAGATTTTAAAGACAGCTACAAATCCTTTAAATCTGGAAGTTAACCTTTCAACAAGTTCCAATTTTTGAGAACACGGCTCGTTTGCAAAGTTATGTGCCATTGTATGTGTCCTGCGAACAAAATCAGGAGCCATTCCATGAGTATGCATGGCCAACACAGTCAATGTCAGATCTTTCACAAATGCAAAATCCATTTCCTGGTAGATTGACTTGGCCACCCATTGTGTGCTTGATTTTGTAAAGGCCATGCGATAACAAAGCATCCCGAAAGTTCCTGCAGTTTTCGCTTGTTCCCTCCCAACGTTCTCATTATGCACAAGTACAGCTGTTCTTGTCCTGGCCTCCATACCATCTATGCTGAAATGCAATCTTTTGGGCCTGTACTTTAGGCACATATTATGGAACACCACCAAATCTCCAGTATGATAGAATTCAGTGAGCCCCTTCAGATATTTTCAAAGCATTTTATCATACACAATCTTCTCAAGTACTTTGTGTGGAGGGGAACATGGCACCAACCACATCTTTGCACGGGGTTTGCGGCTAGCAGAGGGTTTGACAGACACCAAGTCTCAGTGTACCTTTCATAGACGGAAATAACCATTTGCATATCAGTTTTTCTCCCACCCAAATGGGTAGTGCAGCACTGAAATGCTAGGGCAATTCTCTTTTGAACAAGAGTACCAATAGCAACCCCAGACACGTGTCTTCTAGACAGAGGATAAGCAATATAAATGAAGTAAAGGTAAATGATATACATTAATGCATCATAAACCTGATTATATTGGTGTAAATACATTTTTAATACATTATCTAATATTGAAATTACAAGTGTAATACTATTACATTGTTTCTGTACAATGACCAAACATTGGGGAACATATCAAAAATGTTATTGTCAGCAGATTTTAAAGACAGCTACAAATCCTTTAAATCTGGAAGTTAACCTTTCAACAAGTTCCAATTTTGGAGGACACGGCTCGTTTGCAAATTTCTGTGCCATTGTATGTGTCCTGCGAACAAAATCAGGAGCCATTCCATGAGTATGCATGGCCAACACAGTCAATGGGCCTCATTAGGAGTTTGGAGGTAACCATGGCGCTAATAGCGCCATGGCTGCCTCCAAACCCTTACCGACTCTGCCCTGGTGAATGGAGCTATTACCGCCCCATTCCAAGGTTGGCGGGGGCGGTAATTCCCCATTCACCAGGGCCCTTCCCCATTCCCATTTGAACCCCCATAGGGCTTAATGGGAATTGGGGAAGGCGCTAATAATGATACCGCAAATTGCAGTACCGTTATTAGCTCCAAAGTCCCTTTGCGGGTCCCGTACTTAACGCCTGGGAAAACCATGCGTTAAGGGAGGACCCGCGAAGGGAACTCGTAGTAGGGCGGTAAGGGATTACCGGCACCGGTAATCTTACCGGTGCCCGTAATCCCTTACTGCCCACCTCGTAATGAGGCCCAATGTCAGATCTTTCACAAATTCAAAATCCATTTCCTGGTAGATTGGCTTGGCCACCCATTGTTTGCTTGATTTTGTAAAGGCCATGCGATAACAAAGCATCCCGAAAGTTCCTGCAGTTTTCGCTTGTTCCCTCCCAACGTTCTCATTGTGCACAAGTACAGCTGTTCTTGTCCTGGCCTCCATACCATCTATGCTGAAATGCAACCTTTTGGGCCTGTACTTTAGGCACATATTATGGAACACCACCAAATCTCCAGTATGATAGAATTCAGTGAGCCCCTTCAGATCTCTTCAAAGCGTTTCATCGTACACAATCTTCTCAAGTACTTTGTGTGGAGGGGAACATGGCACAAACCACATCTTGTTGCATTCCTGCTCTTTTGATAAAGGTCCATGTGCACATTCGTGCAAATGTTGGTTTTCTCTCCATGAGTGTATGTTGGAACAATGGTGCATCAATGTACACCATTTTTCAAGTAGAATTTCTACAGATCCATCACAAGTTTTGGAGCTCCACCAAAAATGGTTACCGATAGACTGAGACCACTTTAAAAGGTTTTCCGAACCCTTTTTTTTTTTACCACCAGCTGTAATGTTTTTATTGATTGAATTGGCAATGTGCCATACATCAAATTGATGCAGAATGTGTGGAAACTGCTGTTGCATGGCCTTGGCTATTGAAACGTGTCTGTCAGTGGCTATCAGGTCTATTTGCATTCCCCTGGTTTCCAGATGTTCAATGGATTTAATGAAACCATGTTTCTCCATGGCCACAGATGATGTACATTCAGACACCTGCACGATGACTGAACTCACCATTTTTTTACTTTCCATATCTTGAAAGTGGTAAACGCAGTACTTAGGGGAAAATCCCACACTGTCCGTCGCCAGCTAGCCTGACAATTTGCCAGAGAATGCGCTGTCCATTAACATCTGTTCGAGTTTCCAGGCATGACTAATAGCGGGAAATAAGAATTCCCTCTGATATTTGTAGTACTGGGTTTTAGCAAGGAACTCAAGCACCACAAATTGACAGAAACTGGAAATCTTATTGAAAGTCGATCTGCTGAACCGAAACTGCTGAACAAAGTACATTTCCAGGAGGCCCTTTGGCGAGCATCGGTTGAGCAGACCATGACAATATGTTGTGGAGGTGGACACAGCTTGCCTGGATTTTCAGGTTGGTGCCTTGTAGTACACGAGAGAAATTCACCAATGGCTCACTGCATATGCTCCCTCAGCACTTTTAAAGCAATATTAAGCAACATGTGCTTTTAATGCGATATTAACAGCATGAGCAATATATTACTTTCCGCTTTAATATGACATGAAAACATGTATACGACAGAAATATGAGAAAGTGCTGTCAAGAGAAAGTATGTATGTTCAGCTGCGCAACAGGCTTTTGCTAAATGAATGCGTATATGGTGTTTCCGATTCCGGACACAAAATGTCTGATTAATGGTTACTAATATGGGCAGAGGTTCCGGCGCTTAGGCGGGCTACCTTAAAATGGCAGCTTGCATATCCCGATGGACAAATATGGTAAATGCCATATATGGAAACCCGGCTTCCTATACTTGGCCGTACAAAAGGTAACTGTAGTGCACCTGGGTTTTAACATGAGGAATAAGAAAAGGTTATTCGCGAGTATCTGGCTGGATAGCGGCCAGGACAAAAGGACTTGGCAAGAATTAGATGGCTTCTGGCCAGGACACAATGTGTTGGCTTGAACCCAGCCAGGACAAATTGGCTGCCGCCCCAGCAAGTGAGTCATCTAGCGATCTTTGCAGAGACTATAAATAAACCGCAAGCGCAGAGACAATCAGAGACGCAGGGCTGGAGGTGGCAGGCAGCGCTAGCAGGTGCTTCCCACAGCGCAATGAACTAGGACAGAGTTCAAGACTCAGCATAGCGTGTAGCACCTAGATGTAAGTGTTGATGAAGGAGAAATTATTTTACCTTATGCATTTATGCTTTGCACTGTGATTGAAGCTATGAAATAATGCAAAACGAGGCTTGTTGGTTTTATATGCTATCAGATCATTTAGAAAGGAAATGCTATCCCAAAACGGTGGTATAGTTCTCAGCGCTCCCCAGAGGGTAAACAGGGGAGGGTGGGGCTCTATTGGCACGACCCTAGGAGTGTGAAAACGTGACAAGTGGTGCCCAACGTGGGGCATTATGTCAAAGGTCAAAGTTAACCCTTAAAGCTCAAGGGATAATAATAGAATAAAATACCTCCCTTTTGGAGGCCGAAGAGGCTACAAAAGGGTTGTTAAGCTTAACAGTAAAAGGGAATCTTCTAAAAGACATTAGAATGATTTAAATACTGCAGCCATGCCTCCCTATGTAGATGTTGACATACCTGCTGTTTGCCAAGCAGCTGTGAATTGCTGTGAGAGGAGTAAGGGCAATTGATAAAAAGTGTACGGTAATAGTAGGACAACAGGGAGGACTGCCAGGGGAAATCCTTTTTACTTACATGAGCGGGAGTATTTGATACATTAAGAATACACAAAAACGATAACACAATAGAATATAGACCTTATGTATTTCCAGAGAGAATCCTGCAACACATAGGCCACCTGAATTGGTTTGGAGGCAGATTGCAGTATCCTAACACTTTAGCCAGACACGGTCTGTTCATACATGCCGGATTATCAATCCAGCAACTGGCTAAATTTCACCCAAACATAGAGGGACCGTATGACAGAGAGCAGTACAGACTGTTGGCCACACATTTTGAAAATGCAAGAAATCGTGAGTATGCTGTACAAATACCAATGGGTACACAGCCACCAGATGGAGGAGGAATACAATTTCAGACACTGAAACCCTTGCTAGGACAAGTCCCTAGGTATGTGGAGGATTTACTCAAATGGTATTCAGAAAAAATAGGGCAACAACAAGCTGCATTTCAACAAGCCACAGCTCTGCAGAGGAAGAGAGCTCTAGGATGTACTCCGCCGTTAGAAAGCTGTGAAAGCTGGATGTCAGTCTACAGCTGGCTACACATACAACTGATAGGCACTCCATTCATAACAGCGCAGAATACTATACTGAAGGACATATAAACTCACAGGGGTCAGCAGCAGCCATGAACCTAGGACTGCCAACATCAGGAGAAAATTACCAGATGGTAGAGGGAATAATGATGCCTTTACTTACAGGAGAGTCTGCCAGATTAGAGATTAATAATAGGCTCACCCCGCTCACCCAGCTCACCCCGCTCACCCTTCAGCAGAAACAGGAACAATTTGGGGACATAGTGACTGCTGTATACAGATCAATAGGCAGAGACCACCTGGGAAGGAAACCAGGGGAAGGTCTAAGAACGGAATCCAAAGATATGCAGCCTGAAAAAGGGAATGCTCCCAGAGGTAGATCTGTTGGAGGGCGTAGAAGGAACTCACTTCCTGAAAAGAAAGGGAAATACAGGTCCGACCTAAGCCCAGCAGAAGAGGAAAGGGGAGAAAATAGGAAAAGATCTTCGGATGGTAATGTTAATCGATCCAATCAGGAGACACCCAGGTATCAAGCACCTTGGGGAAAAATAAGTATTACAGTAATCGCCAGGTAGGTTATGACTTTAGAGATAGGACAAAGCTACAGCCACCTCACATGTATGGGGTTAGTGATGCTAGTACATCTCATCCACAGACAGAGAAATCGCAAGCCTTGCAACCCAAGAAAGACCAGAGAGCTGACGAGAAAGAAAAGAAGCAGGTTGCAGCGCTAAAAGTCAGTGATGGAAAAGCCACAGACACACAGGATAATACCAGAAACAAAGAGGGTAACTGACTGGATAGAAGTCCGGCTCAGAGATTTCCATCATAAAGACTATCCCTAGAGATGTATTGACTTATATTGAAACTGATAAGCAAATTGAAATAACTACACCGGGACAAGTACTAGAGGACAATGATGTCTATCTAGTGGCAATCCAATTGCAAGGTGAACAACCTAAAGAAATTGAAGCATTATTCTGGAACAATCAACACATAAGACAAGGGGGTCTTCTGGCACCACAGGATTGGCCACTGCCCTATGTTAGGGAGGATTCTAGAGGTGAAGAAGTAATTGAACCAGCCTTTTCAGGAGAAGTAGATAAGGAAGTAGCAAAACAATATACAGCCGCATGGGCAGTGTTGGGGGCATTACAACTTTATAAGAACCATGTAGGGTATGACATTGAGTGTCCACCTCATATCATTCCCAATAATTCAGAGCCCAAGCCTCAGAGGCAATAACCCACTCCACTGCCTGCTGTACCACATATTCAGAAAATGAACTCAACTGGTGGATCATGGAGTTATAATTGAACAAACAAGCCCATATAATGCTCCGGTGCTTCCAGTGATTAAGCCAGATCACACATACCGTTTAGTGTTGGACTATAGAGAATTGAATGCACATGCATGCACTGATGCAGTACAGAGCCTTCACAGTTCTGGACTCCTAAACAATATCCTGAGAAACAAGTATAAAACTGTGCTTGATTTAGGAAATGGATTCTTTGCACAACAGTTAGCACCTGAGAGCTACAAGTACACAGCGTTCACTCACTGAGGAAAGCATTTTCAGATGACCCTGTTAATGCAAGGATACAAAAATAGTCCAGGAATATTTTCCAGTAGGATTCAAAGCCTTTTAGAAGACTTAGCAAATTGCTGGCAATATGTTGATGACATATACTGTACAGATGATGACCTAGAAGAGCACTTTGAGAGAGTAGACCAGATAGTGCATACTCTAGCATCCAAGGGATACATAGTTATTTTTTAGGAAATCCTTAATAGCACATAGAGAGGTTACGTTTTTAGGTTTTAAACTTACTGATCAAGGAAGAGGGCTTTCACCCAATTTCTTAGAGAAATGTGCAAATCTGCAGAGTCCCCGTACCCTGAAGCAACTACAGGCTATGTTAGGATTGTTAAATTATGGGAGAACATATGTACCAAATTATGCAGAACTGATCAAACCACTCTATGCACTATTGAAACCCAACATCCATCCATCAGACTGGAAATCGGAACATGCAAATATTTTGAATCATGTATATACACTAATGACTCAGACAGGTCCATTGCAGGACAGAAACCCAGAAAAAGATGTAGAGGTTTCGTTAATGCCAGGTAAAAATGCTTTTGCATACACGATGTGTAGCAGAGGGGACAATAGGCCAATAGCCTACAGGTCACACATATACACTGTACTACAGCAGAAGTTTGCGCTGGAGGAGCGGATTCTGGCAGCAGTTCAGATAATACTCCAGAAAGAGCGTTTAATTGCAGTAGGAAAGACAATACATATAATAACACCAATTGCAAAACTAGAAGCTACTAATCGTGCTAGTATACCGAATTTGAAAGCACAACATACCAGATGGGTGCAATGGATATCCACTAGGGCAGCACCAGATGTACAGTTCCATTTGAAGGAATAATTACCAATGTGTAATCTTGAATGGACACTACAAGATGAAGCTGATGTTAGCGAACCAGACATTCCATTATGGATGTATGCACATGTTTTATACACTGATGGTTCGGCGATACCGACTATAGGAACTAGGTCAAAATGCTGAGCATCTTGTTCTGTAGTGAAAGGAAGATTCAATCATCACAATGAATTTGAACCCTTAGACACCCAGACTAAACATCTAGGAGACACTTCAGCACAAGTGGCAGAATTGCAAGGTTTACTCTTGGCACTGCGACAAGCTGTACTGAACCAACCAACATTAATAGTATCTGATTCAGACTATGTGGTCAGAGCATTAAATACTGACCTACAATGGTGGGTAAAAAAATATTTTAAAGATTCAAAAGGAAAGCCCATCTCAGTGAAGCACCTGTGGCAACAGGTTTGGAAAGTAAAAGAGGGAAACTCTCTTTTATGTGTAACACATACTAAAGCACATATAACTGATCATGTGGACAGTACCGGCAATGCGCTGGCTGACTTATCTGCAAGGGAAAGGTCAACGAAATTAGTGGTAGCGGCACTCACCCGCTCAGCTACACGCCTAGATGAGGATATACAGGCATGCCTGAAGGGTGGTCCATACCCTAAAGGCTATCCAAACACTTAGGGTTATAGCGAAGAAGATAATGTAGTGCGAGTAACAATTCAAATGAAGAAAGGTGATCCCATCAGGAGGGTTCTACCAAACTATTCTGAAAGAGAGAACATGATAACAGCAGCACATGCAGGGCTGTCATCCACACATTTTGGTATACATGCAACCACTCAGTTACTACAAGCTAGGTACTGGTGGCCGGAATCGACAAAGCAGGTAAAATACTACATTGCTAATTGTGCCACTTGTCTACAGACAACAGTGGATCATACAAAGAAGCCTAAAGAAACTCCATTACCAAGGGCACAAGTACCTTTTCAGTGCATGTTTATGGATCACATTGGTCCATTACCACCAGTGAATAAATTAAAATATCTACTGATCATAGTGGATTCATGTACCAGGTATACCTGGATATACCCTCAACGTAATGCTGATTGCAGGACAGTCATATAGGACTTGCGATCCTTATTTGCTATGACATCAGTACAATCCCTCTATGCTGACAATGGCCCAGCCTATACTGGAAAAGCCGTACAGGAGGCTGTGACTAGTATGGGGGCAAAACTGTTGTTCTCAACCCCTTTTCACCCGGAAGGGAACGGGGTAGTGGAACGTGCAAATGGGATTATTAAACAAGCCCTGACTAAATGCATTTTGGCTGGAGGAGGTAAATGGTTAGAACATGTACCCTTGGTAATGAGAAGCATAAACAACTTGCCTTGTCAATCACAGTGCAAAGGTAAATCTCCTCTTGCACTCTTGTTTGGCTTCCCAATGTATATGCCTGATTTGCATAATCCCTCCAGTCCCTCAACCAGGCCAGATCAGCTGCTGCTAACAACGCTGGTGAGAGATTCTCTCCAGGAGACGACTTCAGAGCCACCTGAAGAACTGACCCTGAAGAAAGGAGACTGGGTGTTGGCGAAAATCCATGACAGAACGCCATTGGGTCCGTACTACCGTCCGGAAGTTCAAGTGATCAGTGTCAAAGGAACAAGAACAGTGGTAATTCCAGCTCTACCACTGAAGAAAGGTACAAGCCAAGTATCAGAAACCAGCACCTAATGGTTACTGCAATGTTTCCAAGGGAACTACAGACTCTGTATGAAGGTCATGAGGAATTCACAATGGTACCTCGAGCAAGAAGTAGTGATGTGCCCAGTGTCACGCAAGGACTAAATATTCGACTAAGGTTAGTGACCTTATTTCAAGAAAAGAGCATTGGATTTATCCAGCAAATCCAGAGACTGTATTGGACTATAAGATGGAAGTTGATCTACATACTATTGGCGGCATTCTACTTTTTGCTGTGGACAAGTCTCATAGTCTTCTATGTCACACTTACCACTGGACACTTTCTAACATCTGTCAATCCACTTAACACCACTAGCGGCCTCACATGTATTGCATAAAAGGTGCATGAAGGATAAGACCGTAACTATAAGCATATATCCACTCCCTTTAGGCCAGTTCTGGATCCCTCAGTACTGAACATCTGATGGGCCATGATTGCAAATACAAGTACATACTCTATCTTAAATAAATTAGTCAGCCACTTTACACATAACATTCCAGTATCTCAAATGTAGAGGGGTACGCTTAGGGCTAAGCTTGTAACATTCACACAAGGGGCACTGTTAGATCCTGATGATGATATTGAGGATTTACATAGCCTGGCAGAACACATCTGCTATGTGAGGTATGACACCTTTCTGTTTTATAAGTATGAACATGTAAAATGGATAAACCACACACACTGGGAACATTGTGCAGTACCCTTTGTAACCTCAAGTGATTAGTTCAAAGCTCAATTTCCATATATAATTCCAGGAGTCTACAAACTGGGAGATTATAGATATGAGAATCAATATGAGTTTCCTCCAGAGCCAAAGGGCAACACATTCTATTGGTAAACCCAGTCAGTAGTGTATGACAGGGGGTTCTATAGGAAAATGACAGAGGTATCCTGGAAAGAAGCTGCACCATTAAACTCCACATGGGGGGGGGGTGAACACTGGCAGATTCGGGGAGATGAATCTCTGGACCTAGCATGTAGGTTTCCCCATCTCATGTACTTTTTAAATTACACTGACTATCAAACAACGTGCAGTCAGCATAATATCTCGTTCTATCGTGATTGGGAAATGGTACACAGATTTCTGGAATGCTGCTATAGGGATAGTATGAAAATGAATGGGTCTAAACCAATCACATATGTTTCAGACCGTGCAGTACTCTGGGCAGTGCAGGCTAATGAGTGTAACAGAAGATTTGATGCTAGCGTAGGTCCGTACAGGGCTTGGGCAACGCACAATAACTCACAAACATATGCAATTTCCATTGGTAAATTGTGCCAGGCAATGTCTAACACTAGACATTTAAGTGAGGTATTATCAAAAATAGAAGCCTGGGGAAAGTCAGATAATTGCACAGAAATCATGAAGCTAGTCTCTCAATGGGAGGATAATAGTTCTAGGCGAGCAAAAAGAGAAGTCAGCTGTAAAAGTGGTGCTGAAACATGTAGCAGATATAGTAACACACACACCTGGAAGGAATTTATCCTAGCTATCCAGAAAACAGAGCAAGGAGCTGTTAAGGAAGGTTTTAAAGCAGCGGACGAAAACTTCTACCAACTAGAACAGGGATTGTAATCCTGACAGAAGTAGTTACTTCTGTGATAGGAACTTTGCAACATGACCTATCTGAAATCAGAAATTATCAACAGGCAGCCTCCAGCTTGACTTTAGTATCGAACCTTCTGGATACACTGACCCGAGGTGTGCCAGATTGGGCTCCAATCACATGGCCTAACCAAATGAATGAGCTGAATCTCACTAAGAAAGCAAAGCGTCAAGCTATGGAAATGACTTCCTACACGCTGTTTAGTACTCTCCGCAAGAGGTTTTACTCTTCATCAGCATGGTCAGATAATGTGCGATCATGGACAATTCATGGCATTTTGGACATTACAGTAGCAAGCGTCTCCACTATGTACTGTCACACCCTAATGAACTGGGGTACTATGCATCGAGTGGAAGGACAATGGATACGCTCCAGCTATGTAGTGCCCTACACTCATGCTTGTGTTACATATGAAGATCCAACAGTGAGGCTTTATGCTCTAGTGAACTGTGTGGGGGCAGCGCGATTACAGTGTCAAGAAGTTACAAGGAAAAATCCTTGTAGTTAGACAGTTCAAGATGAATTCTTGATGCACGCAGACAAAATGGGAACATTATTAAGTAAATCGCATCTTCTGCCAAATGGATCCTATGTTGTCCAATTCAACAATTCATGTTGTAATATTCCAAAAGGAGTAACAACTCTGATAACCGCCACATCAACAGTCAAATGCTTTGGATATGTGTTGATACCACCAGTACAGGTCAGGCCTACCCAACTCAAATGGGCAAAGTTCGTACTCCAAAAGATGGAATTCCCTGTGCTGACACTCAGGTTGGCTGAACTCAGTAAAATGAAAATAATCATTAAGAGCACTGCGCAGACATTTGAAGAGACAGCGTCAAATGCCATACATCTGACTGAAAATCTTTTGGCTGCTATGTCATCTGGGGGCGAGGCCCTGAATGCATTGCTTAAAAGCTCAACATTTGAAGGGTTCGCTTCAATGCTAAGCAATATCACAGACTGGGCATCAAACGCCATCAATACAGCAGGAGAAGGTGTGATTGGTCTTGGACTTGGTCTGATCTCAGCAATTGCATCCGGCCTCTCACCTTTGCTCTACATTGCTTTGATAGGAGGGTTGTTTTTGATTCTCCTTCTGTTGCTAAGACACTGACAACAGTGATGACTGCTTTTCCTGGAAATGCTTTGACTAGTGATCACATGCGTGTGTGCAAGAAGACTTGTGAGATAGTTGGCTATGAACTATCAGAGAGTATAATTCTCTCTAGAACACACCCGGGAGAGACAAAGTTTTTGCAGTCTGTCGCTTCTGCTACAAAAGAATTCTACTGGTACCAGAAGTGCGCAGATAACCGACATTCGACTTCAAGCTCAGACGCAGACATAGAACTTGGCTTTCTCAACATCGTGATCACTGTGCTAAGCAAGTTCTATACCCTGATGTCTTCTGGTCTGCCTCTGTTACTGAAGGTAATCCGCTCTTGCCTGTACAGGAAGCTCAAGATGGGCCAGAGTTGCAGCAAGCAGGAGAAGCAGCTTCCGGGCAGGCATCCACTGAGCTCACCGAGACCCAAACACCGTTGCTCACCGAGCTTCAACCAGCGTTGCTCACTGAACTTCAACCAGCGTTGCTCACCGAGACTCAACCTGAGATGCTCACGGAACATCAACCAGCAGCACCAGGAGGATACCTATGTGACCATGGAACGTCTGCTTCATCCGTTGAGACCCATGGGCCAGACTCCATATTCAACATTGATGGTGGCCCATGATATGACATCACAACAGAAGAGATCGCAACTTGGCTTCTCGAGATTGCCTCTTCGTCCTAAAAACTGTCCATGGGCCAGGAATGGCTACTATGCTCCAGGAGTCAACAGAGGCCTATGGAGTCCACCGATTGTGAGAAATCCACAGACATTACTCATCATACTACATTGCAGATTGCTTAAAAACTTTCCCTACAACGCCACACCTGAACTGATTGCGGGGGTAACGAGAGAAAATATTGCTTTCCAACTCTGCAGCCATGTCCAGGAGCGTCATTTACTTCACATGATTATGGCAGCTGGCTGAATTTGGAGCACATGCATATAGAAGTATACTGAAATATGAAATATCCGCTTCTGCAAGCTCTCTTCTTTGGGTGGTGTACTTCTGTACCAAATGATTAATTATAGAATCAGGCCCGATGTTATGGGAAGGTGACTCGAGAATTCCTTTGTATTGTAATGTAATAATGTCTGGTCAGAGTCGCTTTAATGATGTGCCAGATTTCCGTGCATTATACCAATTATTGCCTTTGGCTAATGCTAACTCAAATTCTTGAATGCAATTTAATAACTGTATACTTTTAGACTCGTCTTGTGTCTCATCTGAACGTTGGGGGTGTTAAGTATTTCAGCACTTTTAAAGCAATATTAAGCAACATGTGCTTTTAATGCGATATTAACAGCATGAGCAATATATTACTTTCCGCTTTAATATGACATGAAAACATGTATACGACAGAAATATGAGAAAGTGCTGTCAAGAGAAAGTATTTATGTTCAGCTGCGCAATGGGCTTTTGCTAAATGAAGGCACATATGGTGTTTCCGATTCTGGACACAAAATGTCTGATTAATGGTTACTAATATGGGCAGAGGTTCCGGCACTTAGACGGGCTACCTTAAAATAGCGGCTTGCATATCCTGATGGACAAATATGGTAAATACCACATATAGAAACCCGGCTTCCTATACTTGGTCGTACAAAAGGTAACTGTAGTGCCCCTTGGTTTTAACATGAGGAATAAGAAAAGGTTATTCGCGAGTATCTGGTTGGATACCGGCAAGGGCATAAGGACTTGGCAAGACTCGGATGGCTTCCGGCTGGGACACAATGGGCCTCATTACGACCCTGGCGGAGTGGGTTTACGCCAGCGGTATTCGCGGCGGACCCGTCCGCCCCACTACGAGTTCCCGTAGCGCCATGGAGCGTTTTCCGCCTGGTTTTTCCGGGCGGAGAAATCCATGGCGCTACGGGACCTTGTTGTTAATTACGCCACCGTATTTTACGGTGGCGTAATTAACGCCTTCCCCACTCCCATTATACCCTATGGGGCAAAAATGGGAATGGGAAGGGTAAAATGGGGAATGGGGATTTACCGCCCCGCCAACCTCGGAATGGGGCTGTAAATCCGCCAACCCCCATGGCGCTATCGGCAGCTTTCCGCCGTGCTCCATGGTGCATTTGGCGCCACGATTTCCGCCAGGGTCGTAATGAGGCCCAATGTGTTGCTTGAACCCAGCCAGGACAAATTGGCTGCCGCCCCAGCAAGTGAGTCATCTAGCGATCTTTACGGCGACTATAAATAAACTGCAAGCGCAGAGACAATCAGAGACGCTGGGCTGGAGGTTACAGGCAGTGTTAGCAGGTGCTTGCCCACAGAGCGATGAACTCGGACAGAGTTCACGACTCAGCATAGCACTTACCATGTAAGTGATGATGAAGGAGAAATTATTTTACCTTATGCATTTATTCTTTGCACTGTGATTGAAGCTATGAAATGAAATAATGCAAAACTAGGCTTGTTGGTTTTATATCCTATCATTTAGAAAGGAAATAATTCAAAACGAGGCATGTTGGTATTATATGCCACTATTCTGCTAATATTAACCATTTTGGCCTATTTCTGTAACATCGCTATTTTCAGGATAATTAGCTTCTTATATAGGAGAATAAATCTATAAAAAACAAACCCATGAGTGGATCTGTGCGTATAATGTAATCATAGTATACTTTGAACCTAAGTGCTCACATTTAATAAATTAATGTCTAGCTAACTTATGCGGGGCTCAGGGAGGGACCGTGGGCACAGTTCCAAACAGAGATTTCCAATGAGCAGGCTATCCTAAAATGGTGGTATAGTTCTCAGCGCTTCCCGGGGGGGAACTGGGCGAGGGTGGGGCTCTATAAACATGACCCTAGGAGTGTGAAAACGTGACACTGTGGCCTTCGATTTTCCGACCGCAGCATCAAGCTGAAAAAAGAGCATTCTCATATGGCTTAAATCAAGCACATTTCTTTTCAACTCAAACAAACATATGTACATATCTACAAACAGAACCAACTTGACGGACTTCAAAACATTACAACATTATAAAAATGGCTTCCCAGTCCAATGTGATGCTCAATTGTATTTCATATTAGGTTGTGTATAACTCGGGTCCATGTGCCTCTTCTATAAAAAAAAAGTTACATTTCAATCAAACTGAAATATAAAATCTTTCATTGCACAGAGCACTTCCTCACAAAGTAATTTAAAATGATTGCGAACCTTATACTATAAGGTTTGTTGTTGCAACACAAATAGAACATTCGTATAAACATACCCTCAAAATCTGTGTACGTGATTTTATCATAATATACATTACAGGTTTCGCCCGATAACCTTCCGAGATGACACATGGACTTGATCTTAGATTACCCTGCAAAACATAGTGATTGCAATGTTGCCTTCAAAAGTAGTTTGCTTTGTAATGTTTCCTTTGTTTGAAGCTATGAAATGAAATAATGCAAACCGAGGCTTGTTGGTTTTATATCCTATCATTTAGAAAGGAAATAATGCAAAACGAGGCATGTTGGTATTATATGCCACTATTCTGCTAATATTAAGTACATCAAACATTAGATAATAGTGAAGTCTTTGAGATAAATGAAAATTAGAATACTGTGTACATTACGTGGAAATCGATAGAAACTTTCAGAGCAGTGATCTATGAACATACAGAACCAAATAGGTGACCTACCGTTACTCGGACAAACAAATGAGCCGATTCAGCAAGCCGGGGAACAAGTAGCCGTGAAACAGGTATCTGGGGAACAGGTAGCTCGATGATGATATACCTTGGGATTGCAGGGATGTTTTCCTGGTAAATGTCAAGGTGTGTATAAAGGCTTAGAAAAGTGGGCATGTATGTAGTTGTGTGACGTGTTCCCTGACACCAACACCAGCCTCGATGCCAATGTTTCACATCTGCAATACCCACATACCCACTCAGACCCCTTTGCGAGCGAACAGGCATAGGCTTGCTCGTACTGCCTATAGGGCAGTAGGGCCAGGGTTGAACCACAGGTTTTATGTAATTTCATCGATGGGTGAAATTTTGATGGGTATTTTTCTGAGTATTTTTTACGAAAAAACGAATCATAATTTATTTTTATTTATTCCCAACCCAAGCCCTCAATCCCCTATTATTTTTTACCTATTCCCGACCACCCCCACCTCATATATATATATATATATATATACACTTCTCTGAGTTTCTTCGGTAAAATGTACTCAAAACCCATTGAAATTTCACCCATCGATGAAAGAACGCTATATTGAACCACAAACACAAAATGCTTGTGTGGGCCATTTTTATTTATCAAAGTGCCCAACTTTTTTGGGCCAGTTTGATGAGTTACTTGAATATGCGGCTAGTAGAAGTGAGCACTGTTGGTGAATATATATATTTTTATATGCAGTTTGTATTACCTTTTCATCAAAATACTGCCTTTTGGGTAATATTTAAACAGTGTCCAAAAAGGAATGAATAGCGACGTCGAATTGTGGGCCACATTTTCGTTGGTGCCCGAGACAATTTTATGGCCCAGTACAACCTGGGTCAAAGGTGCCAACTGCCATTGATACTAGGGAGGAGAATGGATGGGGACGAGGCGAGCGCAAAAGGCCCAGAAGACTGCTCAATGGACAAAAATGTATGTTTATAGCAGGGACGGTGTCCTGAAGAGGGGAGTCTGGAGACAATGGATCTGGCCTGGCATTGTGGACAATGGATATCACAGAATATGGGACGCATTCTTTAACGATAGTCGCAGCCACATCAGCATGGCGTGGAGGCATGGGGACACAAGTAGTCAACAAGAAAAGAGGTTGAAAGTCACATTGTTTCACAAGATATACAAGACCAGAGCCAACATAAGCAATATATTTTAAAGGATAAGAGAAACCCTACAAATCAGCATGTATCATGGGACATTCCTTTGTGGGTAGGACAGGAAAGTGGACCTAAGAGACAAAAAGCAAACTACCATTTAAAAACACGATCACATCCTGATGGGACCCAGAGCGTTTCCACAAAAATGGAACACACCTATCAGTAAATGGGATGGAATTATTCCATACAGGGATTTTAAACATACTAGCAACAAGGGGATGTGAATAGAGCCTGTAGGAGAGCAAGGGTTGTTTGGGTGAACCCAAGTGGCACTGGACCCACTTTGGTGTGGCGGCATGGGCCTGGAAGGAAGTTGTCAGCAAGCGCTAGAGTGATCACCAGACAAGATGCGGGTCCCAAACACACGGACCTGAGAGCCCACATTGGGGGCACTCAGTAAGCTAAGGGACATTTCCTGTTTCCTGGTCCAATTGCCCAAAAAGCACAGAACTATGATAACGCTTCACACCTGTTGATTTTTTAAATAAACACAGTACTCATGTTTGATTTATTATTGTTATGTTTAATAAAAGCCACAGACTTATTGCCAACACAAAAACAAAGAGTTGCATAATTGTGTATGATGCGTAATGTATATTTTCAATGCTTACATAGAGGCTAGCTATTCAACAGCTTGTAGCACCTTGAGCATCCACACCCACCCAGCTACCTTGCGAGCGCATGCTCTTAGGTGCGAACCGCCATCGATACTGTGGAGGGAGGGAAGGAAGAAAGGAACGGAAGGAGGGGAATGGATGGGCTTGAAGAGGAGAAGTCTGGAGACACTGGGTCTGGCCTGGCCATGTGAACAGTGTTCCCTGTGCAAAATAACCCTTTGGGGTGCACATTGTGTTTGGCAACTTCAGTGTTCCCACACACCCAGCCCCCTTTCTAGCGCACGGCCACAGGTCTGAACTGCTATTGATACTGGAGGGGGGAGGGATGGGCATGAGGTGACTGCAAAAGGCACGGAACAATGTTCAAGGGGCACACACATGATGATTGAAGGGATGGGGTCTTGAAGAGGGGAGTCTGGAGACACTGAGTCTGGCCTAGCCATGTGAACAATGGTCACCGTGCGGAAGATCACTTTGAAGTATGTACGGTATGGTGTTTGGGACCTTGAGCTTTACCATCTTCCCAGCCCCCTTGCGAGTGCACGGCCACAGGTGCGAACTGCCGTTGATACTGGAGGGGGGATGGATGGACATGAGGCGAGCGCAAAAGGCCTAGAACACTGCTGAAGGGTGTAATGAACTCATGGTGGCAACAGTAAAGACAGACAAGTGATCACAGTTCAAGGGTGTTTATTTATACTATATGCAGGTCGAGAAAACGCCTAACCTAACTCTAAGATGGGAGCAAGCATCGACCATCAAACAAAAAATAAGGCAGTCCTTGTCGCGTCTTGTCAAAGTAAAAAGGAGTGTACTAAAAAAAACTATTGCCAAATCCTTACAACTAATTATAGAAAAGAGTGCGGGATAGGGTTTTCAATAAAGAAAGAAGTGTTCACAAATAATTCGTCAGGATGTGATTACCAAGGGTCTCCCTTATCCATGTTTTCAGGACAGGACATGGTGGGTTTCCTGAGCACAGCACACACTCAAGCTTTCCCAGCACGAGCGACAGTTCCGCTCCAGCTATCAGGTTCTTCAATGGTTAAAGTCTCTTAGCAATAAAAAGTCTCTTGCCTTCGATGGCCTGATATTTTCGACAAACAAACAAACACAAAGTTCTGTTCCACGTACGGCTTTGTGTGATGGCCTTAACCCTGGGACCCCACTTTTGGCGCAAACCCTCAAACACAAAGTTCTGCTTTACATATGGCTTTGGGTGGTGACTTCACCTCTGGGTCCCCCTCTTCTGGGCATAGGCCCCTTGCAATTTTTCTCAACAATTCCTTTCTTACTGAACTTTGGGTGGTGAATTTCCACCCCTGGATCTCCCTCCTTTGGGTTTGGACCCCTTTTTAATTACCAGCCTCCCTCCTTTGGATTCACAACAGCTTGTCTTTCGGGTTCTCCCTCTGCCGGTCTCGGATCCCAATGCCAAGGGATCCACTTCCTTTCCACCCCTGGCTTACAATACTTCTTGTATTCACAAAAAAACAAATGTTTCTTTATTTGGGTGGTAACGTTCCACCCATGGATCTCCCTCCTTCGGGTTCCGACCCCTTTCAACACAATGTTCATGGGACTTCAGATTTCGTCCCCTCCTATTAGCACTCTTGCCAACACAATGTTCATGTACTTTTCATATCATGCAGAATTCAGTTCCTTTGTTTTCCAATCATCTGCCGTTCAAAGACTTTCGACTGTATAGAGGATTTGACAAGACCCCTGTATGAGCACTTTGACCCCCTTCTGCCTTTTCCTTCTGGTTACTGTAGTTCAACAGCACGGAAATCGCCTTGCATTTCTCAAGTGGACACCCATGTGGTGTTTGGTCCTATTATACTAGCTTTCCCCTTTCCTCCTATCAATAGTACTTTGCTCATTCAAAGTTCAATTAGACACTTTCTACTTCCGTTCAACACAGTTTGGTTTATTTATCGGCTGTCCCCTCGAATCACTGGCTGTGATGAACTGCTTTGCTTTCTTGTCTTTAGAGTCAAGGCCGGTACCATTGGGCCATGCGTCTCTCCCTGGCTTGGCTGTCAGCGGAGGAGACACAGGGCACCGTTGATATCTGCTACAGCACATGCTGGCTATTTTCTGTGGCCTTCGCTTGAGACTTCTATGCATCTGTCGATAAGGGCAAGGTCACTTCTCCACCTGGTATCCTCTCGACTCACGCCCTCTTTCTCCTTCTCATGACCTGCCGTGCCGAGTTAGCTCTCATGTTGTGCGGTCTGCCTTGCTCGTAGTGTGCTGTTGTGCTCCACCTTTTATCCCTGTGGGGAAAGGAAAGGGTTGGGAGGTGTGTGCGATTCGGGTTAATTGCCTTACTCTGCCTGACCCTTGGGTTGGGACATGTCAGATAAAATGTTTTAACATTAGTCCGGTTTTTATCACAGTGTAAAAAGGGGTTGTATGGCATTGTAACCTTCGTATTAGAGGGGTTTGTGGTGATTTCGGAAGGATGTTTTTTGTAGGGTTTGTGGGAGCTGTAGTTATTGGTCACATTTGACTGGGTGTTCGGAAAATGACAATCAGAGGGACGAGATTGGTAGGGTTTATGAGGCAAACATGGATACCTGGGATGGAGAACTGAACAGAGGGGATTGTTGGAACGGTAGTGTTTTGTCAAGGTAGATTGGATGTTCGGAAAAGAATAATTATAGAGACGTGAAGGAGAATGACTGAGTATTTGGGTATGTAACAGAAAGACAGGGATCCTGGGAGATGTAGTTTCCCACGGCACTGGGGCTCAGGTTCTTTAAGGATTTACCATAGGTGGATGGTTTGTTGTTTTTGGAAAAGGGATATTTATTGGGAGGAAGGGGGGGTACATTTGGAATAGCCAAAGAAAATCTCAGGAACTCCACTTTGCTATTATACCGCGTCTCACCTGCAGCATTCCTCCGAGCAGGACCCTGCACTCCTCGACCAGGTGATCCTCCCTTGCTTGTCCACCTACGGGGTTGTGATCTGAGATCGCCAGCCCTCCCGTGGCCACCTGAATAAGGGATTCCCAAGATCTACTTGGGAGAATACCCTCAGGTTTCTCAGAAGGGACACAAACCTATGTTGATTGCAGGGACTGAGTCTTGAAAGGAGAGTTTGAAGAAACCGGGTCTGGCCTGGCCATGTGAACAATGGTTCCTGTGCAGAATAACCCTTTATGGTGCACATGTTGTTTGGCAACTTGAGTGTTCCCACCCAGCTCCCTTGCAATCGCACAGCCACAGGTGTGAACTGCCATTGATACTGGAGGGGGGATGGATGGGCATGAGGCGAGCACAAAAGGCCTGGTAAAATGTTCAAGCGACACATACATATGTTGATTGCAGGGACGGGGTCTTGAAGATGGGAGTCTGGAGACACAGAGTCTGGCCTGGCCATGTGAACAATGATCACCGTGCGGAAGATCCCTTTGAAGTGTACATGGTATGGTGCTTGGCACCTTCAGCATTCCTATCATACCAGCTCCCTTGCGAGCGCATGGCCACAGTTGCAAACTGCCATTGATACTGGAGGGGGGATGGATGGGCATGGGGCAAGCACAAAAGCCCCGGTACAATGTTCAAGCAACACATAAGTTGATTGCAGGGACGTGGGCTTGAAGAGGGGAGTCTGGAGAAGCTGGGTTTGGCCTGGCCATGTGAACAATGGTCACCATGCGGAAGATTCCTTTGAAGTGTACATGGTGTTTGGTACCTTGAGCGTTCCCACCCAAGCAGCCCCCTCGGTAGCGCACAGTCATAGGTGTGAACTGCCATTCATACTGGAGGGGATGAATGTGGGCGAGGGGAGCGCAAAAGGCCCAGAACACTGCTGAAGGGACATACACTTATGCTGATTGCAGGGACGGGGTCTTGAAAGGGGAGTTTGAAGGTCTGGCCTGGCCACGTGAACAATGGTCTCTGTGCAAAATAACCCTTTGTGGTGTACATGGTGTTTGGCACCTTGAGCATTCCCACCCACTACTGGAGGAGTGGGATACTGGAGGGAGGATGGATGGGGACAAGGTGAGCGCAAAAGGGCACCAACCATTCTTTCATGACTCTCAGACAATTGGGCGAGATCTTGACTCGCTGAAAAATTCAAACAACTATTTGTATATGGGGGGCGTGGCTTGGCAGCCATGGAGAAGGGCTGCTCTTCCTGTGAGCTCCCGCACATCCGGACCTGATCCTGAAGCGCATGATGATGAAGGAATAGGAAAGCATAAAAGAATATACCCATAGACGTCTGAATATATGGGGCTTGCATCGCATGTCCTGCGGTGCAAAACGATGGGCTAATTTGGAAGACATGGAGGAATAAAAGCCAGAGCACGACCTCGGACAGTCCACGGCAAAATGGCGGATGCCCGGAGATAGAGAACAAAGGATTATGCCGGAGCGCCGAAATGGGCTGGGAGCGTGGAGACAACGAGACATCGGGAGTTCAAACGCTTTCTAACAGAACTCCGGGGCCTCGGGTGGTGATAATTTGCATGCCAAGATACATTTGTGACACACAGGGAATGAGGCTCCCCACGGAATGAAGGGGGTTCGGGTGAGCCGTGGTGAAGGAGTGGTGGGCCGTGGAGGAGCGTGCCAGCCCGGCCGCACAATAACAGAAGCATGCAGTGCCCAGAGAGCCGCCGCGGCACTGAAGAAGACAAAATGCTGCAATAATGCCCAGACACTGTTAAACAGATCCCCGGAGCCTCGGGCAGTGATACATTGCAGATACATTTGTAGCACACGAGGCTCCCCACAGAACAAAGAGGGCGGTGGTGAGCGGCAGCGAGGGGCCACGGAGGAGCGTGCTGGCCCAGCTGGGAGAAGCATGTAGAGCCCGGTGAGCCGCCGTGACACTGGAAGAAGATGTAAAGCAGCAATAAAGCCTGCGGCGTGGGACGGGCCCCCCGGGAAGAGCCTTAAAACGAAGCACATGTGGGGAGTGCTTCGGAGCATTTAATAATAGCTACAATAGGAGAACGCATGGACGCGGGGGGCCCAAGGCAAGCCGCAAACAAGAGAGACACATCCCCCAGGGAAGCGCGGCACAACTGGAAGCTTCCCAAAGGACCCTGTCGGAAGCGGAGGCCTGCGGGCCTGCGAGCACCACAGAAAGGAAGGGCACAGGGCCTGGAATGAGCACTGCCTGGCATTATTCAAGGCTGGCAGACAATATTAGGGCCTGGGGGCGGCATAGAGACAATATATGATCAGTGGCCCCGGGCACCAGAGGAGGCCACAGAGAAGGGCCCCTCCCCCAGATGCCCAGGACTGCACCACAGAGGCCAAGCCTGCAGCCCTGGCCTACATCAGCAGGAAGCCCGACCGGGATCCGGAGGGCCACAGTGCGTGGCCCACAGCCAGGCCGAGCCGGGAACTCAGGGCAGAAAGACAACACCAGAAGTCATGGCAGAGCCCCCCACCGCCGTACACAGTAATAACGCAGAGAACAGAGGGATAGCTCTGGGGGACCCCAAGAAAATGAAAAAAGGGAGAAAGCAACACGGCAAAGGGGGAAGAAAAAGCGAGGGCACAAGCAAAGTAACCCTGGGCAAGTGCCAGAAAACAACAAACTGCCCCACCCTGAAATTGCTTGAGGAAAACGCCTGCGGAGCATTGCGGCACACCGCACGGAACAGCCAGCATTGAGGGGTCTACAGGCCCAGGGAACAGCAGCGCATTCAGGAGAAGCTGAAAGGCAGACAGCAGAGATCATGGCGCAAAAGGGCGGCAAGACCAAGGTCAAGCAACCGACTATGGATATTTCACGAAACCGTCACAATCCCCGGCTGCTGCAGTACAAGAGAAAATTTACCCGCTGGACGTGTCGCCCCCACCACGGGAGGATCAGCTGATCCTGCAGGCCATCACGGAAATGAAAACCTTGTGGACCACCTCGATAGCGGAGCTCAAGGCAACGCTGGAATTTAAAATCGACACACTGGGTGTGGACCTAAACCTCTTGAGACAAGATGTCAGGAAGCTGTCGGAGCGCACAAGCACCACAGAGAGCTCGGTAAAGAATAACACAGAAGTCAGCACCACCAATGCAGAGGAGGTCCACATACTGAAATAACAAGTACTCAACTTGGAGGACCGAGCGGAAGGGGTAGAAGGGCGTGCAAGACGCAACAACATTCGTGTGGTGGGACTGCCGGAAGGAGAAGAAGGAACAGACCCCACGGCCTACGTTGAAAACATGCTGATCCAAGAAATTGGGGCGGGCAAGCTCTCCCAAGGGTTTGCTGTGGAACGTGCGCATAGAGCCCTGACACGAAGACCACAACTGGGCCCCCCCCCCCACGAGCGATCATAGCCAAGATCTTGAACTACAGAGACAGAGAAAAGATCCTGGAATTTTTCCCAAAAGGCAGAACTATAACCCGAACAACAGCAACTGTCACAGTGTACCCGGACTACACCATGTTGGTGCAGAAACAGCGCTTCAGCTATGTGGCGGTGAAACGGCGACTGAGGGCGGCGGGATTTAAATATATGCTATTATACCCTGCGAAGCAAAAGATCTTACATAGGGGCAAAGCACACTTTTTCGAGGACCCTGAGGAGGCGACGAACTGTCTGAAAACCCAGGGCTGCCCGGACGAGGAAAAAGGGCCAGAGCGAGATTGACAGGATAAGTGAATCAATGTAATGTTGTACTAGTATCTCTAGCCTCAAGGGAAACGGCCGCGCGCAATGTAATGTAGCCATAAGGGGTACCAATAATATGATAAGTGAATAAGCAGCCATGCAAGATAAGAGGTGGGCACATAGTAAGGAGGAACTGTAACATGAGACATTTGAACATGTCGGACTAGAATATAGAACGTGTAATGCAATATGGGTAGTGGCAGGCACGCTTAGATTGGTAAAAAAAAATGGAATAACGAGACAGAGACACCCTACCCCTGGGAATGAGAATAGTAGGACCGCCACTAGGGTGACATCTCCCTGCTGGGTCGCAAGTAAGGCAATTGCCGGAAAAGGGGTAGATGCGGGTGTGCCTGAGATCCAGGGATGGAGCTGGGCAACAGTTGGGGAGGGGTAGAGTTCAGAGGGGGGGCCCAGTGTATGTTGGGGTGGGGAAGGAAGGGGGGGGAGTTGGGGAAGAGTGGGGGAGTGTGGTGGGGCTGGGAAGGGAGGAGGGCGAGAGGGTGTGGGGTGAAGGGGAAGAGTTAAGAGTTAAGGGATGTTTGTGTTGGGGAACGAGCCTACATGTAAAGAGGGAGGAACTAAGACATGGACTGTACTCGCGGAGGGTACAAGAGCGGGAATTTAATATGTTATGGGAGACCTTAAAGTAGTTACTTGGAATGTTAGAGGGCTCAATAGTTATTTAAAAAGAAATAAGGTTATGATGTACCTGCGTAGGCAGAAAATAGACATAGCCTTGCTACAGGAGACTCATCTAACGCAGGAAAAGCTGGAGGTGATCCGAAAGAAGTGGAGGGGGACTGTTGTGGGCGCAACATATTCAGCCTATGCTAGAGGGGTGATCACCTGGGTTGCACCGCATGTCTCGTTTCAGCTATTGCAATCTACGGTTGAGCCAGACGGGAGGATGGTTATAATAAAGGGGTTGGTGGAAAACAAGGAAATATGTATCATAAACACATATGCCCCAAATCAGGACACGGCGGCATACTTTAGAACCCTATATAGCAAACTTAGCGTGAGTTTAGGAGGGGCAGTGATTTGGGGAGGAGACTTTAATTGTGTACTAAACCCGAAAATGGATAGATCAGATATAGATCAAAATAGATAGACCCACCCCAGCTGCCAGGACATTGCAGTTATTGTTAGTGGATTTCGGGTTAGAGGACGCATGGAGGTCACACCATCTACAGGATAGACAATATTCGCACTACTCAGCCCCACAGAACCTACACACTAGGCTGGATTATGTGTTCGTCACACATGAACTTATGACAGAAATAGCGTAGGAGAATATAAACCGAGGGTCCTTTCGGACTACTCGCCGCTGATACTAGTATGGTAATACCGACCCCCGAGAGCAAGGATACCGACATGGCGCCTCCGAGTAGAGGCGTTGAAAGACACTATTTTTAGAGAGGACATGAGAGAGGAAATAATAAGCTATTTCGACATCAACACTGGCAGTGTTGAGACAGTGGGTATGCTCTGGGAAGCCTTTAATTGGTAGTGAGGGGGATAGCCATAGCCAAGTCCAAGGGACTACAAGGCGGGATCTTGGTAGAACTAAAAGAAGCGGAAACGGAGCTAGAAATAGCGCTGAAAAGTAAAGGTAACACCAAGGAAGATAATGAAGCAATACTTAGACTGCAACAGAAATGCGCGGGATACTGGGAAAGATTGTGTAATCTCAACTATAAAAAGTACATAGAGAGGCAGCATGCAGGAGGGGACAAACCAGGAAGAGTCCTGGCATGGCTATATAAAAGCCAGACTCCTAGACCTACAATCAGAATGATAGCGAAAGAGGACAGGTGCACAGTAGGCACCCAAGAGGGAGTCAATCAGGAATTCGCAGATTACTACCGACTCCTGTACGGAGATGCAGAGGAAAGCGACAGCGAGGAAATAAGGGAAACACTGGAGGATATTGGATTGCCGCAGATCAGCGCAGAAGAGCGAGAGGAGCTGGACGCACCGATCATTCTAGAGGAATTGGAAGAGGTAGTGAGGCAACTACCTACCAGTAGGACCCCGGGGACCGACGGACTCCCCAGCGAATTTTATAAAACACACAAAAATGAGGTACTCCCCCCGCTCTTAGAGATGCTAAATGAGATATATGAAGTGGGAAGACTACCAGAGTCCCTAAGAGAGGCGATTATCATACCACTTCCCAAACCCAATAAGTCAGGCTGTGAGTGTGGCTCCTACAGACCCCTGTCAATGTTGAACCAGGATAGTAAAATATTGATGGCGGTCTTGGCAAACAGAATGCGGAGGGTCATCAATAAATTGATACACCCCGACCTATGTCCCCAACAGAAACATATCCAACAATCTCAGGCACCTCCACCGAGTCATTGAACACGTAAACAGTAATGCGGGTGAAATAGCAATAGTATCGTTGGACGCAATAAAGGCCTTTGACTCGGTCAAATGGCCATGGTTGATTGCGGCCCTGACCAATTATGGAATAGGACCGGGGTATCTCAAATGGGCTAAACTATTATATAGTGCGCCGCTGGTCAGGGTTAAGACAGGTACGGTAATATCAGAGAGATGGCAACTCAGTAGAGGCCCTAGGCAGGGATGCCCGTGGTCCCCCATGCTGTACATTTTGGCCCGAGAGCCCCTGGCGATATACCTGAGGCAGCAGTATGACATAATAGGCATCACCATAAAGGGGGAACCGCATTTAAGTTCCTTGAACGCTGACGATATGTTGTTGTATTTACGCTACCCAGAAGAAAATCTCCAGTATGTCCTGGAAGTGATGGAGCGATTTGCAAGGCTTTCAGGCATAGCTGTGAACCCCAAAAAATCTTGTGAATTTCCATTGGGCAGGTATCAAGGGATCCCGTTAGAGTAGTTACCAATCTTGCAGCTAGCATGGGAGGTCAGCACGTTCCGATATCTTGGGATAGATATATATCACACAGTGGAAGCAGAGCATCAATATAACACTGAGAAAGCTATCAAGAATATTGAAAATAGTATGAAGTTCTGGGTGAAGCTCCCATTGGCGATGATGGGACGAGGGGCTAATGCTTAAGATGGTGGTCCTGCCAAGATTGTTGCATTATTTTGGAAACATCCCAAATTTGATACCTAGGCAACTCTTTGCTAGGATAAACAGCATATGCAGGGAATTTCTCTGGCATGGGACAAGGAACAGAGTGGCCCTTTGGAAGCTCCAAAACTCATACGAGAAAGGGGGTATAAAACTACCAAACTATGAAATTTATTACATAGCAAGTCAGCTACAATATATAGCTAAATGGCTCTCTGAGGAGCCGACCTCAGAATCCAGACTGTTCCGACTGGATTGTGCCCCATTCTTCCTAAAAGAAATTATGTGGTTGCCCAGATCGGATATGGAAGGACGCCTAAGGATGATGACACTCGGGTGGGAGATATGGCATAGAGCCTGTCAGATAATGGATAATCCATCCCGTGTTCCCAGCAGGTCCCACTAGTCGCACTGGTGGGGAAAGAAAAGCAATGAACACTAATGATCAGGAAGCACTGGGAACCGATGGGGATAGCAACAATGGGCGATATGTGGTATAAAGGATTTTGAAGGGCTGGTGGAGGAAACAGGGTTACATATAGGACAGTATATCACTTACCATAGGGTGGTGCAGCGAATTAAAGAGACATGGTCCGAAGTAGTGCTAGAAGATGAACCGGACGCCACCATAGACACAATATATGACATGGCAGAGGGGGGACATGAAATATCTAGAATATATGAGCTGATGATGTCCAAAGTGGGAAAGGAAGTGATACAATTTAGACAGGACTAGGAAGAGGAAGTGGGAGCCCCAATGAGTGATGGGATGTGGGAACGAGCCCAAGGATACCACAAAAAAGTGTCAAGAAATGCTAGATTACAACAGATACAATTATATATAACTCTCACAGGGCGTATATGACACCCCAAAGGATAGCCAAATTTAAAAACGCAGGACGACAATCATGCCCCAAATGAGACGAAGAAAACGCCAGAATGATACACATGTTCTAGTCATGCCCAATAATAGAGAGATACTGGAGAGAAATAGCACATAGGATGGAAGAAAAAGGGATTAAAATAGAGGTGGATACAGTGTGGGCTTGCCTGATAGGAGGGTTTCCTAGACCACGTAAACTGAAGCGTGTGAGTAAACTGAAAGATCTGGCGTATGTACTCGCAAAGAGAAGACTCGCCATGGGGTGGAAGGCATGCCATAGACCAAAAATAGAAGTATAGTGGAAAGACCTACAGAAATGGGCTGAGGCAGAAACTGTAGTATAGCAGGAAGCAAGCAATGTTGGGGGGTGAGGGGAGACTGCAACCTTGATAGCTTGCAAACAACTAATAGCTGAATTATTTGGGCCCACGTATGATGGATCAAGTGACTGGGATCCAACAAAATCCATTGAAAAGGAATCCCTACTGCAAGACGAAGAAATAGAACAGGAGGGAGAGTAGGCTCGGAAGGGTGGGAGGGAAAAGGTGAAACAGTGGACACGGATAAAGCGATGTACATTTAAAATGTTACTATATGCACTGTAAGTTTGATTTGTGTTGGTTGTTGAAATAGAACTGATAAAAAAAACAATTAAAAAAATGTTTGTATATGCTCATTTGTATTTTATTTAGTTTGGTGATGTTGATGGCACAAACAAACTACACATTGTGCATTTGAGGTTGCGTCAGAGTGTTTGAGAATCCCCTGTACTGTCCGCTGTCACTGGGGAATTTGCCGCGAATGGCTCGAACGACACAGGGGGATATTACACGTTGAGCACGGAATCCAAGCCTTCCATGAAGCCAACATGTTAACGAACAATAGGCCACCAGCTTGTAACACCTGTGAAAGAGAAATATACATATTTGAATTGAATGAACCAGATAACTGTACTACCTTACTTGAAAATGCATCCTAAATTCGATGGCATAGTTGCCCTTAGAAAAGTAACTTTCTGGAAAATATGTACTTGGGCTTTGAAGTATTGACACATTACAAAAGTGAACACCCATTGAAGCCAGAACGGTTTGGACCATAGACAAATATTGTTTTTTAGTCGAAAGTGAAAGAGACGCAAGCAATGAACACTCTGATTTGCAATAAGCACAAGAAATGTATTCAATTTACACACTAAATTCATTTGTCAGTGATCGATTGAAGTTACGACAATGTAGGAGAACAGCATGAAATGTTAGTTGTCTCAGTGGTCAAAATTACATCACATCTAGAGAATACTTAATCGTTACCTGGATTGCGAGGCCGAATTGCTGCATGAAGTTTGTGCATAAGCACCATCATAATCCTCAATACAAACCTTCTGAGGCAAGCTTCCCTGAAGGCATGCAGCTCGTTAACGCATAGCGGTGGTGTGCCTTCTTCGGCTATGTAGGCCAAGCATACAGAGATTTCTTGGCAGCAGTTCTCCACCTCAGTTGGCATGACCTCACAATGACTGCAGTTATATAAAGTGGAAATGTCTTCCATGCGACTTAGGCTTTCAATTAGTTCCTCTTCGGAATATTCAGGCTCTTACTGGTAGGGCTGTATTGTTGCCATAGTTCCTGAAAATTTAAGAAGTACAAAATCCACAGTCAGTAAAATTTAAACTTTTTTGTCTGTAAGCAGCAACTACTGGTAAAGGAGAAGAAAATACATTACAATGTTAAAAATACCCATATAGCAAATAAATGCATAATCTGCACAAACTATGACATTTCGAAATTAAATAAGGTTCAGTGAAGACATTGATGCATTATATGACAAATATTTAAATAAAATGCAAGTACCAAGTTAAATCAGTTCTGCTAGTGTAAGTACCTGTTCGCGGGGCGTCGTGCTAGGAAGATAGCTGAATAGAGCAGAAAGGAGTCACGAGTAATCGAAACTAAATACAGTGAAACGATTGAAAAAACAACTGCAATGTTGTCTGCTCAGAAAGTGTCTGTTTATACTTGTTGAGGAAAGAGGCGTCCTGGCATTTCCATAGAGACCCGTCAATAGCTTGCGCACAGAGTACGTTGACACGAAACATTCATTGGTGTTGTGAAAATGGGCGTAAGCGTCTAGTGATGTCAGTTTGAGGAGCGGGGGAATCTGTATTCCTACAGCGACAGCACTTGAATTTAGGGCGATGCATCAACGGAGAAGATTAGCACAAGATGGCGGGCACCAAGCTGTTTTCGAATGTGTAAAAATGAGAAAAACTAAGGTAAGATGCATAGGAACATTTTTAAAGATCGATTACAGTATGCTTACAAATACATGTCCGAACGATCGTGACAATGCAATTTTTGAGCATGCTTCCCCTTTAAGGATTTTATTTGTTTGTGAAGGCGATGGCAGGATAATGATTGCCATGCAGCCAATATGCTTGGACACTATGCATGGTGGATGGTTGGTTTGCTGTCACTTTCCCATCACCGATTCACACCCACCTTGCCCTATGACCCTATGCCTACGCTTCAATCAACTTAGACAAATGCATGTTGCGGTCTCTATTCAATTAGCATCACGGATGAAGGTTATAACACCAATCCATTCACATGTCCAACTCTTTTGTTGCCTTTCATGTCACATGCATATAGGTATGTCCACTTGTGACAGGCAGGTGGACTGGCTACCTACTGTGGGGTATGATAGTATTTGTGAGGTGGGGTGGTGGGCTGCATTAGAATGATTTGTCTGTGCTGCAGGTGGTGGGTGTTGTGCAGTGTGTTTTTGCAGGGGTTTGTGCCATTGATGTGATGCATTCTGGTACCTGTAGTGCATTTCATGAGCCAGTCCAGAATTGAGATCATTAAGTATTCACATGCTCTCTCGGGCCATTTCACACACACCACTCATGCCCTTCGACTCATTCATGCAATTTGTGTGTCTGAATTTCCTTTGCACACATGCACTGTAGACAGTCATGGCACCCCCACCCTAATTCCACAGTGCACACGCTTTGGTTATTACACTCACCCAACAGCCAGGTACGCTTGGGTGTGTTATGCCCCCACCCCCAATTCCACGATGCACCAGCTTTGGTTTTACACTCACCCAACAGCCAGGTATGCTCTCCGCTGTGAAGTGCTATGTACCCTGGCAGCGTGGAGTTCCTTAGCACCTTTCACCTAAGTTACGAGGGGAATCCAGACTGGGACCCCTTGCTCACTATTCTTAGAGAGGCATAGCTCCACCCTACTGATGAGGTCCAACTAGACCGAAACACGTGTCTGGGGTTGCTGTTGGTACTCTTGTTCAGAGGAGAATTGCTTAGCATTTCGGTGCTGGACTGCCCTAGGGCAGGACAAAGACTATTATGTTTTAGATATTTCTCGTCTCTGAAAGATTGTGAGCTAAAGACTCTGAGTAAGTCTCTCATAACCAGGACTAATGTCCGGCAGAGGGACTCCCAGGACCCCCTTGTTTTTTTTGCATATTTAAGTAACTTTGTGTCTCACCCCAAGTTACTAGGGGAATCCCGACGTAGACCCCTTGCTCACTATTCTCAGAGAGGCATAGCTCCACCCTACTGATGATGTCCAACTAGACCGAAACACGTGTCTGGGGTTGCTGTTGGTACTCTTGTTCAGAGGAGAATTGCTTAGCATTTCGGTGCTGGACTGCCCTAGGGCAGGACAAAGACTATTATGTTTTAGATATTTCTCCTTTCTGAAAGATTGTGAGCTAAAGACTCTAGGTAAGTCTCTCGTAACCGGGACTAATGTGCAGCAAAGGGACTCCCAGGACCCCCCCTTTTTTGTCTCTTGATACCATGCCCGTCTCACAAGGGGCAGACATGGTCTTCATCGACGGGTCTTCAAGCATAGAACCCAATACAGGAGGAAGACATACTGGAGCAGCGATAGTGTGCCACAAGAACAGGGAATATGCAATAGCATCCCAGCAGAGTTTACCATTGCATTATTCAGCACCGGAAGCAGAGTTAGTGGCCATGATAAGTGCATTGAACATGATAGAAGGGCATGCAGCTAACATATTTTCTGATTCAGCTTAGGCGACATCCACAATACATTCAGGACTAGCACGGTGGGAGACAAATGAGGTCAGGATAAGTGACGGGTCCCCAGTACAACATGCTGAGTTCCCTGGGCAACAAGCACAAACTCTGCCAGTGTTGGTGGCCATAAAACAATGTGCCGCCCACACAGGTGAGCAGGACTGAATATCTTTATAGAAATGAATGAAGTGGCCTAATTACTCGAGGGAAGTATGAGACTGTACTGTGGTGCAAAAGGGAGAATGCAAATAATGTTGGCAGAGAGAAGTAAGGGTCAGGGGGAAGAGAGTGGGGAATCACCCACCGATTTGATATGGAGGCAAAACAGCACAGGGAAACCAGTGATGCCAAACAGATAGTTAGGTTTAGAGTTAGAAGAGCTGCACTTTCCTGCCCACGTGTCTGAAGAAAACATAGCGGCAGAAATAAATGAAGGGTGGTATTTTACAAATGTACATGCGCAAGTGGCTGAATTTACAGGAAATTGTGTGGTGTGTCAGCAGTTTTTGTCCAGTCATACTTTAAAAACTGTAAGGGAGACATTGCCGTGACCAGAAAGGCCCTTCCAGCACTTGCATATTGACTATGTTGATATGCAAGACAGATGTATCTCATATAGGTACATGCTTGTTGTCGTCTGTCCATTTTCACATTGACTTGAGGCGAGACCCTGTGCTAAAAATTACAAAATCTGCTGCAAAGTTCCAAGTACGGGAGGTGTTTCCAAGGTGGGGAATTTGGGATGAAATAAGGTCAGATAATGGGCAACATTTTGCCAATTACCTCTTTAAAGAAATAATGCACCTCCTAGGAATGAAACACCAGCTATGCATAGTGTACTGGCAGCAGGCAAATGTGATTGTTGAGAGAATAAACAACTTGCTTAAAGAACGCTTAGCAAAGCCAACTATGACATTGTGCAAAAACGGACTTAATTGCCTCCCATTAGTACTCTTTTCCCTTAGTAACTCATCTGGTGCGGATCACCATTTGACTCTGTACGAAATTTAATCTGGCAGGAGGATGCAAGCGCCTATTTCTCCTGTATGTTCAATTTCAGATGCAAATAATGCAGCACAGGTTTTGGGGGGAAGAGCTACAAATGTGCCTAACTGAAATGACAAGTGCCCTCAAATACATTTTCCTCCAGGTTCAACATTTAACAAGTCCGCCGACCAACTTTGAAGAACAGACAAGTGCACACAGTGAGGAACAATTTCCACAAGTACATCTTCTCTACCAGGGTGGTAAAATACTCATCCGAAACGTTGTACGGAGGTTGCAGGAGCCAAGGTTCGCTGGCCCTTATGGAGCAGTGTACGCAACACCCACAGCTGTGAAAATAAAAGGAGGGCATGGATACATACTTGCAACGTCTGCATGGTCAACAGCAGCACCACGGAAGGGGAAGAGTGAAACACAACTTGATGAGAAGTATAAACCAGTTATCATTGACATTTATTTACAGCTATCAAACTTTACTGAAAGCCCACAAGGGAGAAGAATGTGGGAAGAACACAAGTGGGAGGAACGGGAGAAGGTATAAATATGATGTGAAAACTATAGGGATAGGATTGCTTTGTTTCTTTCTTGTTTGAATTTTCTTCCTCTTCTGGTTTCTAATGTATAAAGAAAGAAGGGGTGTGTCCACTGACAATGGAAAGGAGACATGCGCTAAGGGAAGTATATTAAGCACTGAGAAGTTCTATGATTCCAATGGAGAGGGAGGGAGACATGGCATCTGGGAACGTTTGGTACGATAAAATGAAAAGGGTGGGGCAAGAGAGCACTAATGGCAGTTACTATTTGTGCCCGCTAATCCCGCACATTACAGGGTCACCAAAACAATTCTTGCCACAAGAAGTGGCAGCAGAGAAGGGGGAATGCCTGATGCACTTGTCCTTATGCAGAACTCAGGGCCTGTTCCAGGGGCACACAGTAGAAGTGCAATGGATAGACGAGGGGGAGGAGGTGTATGTAGATAATGATATACAGCTTGAAAGCATGGCCAGGGAAGAGGCAACAAAGCATGAAATACTGTAGTATAATATAAAAGGGGCACAAGGGGGGGACAATTGGCGACTACACACAGGAGAATAATATGCAAAATCTCAAGAGAACATGATATCCCATAGTGTCACACCAGACCCCTGATGCGAATAAGGGCTTTGGTGTTTCACGATGGGAAGTGGGAAAGGGGGAGGGTGCAGAGCCGTGCAGAAGGGCTGATGGGATAGGAAGAAGGGGGGTAAAGAAAATAAATAATGAATGCAGAAGAATATGGGATGCCAATATAGATGCTTTGACATGGATAGATGAAAGACACTGCCCAGTATACAAAATATCACCCATACAGCATTAGTTGTGTTTCAGAGCAACTGGGATGATCGTACTGTGGGTGAACACTGGCTGTGAGAGAACGATGAGCATCCCGGCATTGCAGAAAGAGAGGGCAGCAGTGATGGACTACTGGTGGGCCTGCGGGCCCAAAGCTTATGCCCAGTTGCCTCCAGACTGGGGAGGGGTATGCACACTTGTGACCCTGCATTGGTCATGCCCCGGGCAGACCGGTTACCTTTCAATGAACTTTCTACAGCACGTCAGGAGAATAAGGAAAGAGAGCAGAAGGAGGAGATAGACCAGCCAAGGCAAATGGCAAGAAAGTAAAAGAGCAGCAACTACATATCTGCTGAATCAGCATAGAGTTTGGACGCAATGCTGCAGCAATTAAGACTCTTTACAAAGCATCAGTTTTCTTCACATAACTCCTGCTTCCGCTTCCTGGGGTACAAACAGCCGCCAACACCAAATGGCTGCAAATTACCTGCTACAAAGTGCTACAGTTGGCAAACACAACCGAAAAAGGACTGAATGCAGTGTGGGGAAAGCTCCAAGCCCTGCACCTGGTGGCCCTACAGAATTGATTCGTTCTTGATCTAATGACTGCAATTGAAGGCGGGTCTTTAACAAAATTGGAAGCAGCTGTTGTACAGCAATACCTGCCAACAATGCTGCCAATGGAACTCTCACGGAGGCTCGAGGAGATACGTACACTACATGAAAAAATTGTAAAAGAAATACATGATACCACCTCAGACAATTGGCTGGACTCACTATTTGCCTGGGTGCCACAGTGGCTGGTGGCTATGTTAAAAATAACTATCCCATGCTTGTTGTGATGCTCGTTGCCTTCTGTGTCAGACAGTGGCTCATCAAATAGTGCAAATGTTATAAGGGAAAGTTATTTTATATAATGTCTGCTAATAAAATTGATGATTATAGTGGACTAGAGAGGCATGCTCCCAGGGTGAATGAGGGGAGGACAGAGTGCATGTGGTGTTTGCAGTACCCCCACCAAATGAAGGCCGCGATGCTTTTGGGGTAGCATGCGCCCTAGACGGACGGGGTTTTCTAATAATTGGGAACACACTGGAAGGGTGTGAGACAGGAAGAAGGGACATGGACAGGGTAACACGGCTATGAATGCCCAAGGAACAAAGTAGGGAGATGATGGGGAAGAAGAGGTGGATGGAAAGATCGATCGAAGGGGGGAATGCAATGAAGGTGCTGATTCAGAATCAGACGGGGGTGCACCTACCAATTGTGGGAATAAGGGGTGATAAGGAAGTCCCCAAAGGGCCCCCTGCTCAAGGAGGGATCGGTTCCGATAGGAACCCCACAACACAGCAATGAAAAGAAAAGTCTGGACACCATGCTGATAGACAAACCAAGTGTCTTATTGGAGAGAACAGTACAGCAAGTATTGTTTTGTAGAATGACAAGTGACACAGCAGTTGTCAGACGGAGCGCTCTACTGGTATTGGGTCAGAGCTTACCTTATAAAGCATGGCATGTTTCCATGAGGTTTGTAGACATTTGGTAATACTAGGAAGCAGACATTTGGGGATACTAGGAAGCAGCATGTTTGTGAAGGAACCTTGCGGTTACATGCAGGGTACATTGTATAGCAAGATCAGTAAGCAACTTTGTTGTAAACAACTGAATACTCCTTATAAGGTGGTATTTGTACAAGGGTATGGAAAGATACTGGGATCTGGTGTTGCATGGGTTGCATGGGTCCCAGAGGGTAGCATTAGGTCATGGCCTGCCGAGCCAAACCGGGGTGTGGGCATGACAGGAGAGCCGGATCTAGCAAGAGGCCTCAGGCTAAGACAAGGCTAAGGCATGGTAAAGGATCTGGGGCCTAAAGCGGGGGAGCGTGATTGCTAGGAGGTATAGTATGAGGACAATCCTGCCACATCAGGGGGAAGGGCTGGGACACCTCTTGGGGGGATCAAGGGGGCCTCGGGGTGCTGTAACCAGCCCCAAGGACCAGGTGTGGAGGGGAACAGGGGGGAGTGGAAACCCCCTGGGCCTCATTACAACCCTGGCGGTAGCCGTGCCTGTAAAACAGGCACAGCTGCCGCCGGAGTTGCATTTTCCTGGCACCCGTGAATGGGCAAGAACCGGGTCATGCCGAGTTTGGCGGATCCAGTAATTGCCCATTTTCGGGTGCCGGAATCAAGGGCCTCCCCATCCCCATTCTGCCCCATAGGGCTGGATGGGCATGGGGACGTTGGATGCACCGGCACATTCAGAGTTGTGCCGGTGCATCCGACGTGCTCTGCTCACGGGTACCATTACACCCACCAGGAAAACCTGGCGGGTGAAACGGCACCTGCGAGCAGAGCTCGTGGTATGGCGGTCTGGGAACAACGGTACCGGCATTCTTAGGTACCGTACTTCCCGGACCGCCATGCTTGTAATGAGGGCCTCTGTGTATAACACAGCATGGATACAAGGGAACCTGCTGCATAAATGCGAGAAAGGCAACACCGCAGGTGAGCACTCTTCATGGGGGCTTTGCCCCGTAGGCCCCCATTTAACACATGGCCTGTATGTCGCGGCTGAGGGACGGGAGAAGCTGAATTGAGGCTGCTTGTCCCCAGCAGACTGTGGTCAATGGGAATAGCACTGGGTGATGTAATCAAGGAGTGAGATCGGCATGGTATCAAGAGATGACACAGTCAACAGATTGCAAGATTTAAAGAATGTTTTATTTCAAATATCAGGATGGTGTAAGGCCTAACTTGTCCTATAGCTAAAGTAGGGATTTCTTCTACTTAAATAAAACTAAGGGAACTCTTTGTAAGTCCAAATTAAAAGTCTGTCTGTGTCAACAACAAAAAAAATATGTTTATCCTCACATCTAGAGAAAATGTGGTATTGGGTTAAGTAGACAGCATTACCCAATCTATCTATACGATCGGCAATACATGGCATTGGGTAAGCGTCAAAAGCTGAGATCATATTCACTTTCCTAAAATCTATGCAGAATCTCCAGCTACCATCTGGTTTTGACACCCAGACAATGGGGGAGGACCAAGGATTGTTTGAAGGCTCTATGATATTAGCTTTGAGCATTTGTTCTATCTCTTTAATGATATCTTTTCGAGACTCGGGTAGTCGGTAGGGTTTTAAATGTACTACTTTGCCTGGGGGAATGCCAATGTGGTGGTATATACCTTTCACTAGTCCCAGCTCTTCATAAAATACATCCAGAAATTGCCTCACTAAGTCAACAAGATCTTGTTGCTGATTACTCCTGAGGTCAGAAGGGATTAAGGTGGTATTTTCTACTTCTTCCGGCACTAAGCAGGACAGTATCGTAGCATTGGCCTCAGAGGGGTTCTCCTTCCACTCTTTGAGTACGTTTATATGATAAACTTGTATTTTTAGGTGGCGGTCTGGTTGATAGATCTTGTAATTACAGGCTCCCATCTGCTCCAATACCTCATATGACCCATGCCATTTAGAAGAAAACATATCATCAGATGTCGGTAAAAGTACTAAGACCTTTTGCCCAATAGAAAAGGACCTCAATGTTACTTTTTGGTTGTAGGAGGTTTTCTGTTGCTCTTGGGCTTTCATATGAGTCTGCACCAAGAATCTGACAGTGGCCATGTGTTCTTTAAGTCAGGTCGCCAATTGTGTGGGTGGTATTGGAGCCTCTTCCCAGGTTTCTCTCAGCATGTCTAAGATGTCCCAGAAATCCTGCCCATAAAGTAATTCAAATAGAGAAAGCCCTGTGGAGGCCTGAGGTGTTTTCCTGATTGCAAATAGAGCCAAAGGAATCATTTGGTCCCACTTGTTCCCATCCTGGTCTACTAGTTTCTACAGAATGGTTTTAAGGGTGTTATTAAACCATTCTATAAGACCATCTGTTTGTGGTGATACACAGATGTGCATAATGTGGTTATATCCAATAATTCCTTAACTTCTCCAATACGTTTGCTCATGAAATTAGAGCCTGGTCTGTTAGTATTTCTCTTGGAAAACCAACCCGAGAATGTATTGCTTATGTGTGCCTGGGTTTTGCTTTGTGCTAAGTGTCCTCCTGTGAGAGGGGGCTACTTTGAGAAACACTTGATTGTGGCTCCTGGGCACCACCAATTGTATGCTATCAAGCCTTCAGCGATTGTGTCCCCTCTATATAACAACCCATGCTTTAGGGAAAAAAAGGTCTGCCTTTTTCTGGACCCACAGATTCAGGTTTTAACTGTAAAAAGGCTTCGGCTAATAGAGGATCGTTTCTCTGGAAGAAGGCTACATCAGGCAGCGTGTCAGGTTCTTCCTCATTAGGCTTAGAGGGTAGGTAAATGGGTTCTTCATTCTCCTCCCCAAAACCCAAAGTACCCCTATCGCTCTCCTCTTTCTCAGTTGGTTCCTCAATTTTGGGAAACATTACCCTCTCAAGTATCTCTTGGCCTATTTTATCTCCCGGTTGGACCTGAAAAAACATATTTTCCATGATTTTGCAATAATAATGTAATGTCTCCCCGATAGTCTGGATCAATGACGCCAGCAAGGAGATGTATCCCAAACCTCCATGTGAGTCCTGTGTACTGGGGAGACCCCCGGCCAGCCCATAGAGTTGGGGTTTGCTCCATAGTACTTTAAGACAAGATAGCTGCACCTTTGAGATGGACGGGGGTGCAGGTGTTCTACTCCAACACCAATCAATAAGGACAACTCAATGGTTTGGCAAAGGGAGTCCGTTTAATGACAGGTACAAAAAACTGGGAGTCATGGAAATCGACAGTGATGCGATAGTCCGTCTTGCTTCAACTCCCATGAACTTCATTCAAACAATAACATTTATACTCTAAACTCATCATACTGACATGTAACACGTAAAAGTTAACATGTAATTCTATTGGTTAGGGAAAGGTAACTTTAATATAGGTACTATATCTGTATATGGTAATGCAGTGAGGGGATTGGATAAACTCTATCAGGTGGGCGTCTAAGCCCTTCCTTCTAACATTACTCTTGTAGACGTCACTAAGAATATGACGTCCCATTGATTCTACTATCAATAGGACCCTAGATTATTTGGTCCATTGTGATTGGGTTGGCTTTAACCCCATGCATACATTTCCACTTTACTTAGCAGCATGCAGAATGGCCAGCCAGGTGCAGGGTGCCCCATAATTCACCCAGCCTTCCTTCAATCAATCATTACTTTAGTGGCTATGTGTCAATTAGTTGGCTGTGGTTGGCCTCAAAACTGTATCTTCTTGTCAGGAAAAGTTACAATGTCTCCGTCTGGGCAGCTGCCAAGTGTAGGTGTGAACCTGAGCCTCTTCTCGCTCGGATGGTCACATGCTACTCACACCGTGAATCTGCCTAGTTTCCCTCAATTTGTGAACTTAGTTCTTATTCGGCTTGCCACCTGCCTACGCCTCCTTATCTCGACCTTCCAAAGATAGGATATTCTGTTCTTAAGTTTCAATTCTGCGAAGCTGCTGTTCGCTCCTTCTATTGGTCTGACCTTGGCTCTTTCCTGGCGCAAGTTGCATCTGCTGAGTTTCGATTCAGCCATCCCTTCTCGTTTTAGCTGGAATACGAATCTTGTCCTGTTTGGCCTCTAGTAACCTGAGTTGATTCTGGTTTTGTGTAAAGTGGACTCGCACTCATATAATGTGCTTCGTTGAGGTAGATATGTATAGGTGGCGCTTGCCGCGGTCTATCCTCTACTAAGCATAGCAAGCCGCACTGTTTTCTTAGCTTTTTTGCAGTTTCAAGCATATGTACAGGCGTTAGCTGGTTGAATGACTTCATCCTAGCTTAAGCTTCTTTATATTTCAACATTGTTTCCCCTTCTAGGTTCACAATATTCTTATTCATGGCGTTTCGTCTCTGTGTGTCATTTTTTTGTTCTGCACGTTAGTCCGGGCCCTCGTGACATCACCATTTGTCTTCCATTAAGGCCTTTTGAGTTTCTTGCCGCAATCTTCATTTCATCTTATTTGCTGGTAGGGTTTTCTCAATGGATACCTTACTGTCCATGGTTTTCTAGGTATCAGTATTTCAACAGGTGTTGTTCTCCTGATAGGCACTGGGCAGAGCCCTACTGCGGCTCTCTGCTGGTTTATTTGCTCGTCATATGTCACGTATTTTGGTGTGAACGTTCCTGGTACTTCAAAATGGCCGATGGGAGTGCATGCTTTATTTGGGACCTCCTCTACACTCCCCCCTCTGGGCGATTCATCAACCACTTCTACTTCCTCCTCTGGATTTAGCTTACTTGGTTCTTCTGTATTCATCTTCACTTCATCGTCTGGGTTTGTACATGATGGTTTGAAGAAGTGTCTCTTTGGAGGCCATATTTTTATTACTCCTTTTAGGCTTCCTGCTGTTCTTACATGTTTGTCTTTATTCCATGTCATTAATTGGCATTGTCCATTTGGGCTGCAGTAAATCCATTTTCCCTCATAATTTCTGCATTTCCTGGGATAAAGAAACTTTGTACCTTCTGGTGCATGCTTGCTGGCCTTCACAAAGTCTCTTATTTCATCATCAGTTAGATCTCTAGGCCTCCATCCTGGCTTGACATCAATCATGATCTTCATCCCTATGGCTTTCTTCGCAGTTTTCTGGCATTGCAAGATTATCATCTTGATGACACAAAATCCTAGTAATATCATTACTAGTAGGGCTCCCAGAAACTTGAATGTATCTGCCATCCATTGTGGAACCCACGAGAATAGTGATCCAAACCAGCTGTCATCTTCAACTTCGTCAGTTTCGTTGATCATCTGATTCTGTAGCTTCGTCAGCATTCCAATGGCTTCTGTTAAAGTTCCATTTTCTTCATCGTGAGGAGGTCTAAATGTGCAACATGATTCTCAGATTTTTGCACAAACTCCTGCATCCATAGCTGTGATCATGTCAAGGACATATCTGTTCTGGAGAGTCATCAGTCGGATTGCTCTTAACTCCTCCTTAATTGCATCAAATCCTTTTATGGTCGTGTTGATTGTCTGTAGCAATTTCCATCTGGTTATTTGCAACCATTTAGTGTTTACTCCAACTTGGATTCTTGGCACGAAGAGCGTCGTGAACACTGATGAGGTGAGACTGAACAGTCTATGCTCATATGGGATTGCGTGGAATGCTTCTTCTGATTTGGCAGAGAAGTCATTTTCTCTCTTCATTCAAGTTATCAGTTCCACAGATCTCTTCTTCCTCAGGTGAGCATCTGCTTTCGGGAAACTGTCAATGTTCAGGTCGCTTTTTTGGGATCAGCAGTGCTGGAACGTGACATTTAGTATTCTGCATATGCCTCCCCAGTTTTTCGGCACTCTGTTATATGCTTTGGATCCGCATGCCCAATAATGATCCATAATTACTGCAGTTCCATTTACCATTCCTGGAGAGTCAAAGATTCGTCCACAGTTCTGATTTTCTCCCATTTTCCTTGTGCCATTGTTTCTGAAGCACAATTTCGGGCTTTCTAGCGGCACTATCCGTAGGGGTCCTCCTCTGTCTTTGACCCATGTCAGCAGCTTTGCAAGCTTTGGCCATACTGGTTTGCACAGTCTTTGTGAGTTCTCAATTGCTTCCTTGCAGGCTCCAAGGACCATCCATGCTCGGCATATCACTACTCCTTGCTCCCATCCGTTTGGTGAGAGTACTGTTCCTCAAGTCTGCATTTGGCCTCTGTTTTTCCAAATTTGAGCCTCTTCTGGAGTTTTCCCTTGGATATGATTCCTAGTATGAGCTCTATTTCTCGTCTTAATGTCCTGGACATAGTCGTCTTCATCGGGATAAGTTGTTTCAGTTGCCCAGATCAATGAGGCGTCACTTCCCATGAACTGGCCTCTGGTCATGCACATTGCTATGTGTGAGAGACAGTGTGCTGTCGGGACATCGATTTCTACAGCTACGAAGATCTTGGACTTCCCCATGCTGTACGTAGGAGTGCACAAACAAAGCATTCTCCTCCAGAATTTCGTCTCGCAACCTCCTTCATGTGCTGGTACCAAATGTTGTTTCCCAGGTGTGGTGTGGTGTCCAGGTAGTCGTTTAGTTCATTGTCATCTCCATGCATGCTTCTCTTGATTTTTATTGTTTTCCTGTAGTTGGCTATGACATCCATTTTGGCTGGAGGACTCTCAGGTATCCTGGTCCATGGTGCAGGTCTCTTCATCTGTACCATTCGAGTGGACAGGAGTCTGGCAGCTGTTTCCTGGTCCTCATGCATCTTTTCTCTACTGCGTGCAAATGTCCATGCCAACCAGCCTGACGCCGGTCCGGTATATGGCTGTATTGTAGGACTGGTACTTGTCCCTTGTGTTAGGACATGTGTGCTAGGCAATACAGTCTCTGCTGTTTTGTTCTTCAGTTCCTCTTGTAGTTTCCTTGCTCTGGCTATATGTGGGAATAGTAAGTCTACTATAATTTGTGTCCGTGTAGAGAGTTTCTCCGAGTTGGCTTTGTTTTCTTTGAGTTTCTGATATGACTGCTTCTGTTGGCTTTATCCTTAATTCTTCTTGTTTTCTCACTATATCTTTTGTGAGGGTTTTTATGGCAGGCAGTCTCTTCTTCTCTAGTCTTTGGTTTGTGGTTCTGCGGTCATTGATACTAGGCCTGTTTTATGGGAATTCAGTGTTTGTGTGCATGTAGTTGTCAGTGATTTCACTTCATTCATCTCGTGCCGACCCTGTCTCCGGTTTTTCTTTTCATTCGTTACCTCAAGTGTGTGTGTATCATTGCTAATTACATTCATTTCGAGTTCATTCACTCCACCGCCAGATCTCCTAGGGACTGGAATGACTATATAAGGTCTGGGTACTTTTGTGGGTTTCATACGTGTGTCATCAGGTGGGTGCACTGAAATTGGAACACTTCGTGCACCAATAAAGAATGCAGTTCTGATCGTTAATGACAGTAAAATAATGATAAATATGATGCATAAGTACATTATGGTTCAATACGTTAGGCTACAGCATTTCCTTCCAGAGAAGTGGGGGTGCCTCTCTGCTTGTGGGGGGAACAGGTTGCTGCTCTGGTCCCCATCTTAATCATTCAACAAATGTCACTGGTATTATTCCCTCACCCAATATCATCTTTCAAGTTCTGTGTTTAAGAGTGTCAGGTGCTTCAAAAGTGTCCCCCTTCTTGTGAATGTCAAATTGTCTCTTATTTCAGGATGAAGTTCCTTTACTAGACTATGGGAGGAAAAAATAAAATAAAATAACCCTTCAGTGAGTTCCTTTACTGTGCATATTCAAAGTAAGTAAGCTCCCAGTCCACTCCTTGAATCTGCTTCAGTCCTGGGGACATATTGGACATTAATCAGTATGAAGAAATAGGGAAAGAATGACAACAAATATAACAAATGAAGTTCTTGACTCTGCTCTCTTGATCTGTCCCTCGGCAGAAGGCCTTCTTAGAATCTCCTCAGATAGTCTCTCTGATGGATGGAAAGTTCCACTTGGAGTATGATTCCATGCAGGAGCATTCCCATCTGTGCGACATAAGCTGGATATCTGATGAATGTGAGGACGTCAACATCGATAGGTCCCCCTACTAGCTCTGTAAAGTCAGTGACTAGGCGAAAAAGGACATTGTGTGCCAATCTGCTGTCTTCTGGTGACAGGGACATCTGTCCTGTCTCACTGGGATCAGGATTGTATGTTTTTTCCATGATGTAAACAATGTCTGTACTGTCCGGTCACGTGGAGTGAGACTAGAATTCTGATCTTATTTAAAAGATGGCTTAAATGTTCAGTGTTTGCTGGATCTCGAAGAAATGCGAGTGTGTCTGTCATTCTTCCGATAAGAGTTGGACTGTCTTCGATTATGCGAAAGAACAGTGTGTTGACAAGCTCATTTATTTCCGCCTGTGTTGGGAACATTTGATTCTTTCTCACTGTACTCAGGGAGAAGGATAAGTTATTTGGCAATGACAGTGAGGAGTTGTCTTATTGTCTTTTCGTTTTCAGGATCTTGTAAAAGGTCTGTGACACTGGTGAGCCTCCCTACCAGTGAGGGATATGACCTCAGTACTAAGTCGTAATAGGTGACTAGGTCCTTTGTGATGTCTCTACTGTGGGACACCATAAGTGATTCTGAAAGGGTCTCGCTATGGAAAGAGTTGGGATACTGTATTTGCTTCCAATGTAAGTGTCCTCGGTCAAAATTTGGAATATCCTTTTTTTGTCAAGGCTTAAGTGTGCCTCAGTCCGAAGTTCAAAGTCAACAGATTATATTGTGGCTTATGCATGCAATTTTTCTTTTTCACCCTGCACCTAGGACGCACAGTCTCCGTTTTTTATGTCCTTATCCCCTTTTTTGCTTAGAGGAAGAGTTCAATTTAAGCCACAACTTGCAAAATGTTTTTTTTAAAAAAATATTTTTATTATTTTATAAACAACACTTCAAACATTACAAACAATGAGGACTTCCGTGTTTAAGCTTCACAACATTAGATTACAAATTACACTTTTTGGTCCTCCCCCTCGAACCCCTTTAACTCGAGCCCCTGTATCCATGTTATCGTCTTACTTTTCTTCAGGCGTAACTATTGCCGTTATCTTTTCCGTATCATCATCGCTATGGTCGGCATGGGCCTGCCATTGAGGCCACCAATTGTCTCCATGCTATTAGGGGTCCCGTCTCCCCCCCCCCTGCTAACTGCTTCATACCAGACAGCTGTCTCTGCCTCTTCCCACTTCATGAGGTCTGCCCACCACATCTCAATTCTGGGCTGATGGGCTGCTTTCCAGCACATTGCAATTCTCCGTTTGGCCAAGATGTAGGCCACGTCCTTCATCTTACTGATGTGCCTCAGGTTGCGCGGTCTGGTAAAACCCCCAAGCATGCATGCCCAAGCTGACTCCACATCCAGCGTAATCCCTTTTCCTGCTAAGTGTATTCTGGAATAAGAAATATGTTGGTCTTTATGCACCCCGGTGTCCTCTATTAGCCTCTGAAAGTCCAGTGCCTCCCCCTCCTGCCATATATCTCCAAGGGTAGCCAGGCCATCGGTTCCCAGTATCTACGGACCCCTTTTATCATTTCTTCCCTGCATAGCATCACTAACGGCACCTGCAGGGAGAATGGGGCTGGGTTTCCCAGTTTGCCATGCTCTACGCCACATTTCCCAGCCTAGCACCAACCGTCTTGCCATTCCTAGTACCTTTGTACCTTTGGTTTGGGCAACCACACTCTCTCTAAGGAAGTAGGGAGCAGGATCCTTACACAACAGCCTGGCTTCAGCCGTTTCTTCTTCCGACAACCACCTGGCCACATATTGCAACTGTCCCGCCAAGTAATATAACTCAAAATTCGGTAGGTTTATACCCCCCCTGTCACACGAGTCTTGTAATTTCCAGAGGGCTACCCTGTTCCTGGAATTGTGCCATATGAAACCCCTGCACAGGCTCTGGAGTTTGGCAAAAAAGCGCTTAGGGATCACATACTGGATGTTTACAGAAAAGTGAAGCAGTATGGGCAGGACTACCATCTTAATCAGAGCCGCTCTTCCCATCATGGCCAGGGGTAGTCTGGACCAAAATCCCATGCTATTCTTAATACCTTCAACTGCCTTTTCCATGTTGTGTTTATGTTCTTCTCCTGTCGTGTGGTATATGTCAATACCTAGGTATCGAAACGTCTCGGTTCGCCAGGGTATTGGCAAAACTGGTAGGCTCCTCGGTAGGGCGCGTCTATACCTCCCCAGGGGGAACATGCTGGATTTCTTGGGATTTACTGCTATGCCCGAGAGGGTAGCGTATCGTTCCATCACCTCCAGGACATATTGTAGGTTTTATTCTGGGAAGCGCAGATGATATGAGATGCGACCCTCCCGCAGTGTGGATCCCTATCTCCCCATATTGTTGTCTGAGGCAGACTGCCAATGGCTCCAACGCAAGGATATATAGCATAGGCAACCAGGGGCAACTAGTGCCCCTGCTAAATTGCCATGTGTCAGAGATTGTGGCACCCGTTTTGACCCTTGCTATTGGGGAACTGTATAACATTTTGACCCACCTCAGATACCCCGGCCCCATCCCGTATTCTCTCAGAGTCGTTAGCAACCAAGGCCATCTCACTGAGTCGAAGGCCTTAATTGCATCCAGCGAGACAATTACTAGTTCGCCGGGGTCCTTCTCTGTTTGGTCGATAACGTGGTGAAGTCTCCTATGGTTGTCAGTTATGTTCCTTCCAGGAACATAGCCTGTTTGGTCAGGGTGTATCAGTCTGCCAATGACTCGCTTAAGCCTGTTTGCCAGCACTGCTGTGAGGATTTTGCTGTCCTGGTTAAGCATCGATAGGGGTCTGTATGACCCACAGTCTGTGCCTGGCTTTAAGAGCGGGATGATCACCGCCTCCCGTAGGGACTCCGGCAGCCTACTGCGCTCAAACGCCTCATTAAGCATGGCCAGCAGTAGGGGGAGCAGCTCTTGTTTGTATGTTTTATAGAATTCGCTAGGGAGCCGGTCCGACCCCGGAGCTTTGCATGTGGGCAGCTGCTGAATCACTGTCTCTAGCTCTTCTGAGGCAATTGGGGCGTCTAGGTCTGCCCGTTCCAGATCGACTAATGTGGGCAAGCCTATGTCTACTAATGTTTCCTGGATCTCTTAATCCATTTCTTCCCCTGTGTCCTCATAAAGGCGTTTATAGTATCTGAGGAACACTTCGCTTACTCCCTCCTGGGTATGCCAGATCTGGCCCTCGTCTCCTCTGATTTCCCTGATCACTGGTTGTGATGTTTCATTTTTATATAACCAGGCCAGCAATCTGCCCGGCTTGTCTCCACCCGCATGCTGCCTTTCAACATATTTCTTGTAGCTCAACTTACATAATCTATCCCAGTGCTCACTGCTGGCTTGTTGTAGCAACTTCATCCTTGCCTCATCCTCCCGAGAGGTGCCCCCCTTATGCATTATGTCTTCCAACTCGCTCTCCGTTTCCTGCAACTCGCGTTCTATGCCCCCTTGGAGCCCTCTGGATTTTGATATGGCTACACCCCACACTACTACTTTAAATGCCACCCATACGGTTCCCTCAGATTGAACGCTTCCAGTGTTAATGTCGAAATACTCAGTGATCGCCTCCCTCAGGTCCTCCCGGAATCCCGAGTCCTGCAGGGCCTCAGCTCTGAGCTTCCACGTCAGGATTCGTGCTCTAGGGGGTTGGTGTCGCCACTCCAGGACCAAGGGGTCACGCTCGTCATTTCTTCTACTAACTCAGCAGCAGCGAACATATAATCCAGCCTTGTGTGCAAGTTATGTGGGGCCGCATAATGTGAATACTGCCTGTATGCTGGGTGTAGTTGCCTCCAAACATCTTCGAGTGCAAAATCTCTCAGCCGGGCCTGTAACGCCTTTGCGGCCGGGGTGGGTTTGTCTAGTTTACCATCTGATCTGTCCATTTTAGGATTTAATGCACAATTAAAGTCCCCTCCCCATAGGATCGCGCCACCCAGTAGGGGGCTAATTTTGCCGTATAAAGACCTAAAATAAGCCGCTGTATCTTGGTTAGGGGCGTATAAGTTTATAATGCTCACTTCCTGGTTTTCCAGCATCCCCCGCACTACTATCATTCTGTCTTCCGGGTCCATTGTAGACTGAATCAGCTGAAATGGTACATGCGGTGCCCCCCATGTAATAACTCCCCTCGTGTAAACTGAGTATGTAGCTCCTGTGATACTCCCTTTCCACTTTCTCTTGACTACCTCCAGTTTCTCCCTAGTAAGGTGGGTTTCCCGTAATAATGCTATGTCAATCCTCATCCTTCTTAGATACATCATAACCTTGTCAAATAGCTATTGAGGCCCCTCACATTCCAGGTCACCACTCTAAGGCTACCCGATGCCATCTATCAGATATCAAACCTCCCCTCCCAGTTTCCCCTCCCGCCTGATGTGACACCAGATTTGGCTCGTTCCCCTCCCACTTCCAACAATCTCCTTCTCCCCTTTTCCCAACTCCAAACCACTGCACACAACCCCTTCCCTCCCCCCACCCTACCCAACCCTAACAAGTGCCCAGCTCCATCCCTGGATCTTAGGCCCCCCCCGCGTTTGGTCCTGCCTTGGAATGCCGGGGTCAGGAACCCGGCAGGGTGTCACCGGACTACCGGTGACCTAACTAAACTTCCCGTTGCGGGGATATGAGAGCTGGCTCTGTAAGGCTCCCACGCTAATATCAAGGTTTTTCGTGCTAACGGATCATGCATACATGTATAGCCCTAGTCACACCCTCCCACAGGCTATGTCCTATGCTATATTCAAGTCCCATTGTCTTAGGCTGTGACACCACAGGTGCCCCAGACTCATGTTACTTATCTCTGCCTTCTCCTGTCTGGATACCCGATTCTTGGGGGCAGCTCTGCGTGTCCAGCCATCCCATCGTGTCCTCCTGGGATTCAAAAAACAAGGTTCTGCTCTTGTGGAACACCTTCAGTTTTGCGGGGTAGATCAGCATATACTTGTGGCCTGCTTCACGCAATCTTCTTTTCACAGTCCCAAAGTTCATGCATCTGCTCTGCACCTGCAGGGTGTAATCCAGGTATGCAGTTATGTTTGCCGACCCCCTCTGTATTGTTCCGCCCTTCCGAAAGTGTTCAAGAATTTTCTCCCGATCCCAGTAGTTCAGGATCTTGGCTATCACTAGCCTAGGGGGGGGGTGCCGGCGGTGGCCTCCTCATCAGGGCCCTGTGCGCCCTTTCCACAGCAAACCCCTGGGTCAACACTCCCCCGGTTATCTCCTGCAGCAGTATAGATTCAATGTACTCCGTGGGGTTGGATCCATCGGTTCCTTCCGGTAATCCAACGATACGAATATTATTCCTTCGGGCGCGTCCTTCCACCTCCTCCGCCCTACTTTCCAGATTGCCCACGCATTGTACTAGGGCGTGAAATTCCGATTTATGAGCTACGCAGTCCACTGTGTTCGGGGCCACCTCTTTTTCTAGATCACCCGTGCGTTCTGCTAATGACCTGACATCTTGCCAGAGAAGGTTCACCTCCTCTTGTACTGCCCCGACTTTGAGCTCTAGTGCCTCTTTCAGTTCGTTCATGGCCAGTCCCAGTTTAGTCTCCCAAGCCACTTTCAGATCAGCAATCGCAGCAAGGATCTCCTGGTCTTTGCCCATGTGCCCCCAGCGGGGGTCTTGTCTTTGCTCCTGGCCCCTTCTGCACCCGGCGATGTCCTGGCATATTCGTCGAGTGTGGGTTGCTTGCCCTTTGTCCTTAAGGGTTTGTTAGACATCGTGGTGTGTCAACCGCCAGTGGCCCTCGGCCTTAGAAAAGATAGACTGCCATTTGTGTCAGGGCCTGGCCAGGCCGTGTCAGGGGTGTCCTTGAGCTCCTGTACTGGGTTGTGTCCTCCCACGTAATTATGTGGGTTTATTCAATCCGTGCCCCCCCGTTCGGTTTAGACATAGGCCAGGGGATGTGCCTCTGCTCTCTGCCCCTGTTACTGCTGTTCATGAGTCCAGGTCATGTGGGGCACTTTGTAATTCCTTGGTGGCCTCTGTGTCCCCATAAGCAGCCACAGCTCAGGGCTTGATTGTCAATTCGGTTCTCTCTGAGCTGTTCGTTGCCCCTGGACGGGGCGTGTGCCGATTTAGGATGAGCGGGTCCCGCTTCCCGCTTTGCGCTCCTGCCCCCTGGCGGGTTGCATCGCCGCGGGCCCCCTTCACCGCTGCACCTGCACCAGCTCCTGCAGATGAGGGAGTGCTCGGGATGTCTTTGTTCCTTCCCTCTGATGGGCGATCCGTTGTTCGGGGCACAGGGCTCCTGTGTACCCCAGTGCATCTGCGTCCTCCGCAGGCCGCTTTCACTGCTCCTTAGGAGCGTTCGTGGAGGTTAGGTCCACCTGCCCCCAACCAAGTTATTTCTCAGTGGGGCACACTCATCTGCTGTGCCCACCGTGGCTCCTGCACGTCATTGGGTGCTCCCGCCGTCTCCGTTCTGTCGCACACCAGAGCGGACTGTTTTCCGATCGCGCGGGGCTCCCAGGAGTCCCGGGCACTTCTGCCCACACTTTTGCCCGTGTGCCCTGCCTTGGATGCATCCGCTCGGGCACAGGCCCACGATGGGTCTTTTCTGCTTTGCGCGGCCAGACCCGCTTCCACCTCAGCACCGGGGGCAACCGCGCTTCCCTGCAGCCATTCACAAAGGCGCTACGAGCCGGGAGCCCGCACAGCGGCTTTCACTTCCGGCCCTTGGGATCCACAGATCAATGTCCCAGCGGGTGCTGGGGGGGGCTCCGATGCTCCGCAGCTTGCTTCTAGCTGCAGTCACCTCTATGCCGAGGCCATCGCCGCTCCGCTAGCTGACTCCTTTGTCAGCTCCTCACGGATGCCATTTTGCTGGTCTCAGCCCCGGAGTGTGAGGGCTCGGTGATGCCCACAGGGCCGTCCTCTGCATTCACACCAGCTCCAGATTCACAGGATACCCGCACGCTGCCTTCATAGACGGGCATGCACATTTTCAGGGCACCACTGTGTGCATGTGTGCACTTATATTCAGGATCAACTTCTGGATCCCGGTAGCTCTCCCCGAGCTCAACTTCTCACATGGCACGTGTAGCCACGCCACAACTTGCAAAAAGTTCTTTGTCTTTAGTTTGCTGGTCATGCCTCCTTCTTCCTCGTCATGGATCTCGTCTGCACGAGCTGTGGTTCCTCCCCGTTGCTCGTCGATTCCTCTCGTTGGGGCGCAGGCAGGGGGCCTTATCCGATGTAGGGTTTGATATCACTGAAAAAAATCCACGCTCTCCTGCCCTGTAGCTTCACAGCGGATGGAGTGCAGTCCTCTATGATAAAAGGACCGTTGAATCTTGGCTCGTCCCACCTTTTCCTTGTATGGTTTTCCACAAAGACGGCGTCTCCAGGGAAGACGAGTGAAACACGTAGACCTTGAACGGAGTCTGATGCAGTGTCTCCTTCTGTGCTCTGTGCTGCGCTGCACCGTTTTTGTCATCGCTGCAGCTGGTCTGAAATAACAGTAAGGCAAGATGTCATGCAGTTCAAGTAATTTTGCATTTCAGACCCTAAAACATCTCCTGTTGACTGGGCATCACATCTAGCTCTATCTCGGTGTGTTAGGGGAGTTCTCATTCTTCTTCCTGTGGCTATCTCGTGTGGCGTAAGATAATGGTCGGAGCTGGGTTGGTTCCAAAGTGCATACAGTGCCAATGGAAGGCAGTGCAACCATCCCTTCCTTAGAGTAAGCTTCAACTTGGCTATTCTGTCCTTCAACAAGCCGTTGAGCTTCTCACAGATCCCATTACCTTGCAGATTATAAGCCGACGAGAACGTGTGCTTTATACCAAGCAGCAAGCTAATCTGTTCAAATATTGTATTAACAAAGTGAGGGCCATTATCTGATCTCATGACTTTGCATACCCCCGACCTTGGGAACACTTTCCTCACACAAAGAATTTGGCCGCACAGGTAGAGTTTGGGTGTGTACATGGAGCTGCCCCTCTCCATCTAGAGAATGGACACACCACAACAATTAAGTATCTGTACCTGTTACATACTTGAATCATGTTGACGTAATCGACATGCAAGTGCCGAAAAGGCCCATTTGGCCTGGGGATGACTCCTCTCATTACTTTTAGTGTGTGCCCAGTGGTGAATTGCTGGCAGATTATGCAGTTCACCATAAAGAATGCAACATGCTCAGCTAAATTCGGTATGAACCAGTCTTCCGCGAGCGTTGCTGCTAGATTTTCCTTTGTCATATGCGCCGGTTAATGTAACTGCTCCAGTGCTATTTTTAATAGGGCTACAGGCATTACAGGTTTACCAGTGCTGTCTTGTCACCACAAGCTGACAGAGGGGTTTAAAGAACACCCTCGATGTTTCTACAGGTTTTTATCTTCCTGTGGTGCCTCCCCTTGCAGTTCCATTAGCTGCGTTTGCCCAAGGCTATTATAGGCTTCTGGTGTTGTTCGCGCATTCATCAGTCTTTCATTGGTACATGCGACTTCCACTCCCATAATAGTCTCACTTTTGGATGCCATACTCTTGGCTTCCATGTCTGCTGCTTGGTTTCCTTGTGAGATAAAATCTGTCCCTTTCGTCTGGGCGGCGCATTTCACGACCACTATGCCCACTGGGAGCTGTAGTGCTTTAATCAGCCTGTCCAATTGGGCTGCGTGCTGCTCTGGCGTGCCGTCTGCTCAGAGGTAGCCCCTCCTTTTCCAGCGCGCTAAGCCTGCGTGCACTGTTGACGTCACATAGGCAGAGTCACTGTACACCATTACTTCCTGATCTGCATGATTCTCAATGGCGAGTATCAAGGCCAATAATTCTGCAGCCTGTGCTGAGTAATGGGGTGGTATTTGCACACTAATAAGTACTCGGAATTCCCCATTGCTATGTGTTTCATTACAGCGATGCCTGTATATCTTTGTCTGTCATTTTGATCTATCCTTGAAGACCCGTCAATAAAGACGATCTCCCCTCTTGCCAAGGCATTTTCCTTCACCCTGGGGATTTCATCATAGAATTCTTAATAATTTGCACAGTCATGTATGGGCTCTCCCTCAGTGACTGGCTCTGCTATGAACATGGCTGGGTTTGCTATTTTACATCGGACTATTTTTATCGAAGGATTCGATATGATCACTTCATAAGCAGAAGCTCTCTGAGATGTCAATGTGCCTTTCGGTTTCTCTAAAATAGCAAATAATGAGTGCTCAACGTACAATGTCATTGAGCATCCCATTACAATGGTTGCCGCCTCCTCTATGTTGAATGCTGCGGCAGCTAAACTTTGTTCACATGGGAAGTGGACTCTCATTACTGATTCCCGCTGTAATAAGCCAGGGGCTTGTACCCCAACGAGGTTCTTTGAGCGAGCACTGCGGTCATGATGCTGCCATTTGTGTGTGAAAACAGGTAAAATTCCTCTGCATAATTGGGATCCCTAGAACTGGAGCTGTGCAAATAGCTCTTTTGAGTTCAGCAAACCCTTTCTCCATGCCTCAGACCATTCGATCTTTTCTTTCGTCACTTGGGCCTTCTTTAGAGCCTGAAGGGCTTAGTGTAAGAGCTGTAGTCGAAAACCCATGCCCTGGCATAGTTGCATAGGCCTAAAAAGCTCTGAATCTGCTTTATCGTATGCGGCTTAGCCGCGTTCAATATGGCTTCAGCCCTTTCTGGGGTCACTTTATTTCCTTCATGTAAGATCAGCTGGCCTATGTACAGCACTTCTTGTTGACAGTATTGTAACGTTCCTTGTCAACCTTATATTCTTTCTCAGCTGGTATAGTCAGTAGCTGAACAGAATCGTGCCTGCATTGCTCTTCTGCAGATGAGATGTCATCCACATACTGCAGGACGGCACTTTTGAATGTAATATTGCTTAAGTCCATCCACAGGACTCTGTTGAAAATAGGAGACTCACAGTACCCCTGTGGCAGCCTCGTGCTTTTCAGATGCATCTGTCTGAACGTAAATGACGTCAGATCTTGTGAGTCTCGGTGCAACGGGATTGAGAAAAATGCATTTTTCAAGTCAATCACTGTGAAATATTTTGCCTCAATGGGTATATTACATAGGATTGTAGACGGGTTAGGGACTAGAGGGACCTCGGCCTCAACAATATTGTTTATTGGCCTTAGGTCCTGTACTAGCCTCTAAGACCCCCCCTTTACTTTTTTTCACAGGATACACTGACGTATTACATGGTGACTCTGACGTCACTAAGATGCCCTGGTCCATCATGGCAGAAATTGTCTTGAAAATCCCCTCATCTGCCTCTCTGGACATGGGATATTGTCGGGCTCTGGGTAGAATTGCTCCTGGTTTCAGTTTAATCTTTACATCTCCAACCCCTTTCAAGAGACCCACATCATAGGGTCCTGTAGTCCACACTAAGACAGGCACCTTAGCTATGTCGTCATCAAAATATTCACAACGTTTTAGTACCAACATCATTCTCTGAGGTACTTCTCTTTTAATCATCTTTACCCAAAAGGTGAAACTCACTTCCACCATCGTCTCTCCCATTTCTGCTTGTTCTTCAAACAGGTCTTAATCATTGATGTCAGTCACTCGATATCCTTCTTCAATGGCAATTATCGCGCACCATTAGCTACATTTTGGATAGGTCCTTCATATATGCTTACTTTACCATTTACAGAACCTGCTCGCCGCACACGGTGAAGCAGCCTGGCCTCTGAAACTTAGATTTCCCCATTACTCACCTACATCAGGTAATGGACCCAATTCCCTCCATTTTGTTATAGGACGTCTTTACTTACCTTTGTACTGATCTGATTTGCTTCTTTTATTTTTTGACCTACCTACTGACCCTGCTCATTACATTGTCGGGTATGTGTTTACCTTCATATTTTTTCAACTATTTGGATGATGACTGTTCATGTTGATGTTTACATACTTACGTTGTTCTAAATATGGGATTTATTATTATTAAATATGGATATTAATCATGGGATGGTTGGCACAATTGCATTTAAATGTTATGTTTTAGGCTTGCCCTGATGAAGGAATTTGTTGTATTCCGAAATGCATTGGCACAATATAAGTCTACGGATAGAGTGACTTATGGCAATCTCTTCCTCACGAAGAACATTATTAGTGGCTACTTGTCACTCCTTTCTTTAAAAAAATTTTCTACTTGATGGATAAAATTAACATTGAAAAACCACTATATATTTGACTTTCGAATTTTTTCCATGATTGGATCACAGGAATTGTACATAGTAAAATTACAACTAACACAAAACCCAGTTTGGGATTTCAGAGAGCGGCTATATGATTTGGTTTTTTACCTAATCTTTTGCTCTTGCTTTTTAACCTCTCTCCCCAGATATTCAAGATCGCGTGCTCTCTGCCTTCGCTTACGTTCTACATCATCAAATTCTTTATGCTTCCTCACCTCTTCTCAGACCCTATCTTCTTCCTTTCTCTTTTCATTTCTACTTTCATCTGCCCTTCGAATTTGCTCATCTCTTCGTCTCCTTATTCTTTCTTCACGTATCCTTTGTTCTACTTCTAATCTTTGCTGTTTCTGTCTGTCTTGATCATAGGCTGCTCTTGGGTTGCGATTGAGCTGGCCTTCTTGCACTTTGCGATATAGCTGTTCTCGCCTTTGTCTGTCTTTCCTTCTTATCCTTTCGTCTCTTAACTCCTTTTCCTTCTCCTTCCTCTGTGTGTCATCTAACCTCTCCTTTTGTTTCGCGTTATCAATGCCTTTCCCATCGAGTTTTAGTAGAATTTGTCCTCCCATCCATTCGTCTTTTGCGAATGCTATCTCATCAGTCCTGTCTTCACTTCCTTTCCATCTCTTCCCTTCTCTCTCTTTGTCGAGAGATGCACTTCTCTTTGCCTGATCTCTTCTTTCGTCATCGCGTCTCCCCTTGTCCCTTCAGACTGTGGAGGTAATATTCTTGGCCTTACCCTTCCCTTCATTTTCGTCACTACTATGTGTAGGTGATTCATATGCGGGGTTGCTGTACCCCGTGGCTGCTTTAAGTTCCCTCAATTGGTATAATCCCTCGCCCTTGCTTTCTTCGACTTTCACTTCGGGTGGGGTAGGTGGCACGGTAGGCATCACCCCCCCCCCTCTCTGCATACATTAAGTATCAAATCTGTTGGTGGTTCTTCCTCCTTCCCCTGTTCTTACATTTTCCATAACTCGAGAACAGCAAGGCGATTTCTTGCCTGTATACGTGACATGCAAATATGTCCTCATATGTTGTAAGACGGTTTTAGATAAAGACCCATTTTGTGGCCACGGCATAAACATCTTGTGGCCGGTACCTTTAACCCACTCAGTACTATATTTCTTTAGCTTGGGTGCGTGTTTTGGCAACTGTTTGCATAATTATGCCAATTAAGTTATGTCTTCCATGCTTAAATCTGTTCCTTTTCCTCTTATATAACACTTGTCAATACTTTCGTGCGTCTTAAACAGCTTCTAACAATATGAGCGAGCACCAAATATTGCAAGCTCCAATCCAAATTTTTCACAAAATGTTATATCTTCCGATTTATTCAAAAAACAATTCATGTGTGATTTTGTCTCAGCTATCAAATCACATGAAATTTTAAATCAGTTCTCTCAAAAATGTCCAACACATATGACGTCACAACAGAGAAACATGTAAGACAGACACTTGACAGACTAGATGGACACCAGCTGGACACAGATATTTGTGCCTCTAATCATTACCCCTTCATGCAGTGTAAATGTACCCCTTTCACAATGTCTTTAAAAGTTGTGGTAGTCTAATTGTTCCCCATTATGTGGGACTCTGGGTACACGTTTCTTCTAGCTGCTATATTTAAAGCGCAGGAATAAGGCGAATCCTCGCACTTCTCAGGTGTCTGCCCCAGTAACCTCTCTCTTCTCGGGTGTCTACCCCGGTAATCTCTCTCTACTTTTATTACTCTCAAGTCATTATCCCCTCATATATATGCAGTCTTCTCTACTGCTAACTATATTTTGTTTTCCCTCCTCCCTCCGTTACCTTTTCCCTTTACTTGTTCTAAGGCATGCATCATTTGCCAAAACATTGAATTTTTTTTTTCATTCACCGTTCGCATAGTTCCTCTCTGGACCCTCGGGATCACCGCCTTTGTTACCGCCTCCTTCAGCTTTTCGCCCACTCATCTGCCCATAGGAATGGGAAGGGATGTGGGGGAAACGGGTCCCTTGAGGCCCTTTCTGCAGATTCTTCTTAGGCTACCATTGTCTATGGGGAGCTTCACGGTCTACCCAGTCGAATGGCAAAGGACTCGTGATATTGCCGAAGACCAAGAGTTACTTTAAGTCGACGGTCAATAGGTGTCTTACTTTAGTCAATAATCGATAGTCGATAACCATCAAATCTCTGCTACCAAGTGTACTGGGGAGACCCCCGGCCGGCCCATAGAGTCAGGGTTTGCTCCAGAGTACTTTAAGACAAGATAGCTGCACCTTTGAGATGGATGGGGGTGCAGGTTTTCTACTCCAACACCAATCAATAAGGACAACTCAATGGTTTGGCAAAGGGAGTCAGTTTAATGACAAATACAAAAAACGGGGAGTCATGGAAATTGACAGTGATGCGATAGTCTGTCTCACTTCAACTCCAACGAACTTCATTCAAACAATAACATTTATACTCAAAACTCATCATAATTGACGTGTAACACTTAAAAGTTAAAATGCAATTCTATTGGTTAGGAAAAGGTAACTTTAATATACGTACTATATCTTTATATGGTAACGGAGTGAGGGGATCGGATAAACTCTATCATGTGGGCATCTAAGCCCTTCCTTCTAACATTACTCTTGTAGACGTCACTAAGAGTACGACGTCCCATTGGTTCTACTATCTATAGGACCCTAGATTATTTGGTCCATTGTGATTGTGTTGGCTTCAACCCCATGCATACATTTCCACTTTACTTAGCAGCATGCAGAATGGTCAGCCAGGTGCAGGGGGCCCCACGATTCACCCGGCCTTCCTTCAATCAATCATTACTTTAGTGGCTATGTGTCAATTAGTTGGCTGTGGTTGGCCTCGAAACTGTATCTTCTTGTCAGGAAAAGTTACAATGTCTCCGTCTGGGCAGCTGCCAAGCGTAGGTGTGAACCGTGCCTCTTCTCGCTTGGATGGTCACGTGCTACTCACACCGTGAATCTGCCTAGTTTGCCTCAATTTGTGCACTTAGTTCTTATTCGGCTTGCCACCTGCCTATGCCTCCTTATCTCGACCTTCCAAAGATAGGATATTTTGTTCTTAAGTTTCAATTCTGCGAAGCTGCTGTTCGCTCTTTCTATTGGTCTGACCTTGGCTCTTTCCTGGCGCAAGTTGCATCTGCTGAGTTTCGATTCATCCATCCCTTCTCGTTTTAACTGGAATACGAATCTTGTCCTGTTTGGCCTCTAGTAACCTGAGTTGATTCTGCTTTTGTGTAAAGTGGACTTGCACTCATATAATGTGCTTTGTTGAGGTAGATATGTATAGGTGGCGCTTGCCGCGGTCTATCTTCTACTAAGCATAGCAAGCCGCACTGTTTTCTTAGCTTTCTTGCGGTTTCAAGCATATGTACAGGCGTTAGCTGGTTGAATAACTTCATCCTGCTTTACAGCTTAAGCTTCTTTCTATTTCAACATCGTCTCCCCTTCTAGGTTCACGATATCCTTATTCATGGCGTTTCATCCCTGTGTGTCATTTTTTGTTCTGTACGTTAGTCCGGGCCCTCGTGACGTCACCCTTCATCTTCTATTAAGGCCTTTTGGGTTTCTTCTGGGACAGTGTTTAGGCAATCTTCATTTCATCTTATTTGCTGGTAGGGTTTTCTCAATGGATACATTACTGTCCATTGTTTTCTAGGTATCGGTATTTCAACAGGTGTTGTTCTGCCGATAGGTACTGGGAAGAGCCCTACTGCGGCTCTCTGCTGGTTTATTTGCTCATCATACGTCACAAATTTTGGTGTGAACGTTCCTGGTACTTCAAAATGGACAATGGGAGTGCAGGCTTTATTTGGGACCTCCTCTACACCTGACTTGGGTGAAAGTCATACATAGGTACCCATGGTGGTATAAACACCAAGTCAGTAGGTATTAGCCTTCTTTCCCCCAGGAGGAATGGTTTCTTTCCTACTACTACAGATATCAAATCCGGCTCTTTGTGACTACCGTGGGACTTGCTACCCTGTCACATAGCTATTCATATTTCAGGGTACCCCAATCTGTATCGGTTGATCTGAATCCCACTTCTAACACCACATGTGAGATAGGAATGGTATCAAGAGATGACACAGACAACAGATTTCAAAGAATGTTTTATTTTAAATAGCAGGATGGTGTAAAGCCTAACTTGTCCTATAGCTAAAGTAGGGATTTCTCCTACTTAAATAAAACTAAGGGAAGTCGGTGTCTGTAGGTCCATATCAAAAGTCTGTCTGTCAAAAAATAAATCTTTGCTTATCCTCACATATAAAGAAAACGTGGTATGGGGTTTTAGCCAACAGACATGTGTTCAAAAGTAAAGTCTCAGCTGTTCTTAACTCAGAGTTCTTTCTTGCGTTCCCTATCCCAAGTTCAACACAGCTCCGATAGATGCTTGACTACACAATATCCTGTCAAATCTTGAGGTTCCCTTCCCCTAGTTCAATACAGTATAGTTCACACAAAAAAGAGGCCTTGAGGATCCCTTCCTCAAGACAGCATTTCTCAAACTCTCACGGTTCCCGTCCCCAATTGGTATAGTTCAGGCAAAAAGGAGGTCTTGAGATTCCCTTCCCCCAAGATAGTGTTTCTTCAGGAATAATTTTCAATGTCCTGTGATTGTTATCATTTAGAGCTCTGTGGTCTAGGTGCAGTTGTCAGACCACACGGTCTCCCCCTACAGGTCACACAACCAGTAACCCAATGCTTCTCCTTGGCTTAATTTGTGATGTCTGTGATCTTTATAGTGGGGAACTCCCTGGTCTAGGTGCAGTTGTCAGACCACATGGTCAACCCATCACAGGCCGCGCAACCATGAGTTCCCTTAACTTTGTTTAGCCCCTTCTCAGGCTCTTGGGCCCCAGGCTTCTGACTTCTCACATTTGTATGCACTTTGGTTATTGTAAAACTTTTCTGCACCAGTCTTTTGTTTTACCATACCTTATGTACCTTTCTCACGCTGTTTGTTATAATAATTAAATAATTGTTCAATATTCCATATGCTCTTCATTTTGCCCACAGTGCTGCTTAGATACAGTCTGACATTCAGTACGTTCAGTAAGGCTGTGTGACTGCAAATGTTCGGTCAGTGTGTAATATGCCGTGTTCTGATTCAAATAGCACTTGTAAACTTCAGTTTGGTGTTCAAAATACTCATTTAGTAGTTTCAATTTAGTTTGGTGTTAAATATACTCAATTACTCAACCTGACTCTTTCCTGCTTCCCCCCTTCAAATAATCCAGAATAGGACTACAAGACTTATCCTTGGCCACAATCCAAGGGGCCTCATCGCTCCAGCCCTAAAATCTCTGCACTGGCTCCCGGTGACCGCAAGGATCAAATTCATGATCTTTTGTATCATCCACAAGGCTGTCTGGGCCTGGGACCTCTTTACAGCCAGCTTTCCCTCCCTAAATACCTCCTGGACAGCGTCATTCGGTCTTCGGGCACCTACTCTCTGCAGATCAAACGTTTCTATAAGCAGAGAGTGGGAGGTGGGTCCTTTTCCTCAGCCGGCTCTTGCCTCTGGAACAACCTCCCTCACCCTCAGACTCTGCTTACGTTCCGGAAACTTCTCAAGACTTTCCTTTTCTCTTCTTCCTTCCCTCACCCTCTCCCGTGCTAGCTCTCCTTCTGCTGCTGCGACTGGGGCTTGGCCCCTTCAGAGTCATAGAGGGGCCGGACGACCCTCAGTCGGGCTCAGACCTTTGACAAGGGATACAAAAGTTCCTGTCGGTCTCCCTCAGTCGGGCTCGGACTATTCAAGCAAAAAACCTTGCATGGGTTCCCTTCCCCAAGCTTAATGCACATCCTTTAGGGGTTCCCTTGCCCTAATTTCCGGTCTGCCTCAGTCGGGCTCGGACTGTCAGTCAGGCTCGGACTGTTTCCTGATGTCGAAGACCTTTGAGTGTGTGTGGCTTTTGCTATAGAGCTCCACAGGACCACTTTGACTTTCCCTTCAATTCACAGTCTTAAATGTTCATCTAAACAGAAACTTTAGATTGGGCACTTTCACTATGCCGGACCACTCTGTTACTCTGTAACATCTGTCCGCATTTCACAAGTTATAGGCAAGATGCAGATGTCCTTGGGATTGTATTGTCACTATATGTCCCACAATGCACCTTTCTTTAAGGTGAAATAGTGGATTTCATGCTCACAGGAAAAGCTCATATTTCTGACAAGTTCCTACTTCAGCCTCACACGTGTGCCGGTTTTCACCCCCCTCAGAAACTCACAGGCCATGCAATGCTTTCAGAAAAACACTCAACGCTTTTAGTTCTGAGGTTAGGGTCTCACCACCTGCCCCTAGCACTCCCTGGGTATAAACCTCTTGCTGCGAGCATCTCTCCTTGCTTTTTTGGATCTTTCTCCAGGCTGCAAGTTTTTCCTTGGCCTATGTAGCAAGTGGGACTGGGATTGAGAAGGGATCCCCTGCTGGACAGAGCCACGCAGCCTCTCTTCAGTTCTCCCAACTGCTGCTCCCTGTTCTCACAGGAACTCCACCTTTTATACACCTGGATTTCTTTAACATTCTGCAGGTGTGGGCTGGGTCTGCCTGTCCTTGACTATTAGTGGGACAATCCAGTATTAACATGGGTCAGTCTGTCTCTCAGTGTGGTTTTGAGTAATCTCTATTCTTCTTAGTTGCCTCCTCTTCTTCTTCTTAGTGATTTTCAAAAATTGAGGACGGGGAGCTGTGAAGGAAAAATTGTCCTTGAAAGGCAAAATAGGTGTGATTGAGTGCTTGACCCTCCTTGGTCTCAGTGGTGCAGGGACACTGCATATTACTAGAGGTATTCTTTATAATTTTAGTACATGGGTAACTCAATGGGGCAAGGGAATTATGGGAGTCGTAGTTTCCTGTATTGACGGTAGATAGCTTGTGTACGGACACGTCAGAAAAGGAGGAATGTATTAAATGTCCTCTCGGTGTAGAAGAGGGGGGACTAGGTTACTTTTAACGGTCAAAAGATGGTTTGATTTCCCATGGTGTTTTCTCTTTCCCTTTTTTAAGTTAAAGAGTTGGGGTGCGACAGGATTCTGCTGACAATATCCTCCAAAGACAGAGGGGATATTGGGTAGGGGCGTGTCGGACAAAAGGGGGCAATACCGCATCCCACCTGAGGGCATTCCTCGAACAGTCCCCTAGGACTCCCTGTCCAGGTGATCCTCGCACACTGGTCCACCCCCAAAGATCTGGTTCCAAAGGTGATGGCCGTACCCTAGCCACGTGAACAAAGAATCCCTGGGGTCTATATGTGAAACCACCCTCAGGTTTCTCAATGTATTCACTGGTTTAATTATGTACAGGGTCTTCTGTTTTCTGTAATTGCATAATTTAATGAATATGTACTTCATTGCATGTAAATAATAAATATGCATGAACTTTGTGGTATGTTACACACCAGTAGGTTGGTTGTTTATACAGTATTTTAATCCAGCTTTACCCACCGTTCAACACTGGGGTCTCTATTGTGTGTATGTTCATTTAAAACTTTTTTGACATTTAAATACATGTTTCACTGTGTATGGCTGGCCTTTGGGTGGCAGTATTGCACCAAATATTAAGTGGGCTTTGGGAGAGGACACAGTATTTTTTTTTATTATTCTTACTTGTGTGTATCGACTTTAAGCATGTTTAATCTTTCTATGTGCTGCCCTGGTGTTTAATCACCGATTGATTCATTTTGATCGTTAAGTAATAGCAGAGTCAGGAGTTTGAGTCTAAGAGTGCTGTCTTAGCTATGGGTTAGACTTTGGCAGAGGTGATATCATGGTCTAAGTTTGTTTTGCTGCATTCTGCTAGTGCGGCTTGTAAAACCTTTGCAGTGGCAATTGTCCAAGAAGTTTTTTGGCCACTCATCAGTCGTTGCCACCATTCGTCTTCTTCTCTTGAGGTGTATGTTGCTAAAACTGGACGTAGATAGGCTTGTCTGATCTGAGAGATAGCCGGACAGGACAGTAAAAGGTGTTGCACTAACTCGTCTGATCGCTGTTGTTGCACAGCCTGCACAATTTTGTGATTGATTGTCCTCTGATGTGAAGAATTTTGTTTGTAAGCAGAAGATTGAGACGGGCTCTTAAGAAGATGTGCCTTATCAGCTTTTTCGGAAATCTCCAAAAAAGTTGCGTAGTTTCATTTAGTTTCATTATGAAAGGTGGCAAGTGAGATAAGATCTTCTTTGTGTTTGCTCTTTCCAAGGTAATGATCCAGTCCAGCTCTGCTAGTTTATTTTTTTATTTTTAGAGGATTAGAGATGAGGTCATCTTCTGAGCATGCAATTAGATCAAGCTGATTTCTTTTCTGCGTTGCCCAGTTAGTTAGCATTTTGCAGCTTCCTTCTTTGATTTTGGTGTCAATCAGTTTGTACAGAGGTAGAGCATCTGGGAGAATTGTTTTCCTAAATAAGGAAATGCTGCTGAAGTCGACCGTAGCTTTGAGAGAGATGAGGCATAGTCCTCTTCTGATGGCTGCAGTCTGGGTTGATTTTGGCAGATTCAGCACTGATTTCCAGAAGAAACCCTCAATTTTTTGCCAGATGTCATCGGGATAGTTGGCATGGCATCACCGCCGTATGTTAAGGCGGGGACCACTTTTGCTTTATAGAACTTAAGTATTGGAATCAGGGAGAAACAACCAAATTTCTTGTCTAAGGCCCTAGCCTGTGTTGTCAGAGAGCGAGTTTTTCTCCAGAGGTCTTTTTGCATGCTCTTTTCTGAAATTGTGCTGTCGAACATTGCTCCCAGGTATCTGATGTTAATTACTGTTTCAATTTCGACTTTTTCGAGGATCCAGTGGAAGATGTTGGATCTTTTCACATTCCTTTCCAGAATCAGGATCTTCGTTTTAGCTTTGTTTATTCTCCAAGTTCGTCTGACCAATGTACTCTGACAGGTTATTCAATTGCCTTTGTAGGCCAATCTGGGTTTGGTCCAGCAGTGTTCTATCGTCGGCGTAGAGCAGTCGGGACAGAGGGGCGCCCCCGATTTTTGGGGGGGTGGAGGCTCTGATCGCTGGACCTGAGTCTTTGAAGGCTTCCATGAAAGCGGTAAATAGGGCCGGGGCCAAAGGGCATCCTTGCTTTACTCCGTGACTTGTTGGTATTTCTGCTAATAGAAGACCATTGGTGTTCAGTTTGACCCTCATTGTTGTAGCGGTGTGTATTGCTTTTATCGGGGCAAGGATGCTTTCCGGGCAGTTCCAGGACCCGGAGCTTCAACCACAATTTCGCTCTATTCACTAAGTCGAATGCTTGCGTTAGATCTATAAACACCAAGAACACTCTAGATGTACCTTCGAGGATTTTGCTTTTGATTATGCTGAGCAACATGATGTTCACTGGTATGGCAGAGTTTTTTCTGAAGCCGGCTTGAAATGGGTCAGCGCATGGCGCTGGTTTTGCCCATACTTGGAATCTCTTTAGGAATAGCATCCCGTAAATGTTTCTGATCGTATCAAGGAGGGCGATTGGCCGGTAATACCTCGGATCAGATTTGTTGCCTTTTTTGTAGACTGGGACGACCGTCGCTGATGTCCAAGATCTTAGGATCGTTCTTGAGTTCGAGCAGTTGGTGAAAACCATACTGATGAAAGGCGTCCACTGAGTTGTGAAGTTTTTGAAGTCTACATTGGTGATCCCATCTGGTCCTGGGGCTCTGGAAATTTTGTGCTTTCGAATGATTGATTTAATGTCCGCTTCGCCAAGACCTCTTCCCACGGTGTTACTGTGTCAACCTGCGGTATATTTCCCGTTTTTGTGGGTTCCTGAAATAGAGATTCAAAATGTTCCTGCCATTTTTCTTCACTGACGTTATTTACTGGAGCACTGTTGCCCAGAACTCCGGGCGGTTTCATTAGGGCCCAGAATTCCCAGGCATTTTTGCTCGCTCCTTTTTTCAACATTTCCTCTGAGTCTTTTTGATACAGTGTTGCACAGTGGTTTTTGACCCAGGTTTTGTATTTCTTTGATTCTGCAGCGATTTCTTTATGAAGATCCATTGAAGTTGAGTTCTTTACGATCCTTGTGAGACGTCTTAATGCCGCGCGCTTTATCACCACCTGTTTTTCAAACTGGTGGTTTGGTAACTGTCTGGACAGAGGGTTTCATCTGTTCTTGACTTTGTAGGGACTCAGGAGGGGCTGGTAATCGACTTTTGGCACTGAGCTCATTCTGTTGCGGTTATAGTTCAGTGTCAGTTGGTCTATTCTTTCAGCTGTCAGTCTGAGTCGGTTGCCCTGAGCATTGCATTCAAGGTATTGAGACATCATGGGATTTTGTGCAATTATGGATTTCCATGTTGCTTGTAGAATATTGTGGTCTCTTGCTGATGTCCGAATAACTTCGAAGGATGTTATTAGCTTCTGCATTTCTCCAGATGCAAAAATGTAGATGATGGTTCCCTTTAGATTAGTTCTTTCCCATGTCGGGATTCTCTCTGGGTTGGGGAAAATCTGGGCTATGTTGTAGAAGCCTCGTAAGTCCATCAGTTCATTCCATTGCGCTCCCCTGTTTTCTGCTGGTTTCTTTTGTAAGGTCTTGAAAGCCGGCGTGTTAGTTCTCTGGCATTTGGCGTTTAAGTCGCCGCAGATTATAACATGTGCTATTTGTTTTTCGGCGTAGATGTTGTCGATCTCTTTTTCAATGGTTCTCAGGAACTTTTCATCAACGATCGTTTGCGGGTTCCAGTAAGCAATTATGATTGCGATTTGGATGTTCTGTTTTTTCAGCGTCTTTGGGTTGTAATTAGTCCAGTTCATCACAACCGCTAAGTGATGTTTTGAAGTTGTGGTTGTTTCTGAAATGCTGATTCCGCTCCCTGAGCGAACTGCCAGTAGGATGCCTGAAGATGGATGCCTTAGCCGGCTCTTCACAGCTTGTGATATTGCGATGTCAAAACCGTCCAGATACGGTTTTTCAGTCAGCCAAGTTTCCTGCAGGAAGAGTACGTCGAACTGGCCTAGGTCGATGCTTCCAGGTCTCGTGAGGTGTTGGAATCCATATGTGTTCCAGGATCCGATTTTTAGGCAAGTCTCTGCGATTCCGGTGGGGTGAGCAGTGCTCATCTTAGTTGGCCCAGCCTTGTGGGCCACGGATTCCTATTTCCTCGTAGTTTTTGATAGAGCTTTGGGCTTAGGCGAGAAGAGGTCGAACGTCTTCTTCCTTGGGTTTTCGCTGTCGAGTTTTTGCGTTTTACACTAGCGGATAGCGTTTTGGTCGAACAGTCATCTTTTTCTTTTCCGTGTCTGACTGGAAGTGTTGCATAATGTTCATCAGATCTTCCTCAGCCAGGAAGTCTTCCACCGGGATTGGTGATCTTGAAGGCTGCTGCTGCGTGGAGGGATGAGTTGAGCCCTCTTTCGTCACATCCAGTGAGAATCGGAGCATAGCTGTGTATTTGGAAGGCTTTCCTTCAGCCTAACTTGAGGGTTTTCTTGGCTCTGTAGTCGAGCTTCTATTTGAGCTCGAAGGGGCTTGAAGTTTAAGCAATGTTTGGTTGTTCTTGCCGCCCATAATGGTGGTTTTTGGTCTATTTCCCACCGATGTTGCTTCTACGGCTGGATCTATTAAGCCAGACAGGACATCCGACCTGGGCAGAGTCGAGTTAAAGATGAAAGGCTCCGAATTGAGGTTTGAGGGCTCAGTACTGCTTCCTGAGTAGCTGTTAAATATGCTGAAGTTTCCTTGACTTGGTTTTGCCTTTGGTAGGGAACAGTCAAATTCAGGTTCTTTTTGGTAATCGAAAGAGGTTTGAGTTTCTGCAGATTTGAATTGTTTAGGTATTGATGTGCGGAAGGAGGGCCTTGTCAGGTTTTGGGCTTCCTTGTGGATCGTGCTCCCTTCTGCTTCTTTATTTTGGGTTGAGGTCGTTTTTTCCATGGCTGTGACGTAGCCCTTTAAATAAATCAGTTTTGTGTGCATCATGGCAGACAAAGTTGTGTGATCTTTTAGGGACTCATTCAATAATTTGTATAGTTTACAGAATGGAGCAAGCGCAATGGTTATTGCAGACATGATTGTTAGCATGTCTGATTTTTTGGAAGGTGTTTCTTTTTTAATATGTGGTAAGGCTTCGCTGCGGCTCCTACTCTTAACAGGCGTGTAGAGAAGAGATTCTTGTGTCATTAGACAATGGAGTGATCGGTTTGTCGGAAGGCCTATTTTGTTTGGTCTTGAAAGAGCGGCGTTGGGTAGAGAACTTTTCCCGAGATTCAGGATTCGGCCCGTTTTCTTGCTGGTTCCAGTTAGAACTACCAGACTCGTCAGAAGCCTAATGTTCATTACAGGTTTTGGGATCACGTTTTCCAGATCTTTGGAGGATAGGGCTGCCTCCTTGTCGTTGATGGTTGCAGGGTGGTTGGGGTCGAATTCGGCTGGATCGGCCATGGACTGATGGTCTCAGGGCTAGAAGGCGGGAGGTCGCTGACCAAACTGGTTTCTGAGAGCTGTATGGAAGCATCTGGGTCAGAGTTAGGTGTTTTGTCCACCCTGCTTGCTTCTAGGTTAGCTGGGTTTTTTAGAAGATGATTTATGTGTTTTTTTGTTATTTGGGTCCATATGGGGTGGATCATGCTTTTTTCCAAATTGACGTTTTCTGCTATATTTTCTACAGCTTTCTGCTTGTCTGTTATTTCTGTCCTTTTTTTGGGCACATTTTAGTGGGTGCTTTCTTCAAGGTGTATTTTGCCTTTGTGTATTTTTTTTGCTTTTTTTATCCAGTGCTGTAGGAGAAGCGAATGCACGTCTTCCCATTCTTCTTGAGCCACTTCAGTTTTCGCAGTGCATCTTTTTTCCTTCACCGACAGGCTGATGTATTCCTCTGCTGCTTCCCACGTCATCTGATAGAAGGCTCCTCTCTTCAGTTATGTGGATCATCGCGTTCGTAGTCACCTGATTCACTCCCGCTTGGTCCAGTTCCGCCAGCAACCACAACTACGACGGCGAGCGGGACCGGTCCAGGAGCTTCATGCCTCCCTCTACGCTCTTCGGGGCCTCCGACGTGGTGTCCCGATGCAAGGTGAGTGGGGAGTTAGGAGGTGGCGTGTGTTGAGGAACGAATTCACATGCTGCTTCTTGGATGGAATCGGACGCTTGGTACAGCGAGTCCCTAACCCGCTGGGGGAGGGGTCACGGTTGCGGCCGGGACAATTGGGGTGCTATCTCTCGAGAGAGACTGCTTTGTAGGAGCTGAAATCCCATTTTCATGTAGGTTGGGCATTTCTGTTGTAGCGCACGAGGCGCTTTTGTGAGCAGTCAAGCGGGGCATGTGTCTCGGTCTGTTAGTAAGATTGGAATCATGTGTCAGGCCACTTAGTTTCTGAGCCCACAGCTGTGATGCTGTGATGGGAGTGGAGAGCAGGCGAAGTCTGCTGGGCATAGGAGCACAAACAGAGTCTTGGGGGTATTGTGCAGAATTGGGCAGTCGCAAACTCCTCAGGCATCTTTTTTCCCCCTAGTTTTCCAGTGCAGCAGTTTGTGATTGACTGAACACCCCTTGAGATGCAATTATTTCCATTTCCAGTCTTTCCAGTCCTTGCAGGGACTGCAAGGACTGCGACTCCCTTGGCGACTGGCTCCGCGGCCGCTCCGCAGTGTTGGTGGGGTTTATGTAGATCCTCCCACACAGGTAGCTGGGTGAAAACAGTAGAAAGACTCCACGGTAGTTGAAACAGAGCAGGCTGGGAGTTGACTGCAAGGATTGTGACTCCCTCAGCGACTGGCTCCGCCAGGACACAGTATTCAGAGGAGAAGCCATTGTCCCCTAGTTCTCATTGAAGTTCCTGTAATATCATGTAAGTCATAAAAAGGCTCTTACTTGAGCTTGTACATTGCTGGATAAGGGCTTGATCTCACCTCCTCCCACCTCACGACCAAGGTAGACCACTTTACTTTGATCAACTTGGCACTTGCTTGCCTTGATAGTCAGATTGGCCTGTTGAAGAGCCTGCAACACTTGTTCCAGATAGTAAATAAATTCTTCCCAGGTACATTCAGAACATGATTTAGCATTCTCCGAAGAGTGGCAGTTTCTTTTTCAATCTAAAGGGACTGACCTTAAACTGGTACAGGCCGTCTGGGGTAGAAAATGCTCTTTTCTCCTTGGCATGGTCAGTCATGTCAATTTGCCAGTAACTACTTGTCAAGGCAAATGTACTGAGGAAGTCTACTGAGCCCAGCTTATCCACCAGTTCATCTGTCCTTGGCAAAGGGTGGGCATCTGTTTTGGTAACTGAATTCAAAGCCCTATAGATCACACAGAATACATTCTTTGAAACCTGCTTTTGGTACTAACACAACTGGGCTAGCCCATGGAGTGTTCAGTTACTCCACGGTCAAGCATCTTGTTGACCTCTTCTTTAATGTCATTCCTCACATGATCCGACATCCTGTAGCCCCTGCTTTGCACAGGTACACTATCACTCACCAGTGTCAATGTCATGCTGGCCCCAAGTGGTCAAGCCTGGTGTAAGTGAAAACAGAGGGGCAAACTGACAAATTAGAAGAGAGTTTAACTCCTTCTATACACCCATCTGAAGGATGTCCCTTTAGAAGATATGGGAAGACTCGCTCTCCTTTTCTTCTGGATCAAAAGCTAGAAACAAAGCTCCTATCTCTGGTTTAGAGACCTTCAGGCAGTTGGTGTGAAAGACCTTAGTGGCCTCAATGTGGTGCCCAAGTCCCGGGAGGATAGTCCCGGGAGGATAGCTCAGCGGCAACGTGCTCGCCTCGGAAGCAAAACGACATGAAGCAACACCAGTTTGATCCCCAGATCCACGCTTAGAAACCTCTGGGTATTAAGCGCATTATAAATAACATATCATATCAAGTCCATCAAATAGTTGACCTCTCCAAGCCTGCCTACAACCTTGAAGGGTCCGGTCCATTTGTCCTGTAAGACTGTCTTACTGGAACCATGATATGAACCTGTTGGTCTGGAGTAAATTCTGCCATGGCCTTCTGGTCATGTCTTTGTTTGACCAGGGCCTGACCAGCTTTCAAGTTCTCAGAAGCCTCTGTCATCATTTGTACCATCCTCTTTCTGAGGCTTGCACATAGTCAGTAATTCGTACTGCCTTTAAGGTTGGAGCACTCTCCAGACCCTCCTTAATCAGGATGACCACAGAAGAGCTCAAAGGGACTAAAGCCCACTCCAGCTTGAGGCACCTCTCTATAGGCAAAAAGAAGGCATGGCAGTAGAAGGTCCCACTTTCTTCTAGGGGGTTCCTCTAAAGCACCAACTATGCTCTTCACAGTCCTGTTAAACCTCTCTACCAACCCATTCATTTGACGGTGGTCGGATACTGAGAATGTGTAGATGACCCCACAGGTTTTCCACATGATTTGCATGTAGTGGAACATTAAATATGAAACCCTGTCGGATACAACCTCCTTAGGAAATCCTTCTCTGGTAAAAATAATAAGTGGGGCCTTAGTCACTGCTTGGGCAGTAACAGTTCTCATTGACATGGCTTCAGGGTATCTAGTGCCAATGTCCAAGATCAGAACATGGAAAAGGTATATAGAGGATATCTTTGTTATCTGGATAGGGACTATGCCCGACCTAGAGGAATTCCTCACTTGGCTAAACACACAAGATCAGTATTTGAAGTTTACCTTGACTAGCAGCACCAAAGAACATAACTTTCTTGACCTGACCATTATTGCAGAAGGCGGTACAAAAGTGTTGAGTGTTAAGCCTTTCCACAAAACCACCAACAAGAACTCGTTATTACACTATGATAGTTTTCATCCTCGGCATGTTAGGAACAAGCTACCACTTGGACAGTTCTTGCGCCTGAAACAAAATAGCATGCACAAACAAGATTACAAAAGAGAAGCAGGGGCGCTGAGAGAATGTCTCCATGAGAGAGGTTACCCTGAGAAACTAACAGCTACTGCTATGAAACGAGCCAGAAACAATAATCGAGAAGCCTTATTAGAATATAAAACACACCCCAAAAACGGTGATGGTGATAAATTGGTCTTCGTGAACACCTATAGCAATTTGTCTAATCAGATTAAAACGGTTTTACTAAAAAACTGGCACATCTTAGCTGAAGGCGACAGACCGCTTGAAAAACCAATCATAGCGTTTAAAAGGAGTTCTAACCTAAAATAACAGATCGGGGAATAATGTAAGCCTTAGACCAGCTGAACAGATCACGCTCCCTGAAAAATGGTTTATTTCCAAACTGACTGGACACTTTCCAAGTGGTCAATGTATTTGTTGTGAATCCACCTGCAAAAGTAATGAGATTAATCTCGGGCTGAGTACCCCCTGGCGACAAACCCACTTTACCAACTGTAATTCCAACCTGGTCGTTCGTGGGATTTGGTGCCCATGCAACTTGCTGTACATTGATACAGAATTTTACTTTCCTTTCTGTTTTACCAGAGAGCATAAAAGCTGCATCCGTAATAAAACATGCAATGCCCCGCTGGTTGATCATTGGATGGAATACATCCATAAAGTAGATGATCTACGGTGGTCAGTAGTGTGGAAACTGAACTCCACTGTCGACAGCAACAAAGATAAAATCCTGTGAAAAAAATAGCAGCATTTTATTTTTCTAACTAGCAGCTCAGTAAAGGGGCTTAATGAAAAACCGGATTGGGCAGCCTAAAGCCTTTCTTTGCATGACCATTACCGACCCCGACCATGACCATGACAGTGGCTTATGCCGAGTTGTCTCTATGCGCTTTCCCTCTTCCCCCCTTTTTTTTTTGAGTAGCTTGAGGTATAATCAAGTGATTTTGTCATGAGCAGATTTAGCGCAGGGGCGACTATCCTGAAGCACAATGATGGAACTGTCAGGTTGCAACAATTTTAATCTAATTGTGCTATGTGCTCAGAGTTCGGTTGTAGTTAGTTTAGTAAGAGCAATCGAATCAGACTGTACACAACACGAGTGTGTTCACTTTACTACACCAACTCCAGCTGTGGCCCCAGTAAGATATGTCTAGGTGAGTGGTTATTTTTAAACCTTATGTAGATTAGATTGACATTTCTCCGACCACAGGTACGAGAAGGCCTGTGGTAACGTAGCGCCATTCCCAGTACGGTGGCCATTTCACCTGATTCCGGCCACTTAGCAATCAAACGTCACGTGGCGACACTGCAGGTCAAATTACAATGACTAATCCCCCTCACTAGCGTGAGAAGGGGATTTAGATTCTATTAAAGACAAAGAGGCGAGTATTATGCATTACAATCTTTACTCTGAAACCACAGCAGCAAAGAAAAAAACTTTTACAAACAAAAAAGTTGTAAAAACAAAACTAAATAAAGTTCAATGTCAATGTAAGGTGGGACTCCCCAATCTATCATGGAGGACAGGTCATGCGCTGCAGGAGACCAATGAGCAGGGACCCTCCTCTATGTAAGTCCTTTACTCCAATCCCAACTCCTCTTTCTTTGCTGCTGACACCACAGCTAAGTCACTCCTTTCGTTGTGTCTTGCATGTTAGTCAGTAGTGCTAGGCCTTATCAGTACATTAAGGCAGTAAATTGTGTAAAGTTAATATATATATTGGTTCTTTTATTGAATAAGGGAAGTTGTTCTGCTTTAAGACTGTATCTGGGAGGCCGCATGCAACCGTTGCTTTAATTAGTTTGTGTAATTATGGAAGCAGCTGCTCGCATGGAGCTTCTGGGGAGCGTGTACTGTTTGTTTTTCTTTAAGGGTCTCTCTTTGATTTAGAGGTCGCCTGGCAGGGCTTGCCTTCCCTGTGATGGTTCCGTCATGGTCCTCTGTGTTTGTTTAATTTTAAACAAAAAATGAACAAGACCATCAGTACCCCTTCAAGCCTCACTTCCATAAATCTTGACTAAAACAGTCTTGTTACCTGGCTCCCAGCGAGAATTGTGTGTGCTGCTAGACTCCCTCATGGCCAGTGCCGTGGTCCTTCTTCTTACTTCCCAGCCTTGTGAAATGTTACCTTTTAATCCCTGTATAAAATGGCAAAAGTGCTTCAAATTGAATAATTGTTTTCCAGGGTAGTGCATGCTGATATGAAGGAAGCTGCTAAAGCTTCAGACCTGATGCACAAGCATATGTGTTTGTTTATTTTTTAAATCCCTGGGAGTTCCAGGTGCTACAGAGGGCTTGCCTGCCCTTTATTGCGCATGGGCCCTGTGTTTTCAAGTGAATAGTTTATGTAACAAAGCTTCTGCTTCACTACAGAAACAGGGTGGCTCAATAATAGAGTGTCATGGTTACCAGGCTAGAAGACCTGGGTTCGTTTCCCCTCATGTTCAGTACATTTTTATTTATATATGTTTTAAAAGAAAATTATATATTTTAATGTCATATTTAATAAGAATTTTGTAAGTGGCTTATTGGCAATGCGCCTGTCTTTGAAGCAAGACCACGCAGAGGAACAAGGGTTTGAATACTGCTAAGAAACACATTAAAATACCAGCACCTAATGCACTGCCAGTCTGCAGCTTGGTTTAAGGATTACCTTCACTGTAGATGTGCCATAACCTGCTTGGTGGTAGGCTTTACCTGTGTTCTACTGCAAGGTTTCCCCTTGTGTACTACTGGTTGCCACACCCTGCGAGGGTGAGCAGTTTGAGGTACACTTGCTCAGTGTATTCCTCGCTTAAAGTCGGCAACTTTGTTTGAGTGCTGCATAGGGCGTTGGTGATTACCTTCACTGTAGGTGGGTCATAACCTGCTTGGTGCAGGCTTTGCCTGTGTTCTACTACGAGGTTGCCCCTTGTGTACTGCTGGTTGCCACACCTTGCTAGGGTGAGCAGTTTGAGGTACACTTGCTCAGTGTACTCTATTGATAAACAATATTTTAAGCCGTGCATGAAGCACATTAACGTTCATATTGGCAGTAGCCCAAATGGCTCAATAAGCATCAGCTTTTTATAAGGGGCCTGAGTTCGGACCCCTGTTGGAATGTAACGCCACTTTCTAGGGGTATTAGTTTGTATTTTATATTTATTTTTATGTTTATTGATTTAGTACTTCAAAGAAAAGAGTGTTTGGAGGGTCGTTAACATGCCTATAGGGGGGCCTCCCTTCCTTTCTAGCCATCACTCACGTGCTAATCCAAGTCTTTTAGTAAAATTCTGTCAGCCCATAGTTTAGTTAGTACAGGACAACTCAGTCCTTTTTTCTTTAGGCATTTCTTTCACAATAATAATTGCCAGCTCAGTCCCTATTTCCTTATACAAATAATTGGTGATCTCTACTCTACTCACCTTCATAAGGCGTTAAAATATTAGACAGTCATGGTATCCTTCTTTGCCCAGTAAACACAAAGTCCCCCAAAAGGGGATAAATGAAGTCTAGAAGGATTGTACCGTGTGTTGTTTTGGGTTACTGAGTTTTTTTCTCTTGACTAGTTGCAGCGTGAAATATCCACTAATTTCCCTAATGACATGCACGGGCTGTGGGGCATGATGTGCACATGGAGTTTGCCTGCTCGGCAACACTGTTTCCATTCCTTAAAGGGTGGCGTGTTTTCCCTTTCTATTTGTCCCACTATGTCATTAAACAAACCAATATTAAACATTTTGGCAGGGGCTAGGTCAGCTCAAAGGCAACTGTTTAGTCTTGTAAGCAAGACAACGTGCAGAAACCCAGGGTCTCACCCTGATGCAGTGTTTAGGAAACACTGGCTGATATCAGAGGTAATGTGACCTAATAATAAAGTTATAGCGCCTCCCCTATAGCCTTTTTTCCTCCCAAGACTTTTCCTATCCCGCTAATTTGTCTAGCGGTGTATAGAGATTCTCCTCTGCTCGAGGAGTACAAGCACAGTTTTTTACCCTCAAGGTGTTTCAGTGTATAGATGGCTGTTTATTTTCATTCTCTTTCCCTTGACAGTTTTTTCCTTGATCCTTTACCCTGAGCTCTGGAGAAGCTGGTCCGCCTTTCAGGCACGCGCAGGTCCAGACCTCAATTTGGAAAGGACAGTGGTCCCAGTATTCCTTCCCAGTTTATTAATGAGCTTGATAATTATCCCAAGGCACTTCCCCTTCCCCATACCCCCTCCCCCGCTGCCCATTTAGAGGGGGGATTGCCTACTAAGGTTACACCTCTGGGAGGAACACCTGATGGTTTTTCTGTTTTCCCTTTAGCGTAAGTTCTCGTTCAAGACCAGTGTGGGGCTCGCGCTGGACAATTTGCTTCCCGTTTGTTCCCTTTCCACTTCACCAGTTTCCTGTCATTTCACTAACTTAAAGGAGCCACTGCAGGCTCACCTGAGGTCCTAAGAGGTCCGGATGATGCTTGTTTTTGTTTCTGGTTAAGTTTTTCTCAGTTTTTCCTGTATCCAGTGGAGTTAATGGGGCCCCTTTCTTACAGCCATGGGGGTTGGTTTTATGTGCAAGAGTATATATTGAAGAGAGGTAAGGTCTCTCTTCTGGGGTTTTCCTTTGGTAAGTGGAGGAAGTTTATCTTTTCCCTAGGAAGGGAGAATCTCCCTCAGTGGCATTGAGGGATCTGGGAGGGGTGTTCTTTTCCATTCATGTTATTATGGCCTCTCTGTCACTAGGCGTTTCAGCAACTCAGCTTTAGCCATCCCCGCAAGTGTCTGTCAGTGCGATTGCTCAAGGAGACACTTTGTTAGTGACTGGGTTCACTTAGCCGTCTGCATGGCAGGTAAACCTGTTTTGGTTCCCTCTGGAGATTGTTCTGCAATAAGGTGCTAGCACAGTATGCTGGGGGTATCTAGATAGTTCAGGTTTACTAAAACGAAGATTAGCCTCCTCCGTAAAGCAGCTTCATATTAACTGTTTAGTGATCAGTTTTCTTTGCAGTCTAGAGTCTTTCTCAAGACTTGGTGTTTAGTGGGTTCTCCTTCAGTTGCTTTATGTTCCCCTGGAGGTTTTATCAACCATGGGGGAGGGCAAAGGTCCAAACACCTAGCGCTTCTAGCAGGGAGTTCAGGTATCACTATGATGGAAGCAATTGGATGTAAGATAAGTTCCTCTTTGCCAAATTTGTCTTTTAAGGGTCAGGCTTATGTATCTCCCTATGGTCATGATAGCAGAGTTCCCTTTTTTCAGGGGTTCAGGGGGTCTGAGGGTCTACGTCTTTACGGCTTGACAAATTTAGCTCTTCCTGGGGTTTTTCAAGGATTTGGAGAATATCTCTGTCATCAGTGTCCCCTGGTTGGGCTCTTCTTAGTAAGGATGTTAAATTAACACCTACTTGCTGAGTTTCAGGTGTGGCCCCTCTCTTCCATCCCGCTTCTGCCTCCAGAAGACATAATCTTTTTCTGGGTTTAGAAAGATTTACTGGTATAAAAGGGTGTAATTAAGGACAGGACTTGGGGTACACTCTTCTGGGTGCACAAGGCCCTCAAGTATTTTGCTTTTTAGCTCCACCCAAGCTAGGTGGTCCAATAACATGTTAATAAGGTGTCCTTTTGGCTCCCACTTGGGCCTTCTACCAAAGGCAAACTTTGCCGCTCCAATTCTGTTTCTCCAGGGTAGTGATGTGATGTCTTTTGTTTCTAATATGATTCCTTTCATCAACACATGGGAAAAAACAAACAATCCTTTCACCCCTCGGAGGGGTAAAATTCTTTATCTCCAGGAGAGCTAAGTGTTTAACTTCTTTCGTTTATTGTCTAGGTACCATAAGTTGGTATGACTTGAAGTGTTTTAAATGTTTGATATTGAAGACAAAGGAGATTTTTATTCCTATGTTTTCTCCTGCCTATTACTATAGGAAGACTTTTGTCTGGTGTCCCCCCCCCTCTTTTTAACCAGTTGGTTCAAAGTGTCTCCTTTAGCAATCCCGCTGACAGACACTTGCGGGGATGGCTAAAGCTGAGTTGCTGAAACGCCCAGTGACAGAGAGGCCGTAATAACATGAATGGCAAATAACACCCCTCCCAGACCCCTCTATGCCACTGAGGGAGATTCTCCCTTCCTAGGGAAAAGATAAACTTCCTCCACTTACCAAAGGAAAACCCCAGAAGAGAGACCTTACCTCTCTTCAATATATACTCTTGCACAAAAAACAAACCCCCATGTCTGTAATAAAGGGGCCCCATTAACTCCACTGGACACAGGAAAAACGGAGAAAAACTTAACCAGAAACAAAAACAAGCATCATCCGGACCTCTTAGGACCTCAGGTGAGCCTGCAGTGGCTCCTTTAAGTTAGTGAAATGACAGGAAACTGGTGAAGTGGAAAGAGAACAGACGGGAAGCAAATTGTCCAGCACGAGCCCCACACTGGTCTTGAACGAGAACTTACGCTAAAGGGAAAACAGAAAAACCATCAGGAGTTCCTCCGAGAGGTGTAACCTTAGTAGGCAATCCCCCCTCTAAATGGGTAGCGGGGGAGGGGGTATGGGGAAAGGGAAGTGGCTTGGGATAATTATCAAGCTCATTAATAAATTGGGAAGGAATACTGGGACCACTGTCCTTTCCAAATTGAGGTCTGGACCTCCGCGTGCCTGAAAGGCTGACCAGCTTCTCCAGAGCTCAGGGGAAAGGATCAAGGAACAAACTGTCAAGGGAAAGATAATGAAAATTAACAGCCATCTATAAACTGAAACACCTTGAGGGTAAAAAACTGTGCTTGTACTCCTCGAGCAGAGGAGAATCTCTTTACACCGCTAGACAAATTAGCGGGATAGGAAAAGTCTTGGGAGGAAAAAAGGCTATAGGGGAGGCGCTATAACTTTATTATTAGGTCACATTACCTCTGATATCAGCCAGTGTTTCCTAAACACTGCATCAGGGTGAGACCCTGGGTTTCTGCACGTTGTCTTGCTTACAAGACTAAACAGTTGCCTTTGAGCTGACCTAGCCCCTGCCAAAATGTTTAATATTGGTTTGTTTAATGACATAGTGGGACAAATAGAAAGGGAAAACACGCCACCCTTTAAGGAATGGAAACAGTGTTGCCGAGCAGGCAAACTCCATGTGCACATCATGCCCCACAGCCCGTGCATGTCATTAAGGAAATTAGTGGATATTTCACTCTGCAACTATTCAAGAGAAAAAAATTCAGCAACCCAAAACAACACACGGTACAATCCTTCTAGACTTCATCTATCCCCTTTTGGGGGACTTTCCGTTTACTGGGCAAAGAAGGATACCATGACTGTCTAATATTTTAACGCCTTATGAAGGTGAGTAGAGTAGAGATCACCAATTATTTGTATAAGGAAATAGGGACTAAGCTGGCAATTATTATTGTGAAAGAAATGCCTAAAGAAAAAAGGACTGAGTTGTCCTGTACTAACTAAACTATGGGCTGACAGAATTTTACTAAAAGACTTAGGTTAGCACGTGAGTGATGGCTAGAGATGACGGGAGGCCCCCCCTATAGGTCTGTTAACAACCCTCCAAACACTCTTTTCTTTGAAGTACTAAATAAACATAAAAATAAATATAAAATACAAACTAATACCCCTAGAAAGTGGTGTTACGTTCCAACAGGGAACCGAACTCAGGCCCCTTATAAAAAGCTGATGCTTATTGAGCCATTCGGGCTACTGCCAATATGAACTTTAATGTGCTTCATGCACTGCTTAAAATGTTGTTTATCAATAGAGTACACTGAGCAAGTGTACCTGAAACTGCTCACCCTAGCAGGGTGTGGCAACCAGCAGTACACAAGGGGAAACCTCGCAGCAGAACACAGGTAAAGCCTACCACCAAGCAGGTTATGGCACATCTACAGTGAAGGTAATCCTTAAACCAAGCTGCAGACTGGCAGTGCATTAGGTGCTGGTATTTTAATGTATTTCTTAGCGGTATTCAAACCCTTGTTCCTCTGCGTGGTCTTGCTTCAAAGACAGGCGCATTGCCAATAAGCCACTTACAAAATTCTTATTAAATATGACATTAAAATATATAATTTTCTTTTAAAACATATATAAATAAAAATGTACTGAACATGAGGGGAAACAAACCCAGGTCTTCTAGCCTGGTAACCATGACACTCTATTATTGAGCCACCCTGTTTCTGTAGTGAAGCAGAAGCTTTGTTACATAAACTATTCACTTGAAAACACAGGGCCCATGCGCAATAAAGGGCAGGCAAGCCCTCTGCAGCACCTGGAACTCCCAGGGATTTAGAAAATAAACAAACACATATGCTTGTGCATCAGGTCTGAAGCTTTAGCAGCTTCCTTCATATCAGCATGCACTACCCTGGAAAACAATTATTCAATTTGAAGCACTTTTGCCCTTTTATACAGGGATTAAAAGGTAACATTTCACAAGGCTGGGAAGTAAGAAGAAGGACCACGGCACTAGCCATGAGGGAGTCTAGCAGCACAAACAATTCTCGCTGGGAGCCAGGCAACAAGACTGTTTTAGTCAAGATTTATGGAAGTGAGGCTTGAAGGGGTACTGATGGTCTTGTTCATTTTTTGTTTAAAATTAAACAAACACAGAGGACCATGACGGAACCATCACAGGGAAGGCAAGCCCTGCCAGGCGACCTCTAAATCAAAGAGAGACCCTTAAAGAAAAACAAACAGTACACGCTCCCTAGAAGCTCCATGCAAACAGCTGCTTCCATAATTACACAAACTAATTAAAGCAACGGTCGCATGCAGCCTCCCAGATACAGTCTTAAAGCAGAACAACTTCCCTTATTCAATAAAAGAACCAATATATATATTAACTTTACACAATTTACGGCCTTAATGTACTGATAAGGCCTAGCACTACTGACTAACATGCAAGACACAACGAAAGGAGTGACTTAGCTGTGGTGTCAGCAGCAAAGAAAGAGGAGTTGGGATTGGAGTAAAGGACTTACATAGAGGAGGGTCTCTGCTCATTGGTCTCCTGCAGGGCATGACCTGTCCTCCATGATAGATTGGGGAGTCCCACCTTACATTGACATTGAACTTTATTTAGTTCTGTTTTTACAACTTTTTTTGTTTGTAAAAGTTTTTTCTTTGCTGCTGTGGTTTCAGAGTAAAGATTGTAATGCATAATATGAGCCTCCTGTCTTGCCATAGAATTGTAAATTCGGCCGGCACAGACCGAAGGCACGAGTGACTAACACACGTGTGCAAGATGGCTGCAGCAGACTGTTGAACAGTAGGCCCTTGCAGGCTCCCTCTGACTTTTGCACAGAGGAAGACCCAGAGTTTTAGGTTCCCTACTTTTGAGCCGGCCTGCCCATAAATTATATTCTTTGTATAACCAGAGCTCTGGGTGTATTGCAGAGATCTGTTTACGGACGGCAGCCTAATTGGACGAGTGCCAGCGCCAGAGCACCGCACATTAGAATGCCGACGGCAAGCACCATTTCCCTACTAATTTTTGATGTGGGAAGAATACAGCCTCGCAGACAGGTAAACTGCTTTTCCTTCCATGATAAGACACGCAGAGTTCTGTTTTCTTTTCTCGCCTTGTCCCCTTCATGCGTTTTATCTCTCGCAAGTGTTTTGTCTTTCTTTCAATTGTGTTGAGTCTTTATCACAACTGAGTGTAATATGACTGTTGGTTGTGTCTTTCTAGTTATACTGTTCGCTATTAGAAGAAAGAACGATAACGTGGCAGGAGCGCTGTTTACATCTAGACTCCAGTTGAAAGACATTACAGCTTTCAGTTTCTGGTCAGTTGAACTTTTGATGTGATCTCCCTATCCTTTTTGGATTAGAGCGCGATATCAATATGATTGCTTTCCACACGGGTTCAAGTGTGTTACTTTTACTGTTTATCAACTAGGGGCATGACCTGCTTCAGGCATAGACGCTGTACTGGTGAGTCTTTGTGAGCAAACAACGCAAGGTTCAAAGCAGAGGACCGCATTTCCACTCTACAGGTTCCACACAGGTCTTTTACACCAGTGAGTTATGTCTTGATGCACTATCCCTGATGCTAGCCTTACAACTAGGGGCTATTTATTGGCACAGGCCATTACATCGCCAGTGAAAGGTGCTACATGACCAGCTCTCTATGATTTTGTATATTCAATACCGTACAGCACGTATCTATGGGCAGCCATACTTGCCAGTCACAAAGTTGATTTGTTTTTAAGTCCCATTACACACGGGTTTGATAAGCGACCATTTATCTGTGTGTCAACAGATACAGTTTCTGGGTAACCTTTGTGGTTGGAGAGTATTAATCACTCTAAAGAGCATGGTGACAGTCTATAATCAACATGCTTTCAATGGCTAATTAAGTAGCTTTGCGGGGCAAGAGGTTTAATTTTCCACCTCTGTCCTGTTTCTGTTACAGGTGGGAACATGCCGTTTCTACATTTGACTCAACAACGAGGGTCATCGCAGTAGGAAGCAGTGGCCTATTGCTGTGGACGAACAGCAAATTGACTCATCTAGAAGAGTCCTCAATCAAAGACCCTTGGGGTTTTTATTGTGTGCTACTTGAAGCATTACTAACTATTTACAGGCAAATCAGCACCCCTGATGAATTTCCCTTTATTTTATGATATTAGAAGTGTGTGAGGAATGAAACATGTTGGGTTGAATGGGAATGGTGTGGTATGATAATGAATGGATATTTGAGACTTTTTATTACACTTTCGGTTAACAATTGAAATCCTTGGTTGACCGAGTAGCTTGATGTATTGTAGGTTTTAAGCACGAAAACCCCCTTGATTTGGGTTTCTTTTCCCTGTTGTATTCTTTTTTGGCTGTTAATATGTGTTAAACAGAAGTTGCATTATATATTAAATTATTTTTTTTTGATTATTGATTTGCATGTAATGTTCATGAATAAAAAAATGTATATTTTTCTACCAACTGTGTGGACCAACAATCGGTTGAATCTCTTTTTGTTAGCAACTTGTTCAACACACAGCATTTAGTTGGACTGTGAGTTATTTTTGTGAATTGGAAAGTAGGTGTGTTCCCCCCTGTAGCTCATTAACTGCACACCAGTACTAGTTGTTTGGTTTTTATAGGTTGTACCTATTGTTTTGGGGGTACGCTATTGGTGTAGCAGTATAATATTATCCCTTAAGCACCCATTGTGTTATAGATGGTCCACTACAACCAATATAAATCGGTTGCCTGAAGACGTTGGAGGGTCTAGGGGACCAACAATGTCAATCTCCACCCTCTCAAAAGGAACTCCCACAACTGGGAGAGGCACTAAAAGGCACCATATTCTTGGAACCCCTTTTGCCAGACAACTGGCAAGTGTGGCAACTCCTGCAATGTTTCTCTATCCCTGCACCCATCTTGGGACAGTAGAAGTACAAAATGCTCCTCTCTTTGGTCCTTTTTGAACACCAATGACCAGCCAGAGGAACCTAATGGGCCAATTGCAGAATTGTGAATCTTAGTTCATGGGATGCCACCGGTCTCCTGAGGTCCCCGGGAATAGATTCCATGAGTTCACTGCAGAGGAGGTCATCCTCCCCGTAGAGCCTATGCTTCACAGGTTCTTGCCCCACTCTTCTGAACCCTAGGGTGGATGGGGCTGTATGGCATAGTTTAAATGCATTAAACAATTAAAATAATCTTGATAGTTCACAACATGGAGTCTTATTACGAAGCCCTGACAACGTGACGAACATGAGAAGGCAATTTGTGAAAACCCACACACTCTACTCCTCTAAGTTTTTACATTGGCTAAAAGTGACTTTTTACCAAGATGGAGGATCATCGTGAGGGATCAGGGAAGTCGGCGACAACCACCATGAAGTGCCAACCTTACTACAGAATCTCCCTTTAACTTCATCAAAGTAGGCACAAAACAAATATAAATAACAACTAGACCCTAGCAAGGGAGATGCATGAACCATTTATCTGTGGAACACCCGGGGTTTCAGTCACCTCTTTGCAAATGAGCAATTGGAAAGGAAAGATTTTTATGTCCTTTGTTTTCAGCAAACTTGGCTACAAGCACTGCCGCTGGCAGTGGATGCAGTGTTTTAAGCCCCGTCTTCAGGGGTCTTAGAGGCATACCAGACTCTGGTTTACTCACATTAGTGAATAACGGGAAAGGGTGGGGTGTGGTGGAAGTGGGAAACCTGAATACTTTTGCGCAAGTCCTTCTTTAACAATCTGACCCGGATCTAAACAATATAATATGAAGAGCCTTATTTTAAATTTGTATTAGAACCCCTTGGTTATTAAAGGCAGACGATTTTATAGACTTGGTAACAGAGATGACAAACGAAGGGAACGCTCAGTTCAGTGATATTTTGATACTGCTTTGCAGTGATTTGAATGCCCCTTGTGTGGACATCATAGATGGGTGCAAAGGTGGGCCGGGGGGCTTTTGTAAGGGCCTTTTAAGAGCACGACTGTGGCATGAGGCAATGCGAGTGGGAGACCAGCATATGCTTAATGGGCAAACCCCATGTGATATACCTTGCACCTCGACTTGCTCGAATGGAGGGCGATCAAGGGTTTTGGATTATTTTTATTCTTCGTATACTTTAACAGACAAGATTCAAACTATGGAAGTGAGAAGGGAAGAAGTGATCATGCCTTGGTAAATCTGATCTGTACATTGGGTATGAGGCAACAAAAAGATAACTGGCATTTTAGGCAGGAAATCAGGCCGAAACAGTTTGTACATGAACCAAGCGGCAGCGTGGCGTTTTACACAGGGTCTTAAGCAAAAAGATCATACATGACCTCACAGATATTGATTATGTTCCCCTTTTGCAGGAATTTGTGGTAAAAGATGCAGAAAGGGATAAATCAAACTTCGCCCCAAAGCAGCCATTTGATCAGGAGATAGTAAGGGAGAAACGAAAGCTAAGGAGGGATATTCGAGCAATTAATCAGCGTGGCAATAAGCAAAGAGTTGAGCTATCGCAAAAAACAAAAACAGAAAGATAAGAATTGTCTTCTTTGCCATAGGGTGCAAATGTTTCAGAATGATTCAGAAAACATGCTAAAGGCAATCAGGAACAAGGATTCAGGACAAATTTGGTGCCGGATTAATGCTCGAATTTCTTCCCAATCAGCTCTTCTGATCAATGGTGTTACAGAGCCGGAATGGGCTTAATTCTATGGAGAGCTTTTTGCCCGTAATGAACCTATTTTGTCATCGGTACCGAGGAGGACTGATGGGCCCTGGGTAATTCCCTTTGATACTCTGGATCTGGAATGCCTGATAAAAAAGGCTAATTTGGGGCGAGGTGCCGATGGCCTGACTTATGCAATGATTAAGCAGGTTCCAGAAGTGTGGATTCCCTTAGTGTCTGCCTTATTTCATCGGGTAAATGGTCTAGACGCAATTCCTGTTGCATGGAAATCGGTGATAGAAGTCCTGATATGTAAGAGGGGCAATAGGGCTGACCCATCGAACTATCACCCTATTGTCCTTCTGCATGTGCTGGGTAAATTGTATGCCTCAGCAATTCTGTGTAAACTCCAGAAGTGGATGAAGCAAGCGAACAGGACAGATCCTCATCAATCTGAGTTTGTTAGAGGGGTCAGAACGGACCTCAATGTATTCCTTTTGAACGTTTTAAAGTGTAAGGCATGTAAACAACAGACAAAAATGTATTCCGCCTTCATTGATTCATTGACTTGAAGAAGGCATTCGATAGTGTTAAAAGAGAAATTCTATGGTCAAAATTAGCAGCGTGGGATTGTCTTTCGGAACCTCAGGGCAATTAAGGCGTTCTACACTTTCCACTAACTTGCAGATTTGCAGGGGACACTAACTAAAGAGATCCCTACATATAAAGGTTTGAAACAGGGGTGTCCACTGGCCCCGACTCTCTTTAACCTGTTCTTGTCTGATTTGGCCAACACTTTGAAGAGATCTAGATCTTTTCCACCGAAGATGTGCAATCAAGAACTAGGATGGTTGTTTTACGTGCATGATCTGGTCTTGATTGACCAGGCTCCCATAGGCCTACAACGCTGTGCTTCAGACATATGAGGGAAAGTCGATTAGAGAGAAATCTTGCAAAAACAGATATTTTGATCTTAGGGTCCCGTAGAAATAAACAGAAAAAAATCCTTTAGATGGCATTTAGGCCGGGATACTTTATTGGAAATCCCACATATCATCTATCTGGGCTCTTGTATAAGTCTTAGTATCTGAGACGCTCCTCGCCAACTGAACTTGAAAACAAGATTCAAAAATGTGATAGCGCAAGGACGGGTGAGACATGGGAAATTCTCTATTCTCCCGTTTTTTTATTTTTATAAATCTAAGTGGTCCCAACTTTAGTCTATGGGGCAGAGGCGTTCTTATGTACCGTGGTGAAACTATGGAATGTTTTTGAGGGCTCGTTCTGGAGAGCAATTCTACGATTACCTCAGAGGATCCCCGCAACGATAATAAGGTATGAGTTGGGTCTGATATGGCCCTTTATCGTAAATGTATTATGCCGGCTCCTCTGCTTCCATAATACATCTTAAGTGAGGAACTGGCCAGGGGCAAGGAGAGCTTAATGAGCTACTGGAGTACCAGACGTCGGGCCATTTTGGAGTCTCTGGAGGTAGATCAACATAATCTAGTCACAAATCCTGAAAGAGTAAAAAGAAAAGCTGAGGCAGCAGGACCGGTATGCCAACGTTGGAAAACTAAATTGCAACTATATGACGCCCTGAAAGTAAAAACTAAGGCATATAATGATCTCCCAAAGTATCTGAGGAAATTTCCATTTCCTAAGTACAGAGCAGCCTTTTTAAGATTTCGGGTAAATGGTTAAACCACTAAAGAAGTTCTGCCGCTCTATAATCTACTATATAAAGATCCCAGCTTTAGATATTGTGACAAAAATGGAGAGGTCGAATCTCTAACACACATTACTCCGTTCTGTACCAGCCTGACATGTTGCAGGACGCGATATATTAGGAGGTTTATTGAAAGGAAAAAACATGTAATGCAGATGACTGGTGGTCGCCTTTGCTTTTGGGGAAAAACTTCTCATTGATCTTTGCCTTGTTCAAGTATCTTAAGGAAGTGTTGCTACGATGATTAAGGATGTGTTTGATATTGTTTAGATTGTTTTAAAAGAGGAAATGTAAGTGTGAAAATGACAAGTGATTTTAAAGGAAATGTATGATGTATGTTGCTGATAAAAGGTTTGTAATAAACTATATGTCGAATTAAAAAAAGTGATTTTTACAGTCATGGAATTACATTTAATGATAGCTGGCACTATGGTATTCATTTGGACTGGACCTCCTGCTAACTTGATAAGCATTTTGGGAGCCTTAGCAACTTCCTCAGGCTGATAGATATTTTAATCTACCAGAGTTATGATGGCCACAGTGTCTCTAATGGCAGGGGTGTCCTGACCATTTATAAGCACACTGTCTTTACAGGTAAAGTAAGTTTCCCAGTCTCACTGCGCCAACACAGCCTGACACGTGTTTCGAGCAGTCCTTACTCTTCCTCTGAGGCTGATACAGTCTGTATAAATTAAATTATAAAAGATAATGCAAATTGGGTTACAAACAATAAGCAGAAATAAAGGGATTTACATTCAAAGTAATGGATTCAACAAATTATGTATGGTGATGTGATGTGCCACACGTGTTACATGTGTACAGTATCACATGAGTGGTTGGGTGAGTGACAGGGGTGCCCCCGCGGGCGGTATTACAACCAAGGATTCAAAAGGATGTTTCCATTAGGGATTAGATGGGAACAATTATGGGTTACCAATTGCACATAAAGCTGTGTTTGTTAACGCGGTCTTATCAAGTAAGTAAAGAAACCTGAAGGTACTCTCACAACCACACCCCAGGGATCCTCTTCCCAGGTGGCCAGGGAAGTGCCATCGCTTTTGGATCCCAACCCTGGGGGTGGATAAGAGAAAGAGGATCACCTGGGTCGAAGGTCCTTGGGGATTGAGGAGAGGGGGCTGGACAGCGAGACATGGCATCCCCCTTCCCGAACACTGACTTACCCGCCCTTCCCTGAACCTTCATGGGCTACATTCATTCAGACCCTATATTTCCCTATAAATAACCAACAAGTACTGAGAAGAAGCAGAAGCAACTAGGAGTAATACACACTTCCTATTACAAACACCACTCTGGTGCTGGGACGAAGAAGAGGGGTATGAAGACATCCAATACTGAAGGTCAGGCATGTCCCATTGATTGGATTAAGTATGGTCAGGCAAGGCAAGCCAACAACTCCCAAATGAGGCCCCTTAATAGGGCTATGGTGTATAAAAGGGGAAGGCCCAAACATGCAACAGGGGAACGAGAAGCTGAGACTCTGTGTTGGGAAGAGACTCAGAAGTCTAGATGGTGGCATCTATCCCAGAGGTGTGTGCAGGACCGAGAGCCTTTGAACTGGAAGGCGGCGAGGCTGACAAACAGAAGAGAGAGCGAGACGTCGTCCGTGCCGAGATCTGGGGGCAGCTGGAGCTGCAAAAGCAACCGTGAGCAGAAGAGACGCGTTCCGCTGGGGAAAGGCGAAGCACCGTGAGCAGAAGAGACGCGTTCCGCTGGGGAAAGGCGAAGCACCGGTGAGTGTCAGAGGACACGGGGAGACTGCAGCGCTTCCGGGAACGCAGGCAAGTGCCGGTTCAAGTGAATGTGAATCATATTGAATACCAAACTGAACTGAAACAACCAATTTATTTAATTATATACAGGGTCCTCTATTCCCTGTAATTGCATAATTGAATGAATACGCACTTTATTGCATGTGAATGATAAAAATGTATGTACTAACTTTGTGGTATGTTACATACCAGTGGCTTTGTTGTTTATACAGCATTTTAATCCAGGGGTACCCACTTGCGTTCAAGCCTGGGGTCTCTATTGAGTGTGTTAATTTTAAAATTTTATTTGACATTTAAATACATGTTTCACTGTGCATGGCTGGCCTTTGGGTGGCAGCATTGCACCAAATAAGAAGTGTGCTTAGGGAGAGGACACAGTATTCAGAGGAGAAGTCATGGTCCCATGGTTCTCAATGAAGATCCTGTAAGTCCTCAAAAGGCTCTTACTGGATTTTGAGTAGTAAGGGTGGACGAGTCCTGTGCAGCTTGTACCTTGCTGTTTAAGGGCTTGATCTCACCTCCTCCTTGACCAACTTGGCACTTGCTTGCATTGATAGTGAGATTGGCCTGTTAAAGAGCCTGCAACACTTGTTCCAGATCTCGTTATGTTATTTTGGCATTTATATAGCGCTCTATATTTCATTGGTATGACCCCAGAGCGCTGGTAGGTTGAACGCCCTCAGGGACGGTATTCCAGGTCAGTAGAGAGCGTGGGGTGCTGTAGGGTGCACCAATTGTGTGCATCTGATGTCATTGCTTGGTGGAAGCTGCATCCTAGCATTAGGTATTGTGGTATTGATATCGGTTGAATGTGTGCAGTCTGGCGGGTGAACACTAAGACAGGGTTCCGGCTGCGTTAGGCCTGTAGGATGCTTATGTGTGCAGCTAGGCCGGTTTGTCATGGGGTATAGCTGTGTTTTATTAGAGTGATGAGGTGTTCATAGGGTAATGTTCGTATGTGAGCAGCAAGGCCAAATTGATCGAGGGGTGTAGCTGCAGTCTACGTGAGTGATGGTGTAGAGAATAGAGTAGGTATAGTGATATGGAAGGAGAGTGTTTGAGTGGAGTTATGATCTAAGGAGATCGATATTCTGCATTTCAGGTATGAGGTTGCTTCTTAGCGAATTAATATACATACTCAGTGATCACACTGTTCGGGACCTCATTGAGCATCAGTCATCAGGATGCTATGGTTCAGTCGCTTCATAATGACGTGGAAGGTATTGCGGAAAGAGACACGTTTTTAGAGCTTTGCGGAACGTCATATAGTCATGGGTGTGTCGAGGTTGAAATCACTAGAAGGAGGGCAGTGCATGATCTTAGGGTGCGGGGAAGGAGTTATGGTTTTATCTTATCCTGTGGGTATAATGGGCAGATCTTGTGCACTGCTCGGTGAGTGATGCATAGGGTCTTGAAGGTGGCCCTTCGTCTGACTGGGAGCCAGTGGAGGGTTCGGAGAGCGGGTGAGATGTGGTCTCTTGGGACCAGGGCAAGGAGCAGTTTTGCAGAAGCATTTTGGGCTCTTTGGAGTTTGTTGAGTTGGTATGCCGTGGCTCCTAGGTATATGGAGTTGGCATAGTCCAGTTTCGACATTACAATAGACTTAACTGCGGCAAGTCTGTTAGGGTAGGAGAGGTAGGGAAACATGGGTCCGAGAAGTTTGAGGTGGTAGTGGCGGGTTTATTACCTCTAACCGAGGGGGGTGGAGGTGGGCTGAGGGATTGGGGCCATGGGAGCAGATGTGGTAGAAGGGCAGTTTTGCCGTACACCATGATTTCTGTTTTAGCAGGGTACAAAAGAGATGGTTTATAGTCATCCATCGATCAATATCGTGGAGACACGTTTCAAGGTCGGGAAGGGGATTGGAGTCTGACTTGGGAATTCTTGGGATAAGTTGGGTCTCGTCACCGTAGTTGTAACAGGAGATGTTGTGCATGCGGATGATTTCTGGTAGAGTCGTCATATAGAGGTTGAACAGGAGAGCAGATAGGCATGCGCCTTAGGGTACTCCAGTGTTCACCGAGCGAGCAGTTGAGAGATAAGGGGAGAGGTTGCTGAGGAAGGAGCCAATCCATTTGAGAGCAGTGCCACCGATTCCCAGGGAGTGAAGGCGGTCAAGGAGGATTGAGTGGTTAACCTTGTCAAAGGCTGCAGAGAGATCGAGGAGAATCAAAGCTGCGCAGCCTTCAGAGTCTGCAGTGACCTTGAGATCATCCCAGATCAATATCAGAGTGGTTTCAGTTCCATGTCGCGGTAAGCCTGATTGTGAGGGGTCGAGGAGGAGGTTGGATTCTACAAACGAGTTGAGCTGGGAGAATGCAGTCCGGTCAATAAGTTTTGTGAGAAATCTGTTGTTGGGAATCAGTCTGTAATTCTTGGGCTCAAGCTGGTCAAGGGATGCCTTTTTAGAAGGGGCTTGACATGTGCAATTTTGAAGACTTCAGGTAAGATGCCGGAGGTGAGGGATTCGTTTAGAATGGCTCGTGCATGTTCGCCAGCGCAGGTAGACGAGAATATTTCTTTCAGGATAGAGGCTGGATGGGGAACCAGGGGTGACCGGGAGGGTTTGCTGGCTGAAAGTAGGTCAAGGAACTCGTCTCAGGAGATGGGTTTGAAGGAGTCGAAGGTAGGGAAGTTGGGCGTCAGTGCAGTGGAATCAGGAGGGGTCAGTGATGGGGGGCAGTTTGGTATTAAGGGATGTCGTCCTGTCAAGAGCAGTGTTGTAGAAGTATAGGGAGAGGGAGTCACAGAGCGATTGTGTAGGGGTCGATTGAGTACAGCAGCAAGTGGGTTTGACGAATTCAGATATAATCGTGTGGAGTTCTTTGCCCGTGGTTGCCACAGTTGAGAATGTGTTTGTTGTAGTAGGCTTTTTTGGCTTTTCAGATTTCAGCTTTGTAGATGGGTGTGTGCATGGCGAACATGGATCTGCTGAGATCGGTTTTGGATGCTTGCCATTTGCGTTCAAGAGAGTTGTTTTGTATTTTGACACTCCTCTGAGATTCGACGAGTGAGACAGAGAAATGACGATTGAAGAGGACTGCCACTCCGCCACCTCTGGAGGGTCTATTGTGGGTGATGAGCGAGTAGCCTGGGGGGGGGGGGGGCTTTGTGTGCTACAGGCGCAAAGTCGTCAGAGAACCATGTTTCAGTGATAAAGATGAGGTCCGGCTTGTCAGAGGATAAGAGGTCAAAAATGCTGTGTCCGTTTCTTGCTATCGAGCAGCATTAAAGAGGATGCCAGAGACTTTGTGAGGGGATGACGGTTTCGTTGAGCTCATCAGAGTGTGAGCATGAGGGACATGGCTGCCCGGTAGGGAGGTGGGTGAGGTAGGAACATTCTGGGTTGCTGAGATGGGTTGAGGAGGGATACGCAGGGGCTGGGTACCTGCATGTCTGCTGAGATGGTTACGATGGTGGGCGGGATCAGATAGACGCGCTACATTCAGAGAGGGGAAGGGATATGAAGGGGGTGGTTTGTTGGCCGAGGTCGACAATCAGCCATGGAGGTTGGAGGGGGTTGTAGGGGAGGTTGGTCGAGGGGGTGGTAGATCCCCAGTGGTCTGAGGGGGTGGGAATGGGTGGCAAGGGAGGATGGTAGAGAGGGAGGGGAGTTTACAAGGGCACAAGGATGGAGTGGAGATGGATTTGTGCTGTTTGGAGCGCCAGAGGGCTCCCCTGGATTGAGAGTTCAAAAGAGGGCGTGGAGCATGGGTGGGGTGTATGAGGGTGTTCTCAATAGATGTCAGAGGGAGAGTGGGAGTCAATGTGGTAGTGGAATGGGGAGAGGGGCGTAGGCACTTGAGGGGGTAGTGGTTTGGCACGCCAGAGTGCTCCTCTGTTCTTAGAGTTGGACGAGGAATGATGGTAGGAGAGTGGGCGGCAGGCATCTGGGTGTAGGGATCAGTACGGGTCGGTGAGGGGTTATATCAAGGGTTGGGATCTCCATCCTGGGGGAGGTCGGTGGGGTGCCTTGAGGTTGATGAACTAGTAACAGTAGATGTATAGGGCCAAAATGTACAATCTGCATCTAGATTCTGGCCACTGGGGAAGTGGGTGAGGGCCAAGGAGGTAGCAGTAGAGAGTTCTAAGTGAGGGGCAGAGGCAACTCAATCACAGAAATATCAGAGTGGAATTGTCTAGAGGTGCATCAATCATGGTGGCAGTTTCTAGGTGCGGATTAGGTTTAACAGGAGAAAATCTAAGTGAGTGGCACAGGCAAATAAACTACAGCGTTATTTAGGGGCACCTTCAAGATCTAAATCGAGTAACCAGGAACAGTTTCTAAGTCACAGAGGGTACTTTCTGGTGAGAATCAATGCATCAAGCGCAATCTCCAAGTGTGTGGAGCAAATAAAACACAGTAATATCACGGAGGGCACTTCCACATGGAAATCAGGCTAACATGGACAAATTCTAGGTGAGTGCGACAGGCAGAGTGAAACAGTAATATCTCTGGGGCACCTTCTTGATGCGAATCAGGCTAATAGGAGCAATTTCTATGTGTGTCGGACAGGCAGAATAAACATTAATATCCAAGGCAGAATAAAACACAGTATCTCAGGCAGATGGATAATATATTCTTCCCAGGTGGGGCTGAACACTGCAATGTCATCCAAGTATGCCATAGAGATGTTCTCTAAACAATTCAGAACATGATCTACCATTCTCTGAAAAGTGGCAGGTGCATTTTCAAGTCAAGTCAAAAGTACTGAGGGCTTTTGAGGAGCCCAGCTTATCTGTCCTTGGCAAAGCGTGGTCATCTGTTTTGGTAACTGAATTCAAAGCCCTATAGTCCACAGAGAACCTAAATTCCTTGTTCTGATACCTGCTTTTGTTACAAACACATCTGGGCTAGCCCATGGACTTGTAGAGTGTTCAATTACTCTAAGGTCAAAGTAGGGCCTTAGCCACTGCCTGAGCAGTAACAGTTCTCATTGGCATGGATTCAGGGTATCTAGTGGCATGGTCCACTACAACCAATATAGATCGGTTGCATGAAGAAGTTGGCGGGTCTAGGGGACCAACAATGTCAACCACCACCCTCTCAAAAGGAACTCCTACAACTGGGAAAGGCACTAAAGACGCCACAGACAATTGGCAAGTGTGACAACACCTATTTATTTATAAAGTGCACAAATCTGCCCCTGGCGCTGTTACAGCAGTGCTTACTTAATTACACAACAAATGACAGGAGCACCTGTCTGTGGTTCTTGGTTACATTAAACCATAGCCAGACAGGTGAGAAATGCGGTGACATAACATGGAACGAAAAAAGACAAGGGAAGGTAAGAGGTGAAGGGATACAATCGACTAAACTAAGGTACAAAAAACAGCATTTGCAGAGTTAAGTTTCAACCTGTGAGGGCAGAGAGTCCTGGGGGCGTGAGGAGTGAGAATCTTAGGGAGAGCTAATTGAATAATTCAGTTTTAATTGATTTGCTAAAGGCTAGGTATGATGTCTCATTTCGAAGGGTTGTGGGGAGAGCGTTCCAATACCTGGGCGCAAGGATCGAGAAACAGGCCCCTCCTGCTTTGGCCCTTTTGACGGTGGGGACTTCCAGTTGGTTGGCGAGGTGTGACCTTATGGATCTGGTTGATGTTGCTCTGGTGATTTTCTCTGTCAGATAGGGGGGCCATTTGTGGAAGACATTGTGTGTTAAGGACAGCGTCTTGAAGAGTATTCTTTCCTTGACTGGCAGCCAATGTGCCTTTTGTCTGGCTCCGGTGATGTGCTCCCTTTTGGGGATACTGAGGGCAGCCCTAAGCACATTATTTTGAATGAGTTGGAGTTAGTCCAGATTTTTGGTGGACATGCCGGCAAATAAGATGTTCCAATAGTCTAATTTGGCTGCAACTGTGGCCCTGGCGATGGAGAGGCAGCTTGAGGAGGATACAGAAGGTTTGACCGCATTATTAGTTTTGTCGTGAAGGCACTGAGGTAGCAATGGCACTGACCTGGTGTGCCATTGAGAGCGTTGAGTCAAGGGTTTGGACTGCTGCTGAAACCGGAATTTGAGAGTTGTCAATGCTGAATGAGTTATAATCTTTGTCTAGTATGTTGAGCGTTTCCTTGGTGCCTACGATGAGGAGCTCAGTTTTATCTCCATTGAGGCATAGCCCATTGGCTGTCATCCATGCTTGAATGGTGGAGTAGATTTTACCTAGTGCTTCCGCATCTGTTTCATAGAAGCCAGTGAGGGAGATGAGCACTTGAGTAACGTCAGCATAATTCGTGTAGGCATGGCGAGATTTTCCAAGTCGTTGAAGAGCGGTAGGGTGAAGAGAATATACAGTGTCTGAGATGTGCAGGAGCCCTGCAGGACACCGCAGTGTATGGTAGTGGAATTGGCACAGGCCTGCTCCGAGAATACTTTCATGGCTCTCCCTTCGAGAAAGGAGGTCACCCAGGCTGCATTGGTGAGTGTTCTGCAGAGGGTCGAGTGGTCCACCAAGTCAAATGCAGCAGCCAGGTCGAGGAGGAGGAAGGAAGGTTTTCCTTCATCCATTATTTCACCTCGTTGGTCTTTAAGATCCAGAAGGCCCGTTCCAGTCCCGTTACCAAGGCGGAAACCTGACTTCCTTTTTCCTAAGATATTGTTAAAGTGTTGGATCTGGTTGTAGGTAGCTTTGTCCAGGATTTTTAATAGAAAGGGTATGGTGGTGATGGGTCTATATTTGTTTGGTGACACTGGGTCTAGGGAAGTTTCTTCAGTAGCGGGCAAACCCAGGCCTCCTTAAGGCACGCTGAGACAGTACTGGAGGCGAAAGAGGCATTCATTAATGCAGTTAGGACGGGCGTAACAGCATCTGCGCGATCTTTGATGAGATTGGCCAGGCAGGAGTCCCCCATACAATTGGATGGTTTTATGTTTTTCATGATGGCAAGTACTTCTACTACAGACACATTTCTGAATGTAAAAAGTGATTTTTCTTCTGTGGAGTGAGGATTGACCGATGGTACGGTGGGCAGGTCCGACTTGGGTAGGGCAGCGAGGTGCGATTTGATTTTGCTTTGTAGGAGTTAAATTTGATCCAGCATAGCAGACTGGATGCCCAAGCACCAGGATTCATCTTTTAGAAGATCTTCGGTACTTGTGTCTGGGGAGGCAATTTCCTTAAAAATGGCAAATAGTTCTTTTGATTCCGATTTGGCATTGGTAATTCTTGAGTTGTAGGAGGCTAATTTGGCTGTTATTTTTTTTAAACGTATTTTATTGGCATTTAGTCATATAGGCATTGTTTTACATGTGACAAATTAGAGATTAACAATTCGTCTGATTATTATTTGTGATAACATTTAACAAAAAACAACATAATGAACAAATAAACAAAACAGTCTTCATTTGGCGCTATGGTGTCTTCAGCGTCTGTTCAGGGGCAGGGGTGTAGGGGAGCAAAGGTTCAGATGCCGAGAATGGTCTCAGTCGGGCATCTACAGGAATTTGGGTAAGTCTCTTTCAAGCATTGTGCTGATTCAAGCGCTCCCTTCAGGGGGGTTTGTGGTCCGCAGTGAATGGTATGTCTCTCAGAAGGGCTTTACATGTGACAAATTAGAGATTAACAATTCGTCTGATTATTATTTGTGATAACATTTAACAAAAAACAACATAATGAACAAATAAACAAAACAGTCTTCATTTGGCGCTATGGTGTCTTCAGCGTCTGTTCAGGGGCAGGGGTGTAGGGGAGCAAAGGTTCAGATGCCGAGAATGGTCTCAGTCGGGCATCTACAGGAATTTGGGTAAGTCTCTTTCAAGCATTGTGCTGATTCAAGCGCTCCCTTCAGGGGGGTTTGTGGTCCGCAGTGAAGGGTATGTCTCTCAGAAGGGCTTTCCACGATTCGAGGGTGTTGTTTGTGTTGTCCGCTCAAGGGTTGGCCCCTTCTTGCCAGGCTCTAGTCTCTGCTTCGGTCCACCTTTCCAACTCCTTGATCCAGTGTTCATATCTCGGACCCCCAGGTGACTTCCAGGCCATTGCTATGGTTCTTTTTGCTAGGATGCAGGATAAGTCCATCAACTTGACTACATGCTTGTATTTGCTCATTCTGGGGTGGGCTCCTAGTAAGCAGTCCTTCGGGTCCCATTTGTATCTGGTAATGCCCGTATCTGTGCAGGCCTGCTTTACTTTGGACCAGAGTTTCATCGTCTTAGTGCAAGTCCAGAACATATGGAGCAGATCAGCTGGTTCATTGCCACACCAGGGGCAATTCGATGATGCCTTCTTATTGAAGCTAGCCACCGCTGAGGGGTCATATACATCCGGTAAAGGACATTGATTTGTATCTGCCTGAATCTGGCATTTCAAGACACCTCCTTGGGGTAAAGTAGTATTCTTTCCCATTCTGATTTGGCTGTTATGATGCTTTTTTGTAGTGGGTGGCAAGTTTTTTGCATGCCAATAAGGTGGTTTCCTGTTGGTTAGATTACCAATTGCTGAGCGCTATGCGTTTGAGGGAGCGTATGTCTTTAAGTTCAGTTGTGAACCAAGAATTGGCGTGCAGTTTACTTTTTGCTTTCTTTTTTTCCAGAGGGGCAATATCATCTATTGCTTCATTGATTGTCTTATTGTACAGCTCAGCTAAGGCAGTGGGGTCCTAGGAGAATGGGGGCTTAAAGGCTGCAGTTTCTAGGAAGGGCAGGATATTGTTGTAATTTTACATGCGCTTCTAGCGAGGGCAGGTGACGCAGTATTGATAGGTGTAGTGGTTTTATGGGTGGCAGGGATTGAGAAGTGGATGAGGTGGTGGTCAGCTCATGGGCAGGCGGTGTTTGAGCTGATGTCAGAGTTGCAGTTATGGTCTGCTACCCAGTCTAGGGTGCGTCCTTTAGGATGTATGGTGCTCGAGATTCGTTGAGCGAATCCCAGCTCAGAGAGCGCTTTGGTGAGATAATTTGCTTATTTGTCCTTTGGGTCATTGAGGCCTAGGTTTTGGTCTCCCAGCAGTAAGGATTTGCTGGTCTTTTTTAGGTGGTTGCTGAGAGGGTGGATATTGTTTTGTTGAAAGTCAAGTAAGGGGCCGGGTGGCCGGTATATAATGTGGATGGTAATCGTGCAATTAGGTGATAGGGATATTTTTTTTTACGGTGAGGGCATCTGAGTTATCCCCTAGAGGAGAGTTGGTTTGTCTTACTGAAAGGGAATTCTTAACTATGAGCACCACTCCCTCTCCTTTGGATCGCAGTCTGTCCTGCCGGAATAGGGTGTATCCTTGTGGGAGGGCTGGGGAGATAGCTGGCCCACTGCTTCTTGCAGGCATGATTCTGTGATAGCCAAGGCATCCAGCTCTAAATTTGTGAGTAGGCTGCGGATCTCCGACGCATAAGCAGGCAGCGAGCGTACATTTAAGAGGGCAAATTGGATGGGGGTGGACGTAGAATTCTGAACAGGATTAGGTAGTTTGGGCAATGTGGAGTGGATTTTTTTGCTGGTTGCGTGGAATGCGAGGACGGTGTGGTTGGTGTTGTGTGCCTTGGCTTTAAAGGCAATGGTGAGATGGGCAGTACGCAGGCCTAGTGGGTGGTTCCTACTGGCGGTAGGCTTAGGGCGTGAGGAGGGGCATTTCAGCTATGGCTGTGTGGTCAGTGGTAACTAGAGGGACAGCCCTGAGATTGACAGGACCATGGGCTGGAAGTAGATCTGAACTGTGGGGGCGTCCTGTCAATACATTTCAGTGATTGCAACTATTTTGTGTAAGCATATTCGTAGTTGTATGGTGTAACTGAAACAAGAAACCTCTTTGCTTCGTTACTAGCCAATGCAAACCATCATGCAACACTCGGAGACTAGGTAGTGTTGCTACAGCTTATATTTATTAAGCTGCATCATTAATTTTTCAGTTTGCATTTAAAGTTACTTTCCCTAGAACGGGCAGCAGTTAACTAATTCATTGTTGCACAATGCATAAGAACACATGAGGGGCTTTTTAGGGTTCAGAATTGACAGTACAGAAACAGCAATTGTAACGTACAAACAAAATCATCTGCATCACTTTAAAGCACATTGACATAATGTTGCAAAGCAAACAGTGTAATCAATACACGAAGACAAAAACAGGGTTTAAAAACCAAACTAGAGCCCTGTCAATGAAGCACAGTTACGTGTTAATTCATAGTCCCAGGAGGTGTATGTAATGTAACACTCCTTGGTAGAGACCTTGGAGAGGTCTACCATTGCCAGGCAAAAGGGTGACCCATAGGTAGGTCGACGTCAGGATTGTAGATCACAAGATTGTCCAGCACTCAAACAGAAATATAAGAATTGGCTTCTTTGCAATAGGGCGCAAATGTTTCAGAATTATTCAGAAAACATGCTAAAGGCAATCATAAACAAGGATCCAAGACAAATCTGGCACCGGATAAATGCTCCAATTTCTTGCCAATCAGCTCCTCTGATCAATGGGGTTACAGAGCCTTGTAGTGCATGTACGAAAATGAGCCAGAAAACATGGCGCCGATGCGTGGCCATCTTGGACATTCACTTCCATTTACTGCAATGAAAGCCTGTGTTTTCGTGGGCTTAGCAAGTAAACATGTATTTCTGCAATGGAGGCAAGGTCATATAGTTACGCACCTTTGAAGAATAGTTGTTGTGTTGTCCGCTGAAGGACAAACCAGAAAGGGAGTTGGAGCGCTCTGCATGTGCAGTGATAAGGGGTACTGGGAACAAAAGCGAGGAGAGAAGTTGGGTTTTTTCCACTTCTAGCTGGAATATTCCCCTCTTTGCTCTTCTTGCTTATTGGCTGCTCTTCGGCCGAGGGCAGTCTGGTAGCCCATCAGGGGCGGGGGACCACGGGTGATGCATTCTCGCTGAGAGGGAGGACGCTCCGTTCCAGACCCCGTTAGCATGAGTGATCTCTTTGCCTACCTGCTGTGGGTCTAAGCAGTGCTGTGGTGGCCGAGATGAAGGTGTCCTCTGCAACTATCCCAACGGTAATGTTTTCTTTCAGTGTTTATGATGTTATGAGTGAATAAAGGGCCTATAACGCGTCATTTATATATCATTCTAACCAGTGTTTATGTGTAATTCTTTGCCTGAGTCCAATAATTGCTTTTCCAAGGGTCCAGGGGGCGCAAGTACGAGGTCCCCCCACGTCGCCAAGGAAAAGCAAAAACAATTGGTGCTGTGACCAGGGTCTTTGTGCTGATATTGATGCCAAAGACTCCTGCTAAATTGATATATGTTACAGGTATTGGACTTGGAGAGGCAATAATTTGGAAAGCGAAAAGGGTGTGGTGAGGTATTAACGATAGGGATGTGAAATATCCATTGGGTAAAATGAGTGCCCTATTTAGGAAGCTCCGCAGGCAGAGGTTGTACTGAGGTGACTATTCTGGGGTGGACTAAGTCTGTATGATAAAGTCGCACAGACTTAGGCATGCAGTGCGGGCTTGAGCGAGGAATGGGACACTAGTGTAGGAGAGGCAAGTCCGGCTGAAGTTGTGGGTTGTCTGCAACAGGTGCTGGGGGAAAAAGGAAGGAGTGTTCGGCTCTAGGTAGGATGGGCCAGATTTGATTACATACCTTACGAAAAATACATCAACAGAATGTGGAATTACAGGCTAATGTCCTGAAATTGGAAAAAGAGCAGGCCGCTGAAAAACAACTTGCATTGATGCAGCAGCTCCAGATTAAATTGTATCATGATAAAGCAGACAAATATCAAGGGGTAGCCGAGCAAGCTGCAGAGCGAGCTGCTGTGAGGGTTGCTTGTTATAAATAAGGAAAAAGAAGAGGGAAAGTGAATTCTCTTAAGGTAGCAACCGTGATTGCTTCCGCTGGAGTGGATTGGGATCCCGATCATTAGGATGGAGATGTATTCGATAGTACTAGTACCGAGAGTGGTTCAGAGTCAGAGGTATTGCCCAAGTCGGAATCAGGCAGAAAAGAGGTAATAGGTAAACCTGTAATATGTACACGGATGTGTCGTAATCCCAATAATCCTGGAGGCGGGATAGTGTATATGACCCCACTCGAGGATTATTCACAGCAAGAAATGTGGAAATCGTTAACTGATTGAAGCAAAGGGCTGAAGAACCTTTATTGGCCTGGATGGTCAGGTTATTTGATGGAGGGGTGGCAGGTCTCCACGGAGATGCGACAGATTCTGCCTGGTTTCTACCCTTGACACAGGAAATCCTGATACAGGAGATTCTACGTGTAGGTCCTCCTCGAGAGGCTGATTGGGGGAGAGGTTCAAAGTCTTAGTTGCAATTGGCGGCCCAAGGATGTAACCGCAAGTATCCCATTGCCTCAGATTGGCCGACCGAGGAGAAGAAATGGTATACGTTAAAAGAGGCTATTCAAAGAGTGAGGGAACATGCCATGAAAGAGGCAATTCATCTAGATACCCCCAAGCATATGGGGTTAGTAGCATTATCTGTTTCAGCCAGAAATACCATCATTCGTACTGTCCCCCCAGCATATAAGAATGTCATAATGACCCATTTGGTGGGAATGACGGGTAAAACAACAGATGAGGTGGTGGATGCTATTAGGCATTGGCGGATCTAGGAGAATGGGAAAAGACAGAGGAACGACTCCGAGATCGAGAGAGGGAGGGATGAAGTGAAAGACGCACTCCTGGGAAGAGGTTTGTTCGCCGAGATTCTCAAGTATCCAGAGTGCCGAGGGGAAATATTGATGGGATCGAAACACGGGAAATGTATCAATTGTACAAAAAGCGGGGTCTCGATGGGAAGGAGCGTTATAAACAAGTGAAGCGGCAAGAAGTTCATAAGCAGAACAGGGAGGGCGATCCTTTTTTACCACCTCCACAGGAGAGAGACGATGAGTCTCCAAAATCCCAGCCAACTTATGTGGACCTGAGGAAAATGGTGAGTGCGATGGTGGAAATGGAATCTAAACACACACACTTAAAATACAAATAGGATGATGGTCAACGCCTTAATTGATACCGGGGCAGAGGCCACATTGATACATGGAAATCCTTCAATATTTAAGGGACAACATTTCATGATCGCAGTGTTAGGGGGCAAAGAGACCCCTGCCGTCCAGACGAAAATCTATATGAAAATTGTACGTTTGAGAAGGGACACTTATCAGGTATTAGTTGTCCCGATCCCTGAATACATTATCGGATTTGACATTCTAGAATGGTTGACATTCATCTTAGGAAGTAAACTTTATCAATTTGGGGCAGATGCATTCACCTGCACCCCACGTGGTGGTAGGACAATTGAGGATGTCCCTGGTGCAGGTTCCAATAGCCACCAAAAGAGTGTCCATGAAACAATATCGAATACCAGGGGGGCAGAAGGAGATTTAGGAAACCATTAAAGGGTATGTGGAAGCCGTTGTCTTGCGTCCCCGTAACCACGGCTTGGAACAATCTGATCTGGCCTGTTGAAAAACCAGACAGAAGCTACCGTATGACTGTTGATTATCGCGAGTTGAATAAACGCACTCCTCCGCTAATGTGGGCAGTCCTGGACGCAATGACTTTGAAAATGTACAGAAATTTGAGGGAACATGGTATGCAGTGTTAGACTTGGCTAATGCCTTCTTCACCATACCGATTGCTGATGAATGTCAGGAACAATTTGCATTTTTCTGTAATGGGAGGCAATATACGTTCCAACGCTTACCAATGGGATGCATGCACAGTCTGACTATCTGTCACCAGCTGGTGGCAGAACATTTAGACAAAATACTGTGTAACCCGGATGTGCCAATTGTGCATTACATCGATGATATATTGATATAGGTAAAAGATGAGCATAGCGTGCGAGTGCACCTAGATCTTATCATGGACGGTTTACGGAAGGAAGGGTGGGTAGGTAATGAGACTAAAACCCAACGTCCGGCCGAGACAGTGATTTTTCTGGGAATCTGTGGACATCGCAAAGTGATGCCAAATGCCAAACAAAAGATCCTCGAGTTTTCAACTCTGAGGACTTAAAAACAAGCCCAGCAGTTTTTTGGCCTGTTCAGATTTTGGAGACAACATATATCACACTTGGGGCAGATTTTGGCACCCCTTTACAAAGTAACATGCAAGACATTTAATTTTGAATGGGTTGAGGAGCAAGATAGGACAGCTAAATTGGCCAAAGATACCATTCAGAAAGTACTCGGCCGTTGAGGGACGGAGAGGTGGAACTAAACGTATCTGTACAAGATGCATATGCCAACTAGAGTGTGTGGCAAAACAGGACAGGAATTAAGTGCCCTTTGGGTTTTGGAGTCGGAAGTTGCCTGAAGCTGATGACATATATAATCGGTTTGAGAAGCAATTGTTAGCCTGCTATTGGGCCCGTGGATACAGAACAGATGACGGTGGGTCATAATGTATTGATCTGACCGGAATTACCAATCATGCAATGGGTATTGAGCCCCCCTAAAACTCATCGGATTGGGCATGCACATGAGGCCAGTATTATCAAATGGAAATGGTACATTCAAGATCGTGCCAAGACAGGAAAGGGTGGAGTAGCAAAATTACATGAACAAATCACAGGGGTCCCGTTAGTAGACCTGGAACCCGAGGGGGAGGTGGCAGTCGGTGAATCTCCAGTTAAATGGGGAATCCCATATGGAGAGTTATCGAGTGAACAAATTGAACATGCCTGGTTTACTGATTGTTCAGCCAAATATGTGGGATTTGAGCGACACTGCAAAGCTGTAGCTTATAATCATAAATTGAAAAAGGTGTTAACCAACTCTGGAAAAGGGAAGAGTAGCCATTTTGTGGAATTGTGCATCATGTAGACGCACATTGTGCATCAGATTCATTAGAACAATGGTTCAATTCTGTTGCAGACAAGCAAGCCAAAGTTTCGGTCACAGACACAACGGCTGGGGAGGATAACTTGGAGGGGATTGCTAAATGGGCCCACCAGAAGAGTGGACACCTTGGGGAGAAAGCTACTATCAGGACAGGGGAATTGGCATTCTATTAGAGATGTTAAAAACTGTGATTTTACAATGTCCCATGTGTCAACACCAAAAGCGAAGATCCATCCCAAACATAATTCACGGCACATCGAAATGGGGTAAATTGCCTGGACAGATTTGGCAGATCGATTTTATCGGTCCCATGCCCATTAGCAGAGGATGTCAATATGCGTGTACTATTGTAGACACCTATTCTGGTTACTTAATGGTACTGCCATGCAAAAGGGACACTCAATTGATTACAATTCAATTATTAGATCAAAGTGAAAACGGGTCCACTTTAAGGGAAATTTAGTTTTGGACTATTGTCAGGAAAAAGGAATTGAATGGATCTTTCATGTCCTCTATCACCCTAATGCTTCAGGGTTAATTGAGAGAATGAATGGCTTGTTGAAGACAATTGCACAACGCAGGTGAAGGTACCTTGAAAGGGTGGCGTGAACGTTTATTAGATGCCATTCAAGTACTTAATTACTGTCCCATTGCGAACGGTGAGACTCCATTAATGCGCATGTTAATGCCAACCATGATCTCCAGAGCCAATAAAGCTGTAGAAACTCTGTTGTATTGGGAAATGTCTCCTGGAGCGCTAGCTCCTTATCGTGCCACTCCTGAGTCAGCTGGGGTGGATTTGCATGCAAGGGAAACCTGTGGAAACCAAACCTATTCATTTATTCCTGCTAATATTTCAGGTAGTCCTTGTGCTTTAATGCGCCTTGGTGTAATGATGTTTCCCTTACGCCCTGCTGGTCGGCAGTCTACGCGTTCCTTCTCTTATATCTCCCTATCGCCTGATTGCAATTCTGACGTCGATTTGTTGTCTGAGACTGAAGTATTAGCGTTAGCTGTTTCCTTAGTTGGGATTTGGGACCTGGCAGCTGGGGGGTATACAACTATGATTAAATTAGCTTGCCTGGTAGTTGAAGGGCTTAATGAGACTTTGCAGACATTGGCTGAATTATTGTTTGATAAGAATTTTAGGAAGGCTATTTTGCAAAATAGAGCTGCTATTGATTATCTGTTTTGAAACATAATTTAGGGTGTGTTTTTGTCAGGTACTGTTAGGATACAGTGACATAATCTGAGACATTAGGTCTGGGGAAAATTAGTATAGAAAGGTTTTTGGAAGTTATTATGAGTTTAATTTTAAAAGAGCCAATTTTGCCCTTAACATTCATTGCAGTCTATGGAGAATGCCCCAAGCCAAGATGGAGGTCCTCAGTCTAAGTTCTGATTGGCTGGTGATTGTTTATAGGGAAGACAATGAACATTCTAAACTGCCTTTCATCGTCTTTGCCCAGCTGAGAGGTCGCATATTAAGCTGCTCCTGCTTAACTTGTTCAGGGGTTTCAAGTTTCAAGCGGTCGAGCGGCTTATTTGGAAAAGCAAACAGGAATCTTGCGGAGATTCATTTTGGCACTGAACAGGAGTAAGAAGATTTCGAGTTATCCAAGAAAAAAGAAAGGTTTCTAAGACTCTCCACAAGATAAGTACTTTTAAAACTCAAGACTCTTTCTATAATGTCATTGTAGAAGATTTAATCTGATTTTCAAGTTCATATGAAAAATATTTACTAAGAACTTTATTGCTGTCGCATGTTCGGCTTTGTTACGCTACGTTTTCTATCAAGCGCGTGGTTTTTCCGTTAACAGAAGCCTGCGCGTGAGAGACTTCGCTTGAGTATCTAGCGCGAGCTCTTTGGTGTCGCGTGATACTCTTGTGCGTGTGTTTTTTACCCGCGGTTGAACTTCAGCGCGTGTGCTCGCATATTGGATTAAGCGCGTGTGGATTTTTACCCGCGGTTTGTCGTCAGTGCGTGTGCTCGCATATTGGACTAAGCGCGTGTGGATTTTTGCCCGCGGTTTGTCGTCAGCGCGTGTGCTTGCATATTGGATTAAGCGCGTGTGGATTTTTACCCGCGGTTTGTCGTCAGCGCGTGTGCTCGCATATTGGATTAAGCGCGTGTGGATTTTTACCCGCGGTTTGTCGTCAGCGCGTGTGCTCGCATATTGGACTAAGCGCATGTGGATTTTTACCCGCGGTTTGTCGTCAGCGCGTGTGCTCGCATCTTGGACTAAGCGCGTGTGGATTTTTACCCGCGGTTGAACTTCAGCGCGTTTGCGTGTCTTCGTTTAATCGCGTGTGGATTTTTTCTGTGGTTTAATCTACAGCGCTTCAACGATCTACACTCAGTTTGGATCCCTATGCGAGTTCAAGAGATTTCTACGTGAGATTTTTGACGCAAGTTTCAAGAACTGTAATTTAAGTAAAAACACTCTAAAAAGAAATTTATAAGAAGAAATATAAATACTTTCCAGAAACACTAGAACTTCCATTTACTTTTAATGAACTTAAGACTTTGTTCAAGCTTCTTGAGTTTAAAGAAGATTACCTGCAAAGTTAATTTCACATTCATGGACCTACTAAGAAGGCTGAATGATCGTTGAGATTCAAGTCAACTAGTAAGGAAGTCTAGTCAGCTTATCACTTCTCTGGGCATATTGTAGAGAAGTTCCAGGTATGGTTTTTACTTTATTTGGTAAAGGATATTGATACTTAAGGTTAGTATAGTGCCTCATGAATAACAAGGTGTATTATATGTTTATGTTTTACCACAGGTGAAGAACCAGCTAGTCTTAGCTTCCAGCCTGGTGTTTGTTAATTTGTCCCTTCCCCCTTTCCCCTGGAAGTGAGGTAAACTGAGCAGTTTATAGTATCAGCTCAGAGTGCCACATTTTGGGTGGATTGTCGGGGGCTCAGCAGCTTCTGCAGACACCAGGATCTCAGCCTGACAGTTTTGACTTGGAGGAACATATGAATGAGTTTAAGGGTCTAGTTGCCCGGGTGACACAAGATAAGGATGTGGATTGGTGGGGTCAAATGTTTTCCTGGATTTCCGAGGCGTTGCGTTCGGCTTTGGTTTGGGTATTTGGTATTTTTGCTGTTTTGGTTTGTTGTTGTATTTCATGTATTCCAAATTTGTAGAATTTATTCTGCAGTTTCTGGGAACCTCCTTTTCGCCCATTGGTTTATGGTAGTTGATCGTCTAAGGGGTGGAGTGTAGTGCATGTACGCAAATGAGCCAAAAAACATGGAGCTGATGCACGGCCATCTTGGCCATTCACTTCCATTTACCGCAATGAAAGCTTATGTTTTTGTGGGCTTACTAAGTAAACATTTATTTCTGCAATGGAGACAAGGTCTTATATTGAGGTAACTGTGGAGAATAGTTGTTGTATTGTCCGCCGGATGACAAGCCTGAAAGGGAGTCAGAGTGCTCTGCAAGTGCAGTGATAAGGGAGTACTGGGAACAAAAGCAAGGAGAGAAGTTGGGTTTTTTCCACTTCTAGCTGGAATATTCCACTCTTTGCCCTTCATGTTTATTGTCTGCTCTTCGGCCGAGGGCAGTTTGGTAACTCATGCGGGGTGGGGAACGAAAGTAGCCCCATAAAGAGAAGACGTTTTTCTCTTGGGAAAGCAGTTAGAATTTGGATGTCATGATGCCTACCCCCGGGGACCCAGACCAAGTCCAGCAACCCCGGAAGCAGGCATCAAGTTATTCCAAGCAAGCCCAACAGCCCCTGCTAGGGGCTATTTGGGTGCAGTCCTGGCGTCTATGGCGCCAGGCTCATATGGAGAGTCAGTCCTGGCGCCATAGGCCCCAGGCTCATAGATTAAAACTTACCTGATGCAGACCATGCTGCAAGAGCTCCAAGCCAAAAGAGGTTTGGAAGGGACTACTTTACCTAGGGACTATTTTTTACTCGGGTGGGGTTGGGGAGGAATACTTAACTGGGACTACTTTGGAGGTTATTTAAACCACACCCGAAGAGCAGCACACGCTTCGCGTTATTCTGCATCCAGCAGCGTAATGCTCACCGTGCCTGCAAGTCTGCATCCAGTCTTCTGCCACGCCCGCCTCAAGTCTGGAGCTCCTAGAAAAAGGGAGAAAGAAGGAGAAAAGGTTAGAAGAAGAGCAATACCTTTGATCCTTACCTGAATTCCCGATCCATCGCGCCTTCAAGCTGGAAGAAAGAAGTTATTTTATGCGCGTCGCCTCGCCTGCTGCAGTGCCGCGCTGAACTCACCGGCCTTCGCAGCATCTTCACATTCCACTGCATCCTTCTGCATGTTCCCGCCGCACTCCGGCACCTAAGGGGAAGACAAGAACAGCAAGGTGAGCCAAGGGAATACACAGAGGCAATATTAGTTACCCCCCATAGACTTACCTGATTTTACCACCGGGGGTACTATTCCTCTTCACAGGTCGGCGCAGCTTCCACTGCATCCTCGCCGAACCCCGGCCCCTAAGGGGAAACAAAAGGACAGCAAGGTGAAACAAAGGGACAAACAAGGGGAAACCTCCTCACCACAATAGACTTACCTGATTTTACCGCCGGAGGCATTATTCCCCGAGACTTCATACTTTCTCTCAGCGCCTGAATAAGGGAGAAAGCAACAGGTTACATATTGACATTATTTTATCGACTGTGTTGGATAATACAAATCCTTACCTGAATATTACCGGTTGCCACGAGGAACTCTTCGCTAGGGTCAAGCTGTAACCAGCAAGGAATCGGACAAGAGTGAAAGTCAAGACATTTGAACTCTTACGAACTACATACTTACGGCTTCTTGCCAGGAATCTTAGAGTCAATATAGTTCTGGAACTCACCAATTCCTTCGAGCCAGTGAAGCAACTGGTTATCTATGCGCCCCTGCGCTCAATGCAGGATGGAGAGCTCATCTTTCCAAACCATCAGGTGAGACAATGAGGGGACATGAAAGGTGATCAGTGGGGAGAACAGCGGGAGTGGGGGGGGTTAACGCTCAACTCCACGGGTGGTTAATTCCCTTTCTCCATTTGCAGAAGAATATTCCTACGGGCCAAGCAAACAAAGCTAGGTGGCCCAATCCAGTCCGTCATCTCGGCACTACGCGTCACTTTGGTGCGGACCGCAGCTGTCCAGTTCAGATCGACGCCCCTGTGGGAGCCAGGTGAGCGTAACATTGGACCCCGGGTGATTCAGTCTCGCTGAGAGGACACTCAGCTCCAGACCCCGTTAGCATGAGTGATCTCTTTGCCTTTCCTGCTGTGGCACTAAGCAGTGTTGTGGGGTCCGAGGTGAAGGTGTCTTCTGCAACTATCCTAAAGGTGGTTCTTTCTTTGTTTATGAGGTTATGAGTGAATAAAGGGCCTATAATGTGCCATTTATAATATCATTCTAACCAGTGTTTATGTGTAATTCTTTGCTTCCCTGAGTCCAATAACTGATTTTGCAAGGGTCCAGGGGGTATAAGTACAAGGTGCCCCCATGTGGCGAAGAAAAAGCAAAACAAGCCTGAATGGGTTAAATTCTATGGCAAGCTTTTTTCCCGTAATGAACCTATTTTGTCATCGGTACCAAGGAGGACTGATGGGCCCTGGGTAATTCCCTTTGATGGTCTGGATCTGGAATGCCTGATCAAAAAGGCTAATTCGGGTGGAGCCCCGGATGGCCTGACTTATTCAATGATTAAGCAGGCACCAGATGTGTGGATTTCCTTGGTGTCTGCCTTATTTCACCGGGTAAATAGTCTAGGCGCAATTCCTGGTACATGGAAATCGGCGATAGTAGTCCTGATATTTAAGAGGGGCAATAGGGCTGATACTTCAAACTAGAAGTTTCAAACTTAAATTTTTTTGTTTTATTGTTTTAATAAAAAAAGAACACTTTAACCTTTAACAAAGATAAAAACAAGAGATAATAACAGAAGATCATTTTTTTAAATGACAAATATGTAATTAGTCAAAAGAACCAAAGAAAGCAAAATAAAATTCAAGAGGCAATAAAAATCTTCCTAGCACATGAAATCAATTACAGAGGAGGAAGAGCATCATAGTAGAGAAAATATTTAAATAATTACTAGTCAATCAATCAGTAGGCAATAATCATTCAGTCTGCCATACAGTTCATCATTTAACTTTAGCTTTCGCCTAATTCAAAAGAATAAACAAAGCAGCTTTCAACTGCCAAGCCATGTATGCTGTACTAGCAGAACCCCCCATCTGACCTACTCTATGAATCCCTTCCATCACCCTCTTCTAGATTTAGTTCTGTGAGAAAAGAGGTGACAGTGATAACAGTGGCGATAGTACGTCCAGCTAGGCACTCTGCCCAGACCTGCTCATCCAACCCCCCCCCTTCTATTGAGCTTTGAAATTTTAACCAGACGTTTCCATCTGGCTCCCTGCATCGCTAAATACTTGATCAACAGATGCTCTCCCCCATTGCAGAAACTGCAACACCCCTGATTGGATTCCAATCGGCCGTATCTAATCATAATCTGCTTAGTCAAGCACACGTTCCATCGAAATCGCAAAAAGGAGCAGCTTACTCCTTTCGATGGATAGATGGCCAAAAAGGGAGATAGTGTGCCCCGTTTTCTATGGGGTAGAGAGGGATAACCATACATGTTCACAGCTGTGTTGATCCAATCCCAGCTATAGAGCATCCTCTCTCACTCTACTTTGATCTTGTATAAAATCCTCAAATGTAGATGTTATTTTAGATAAGAGCCCACATTAGTCACAGATTTCATTAAGCCATTTACATTTCCCGGAGTACATAATCACATTCATGTCTTCAAACAGTGAGTTGGGTTCTGGACACACAATTTGTCTGAGTGCCAATATGTTTTATTGTGCACGTGCCAGAAGAGAGATCACCCCCAACTCATAACAAATTAGGTCTATAGGAACCGATTTGGAGACCTGTAATATATTCTGCCAAACTCGGTCTTCCAAATATGGCAGTATTTCAAGGAGTTAAAATGGATATACCTCCATCGCATATAATACCTTTGGGATAATTTCCCCCTCATAATATTTGATTACAGCTTTTACAGAGCAAGTCCCAAATCTGACGTCAACCCTCGAGTTGATTTGTCAACAGGATTATTTTCTCTCGCAACCCAATTTTAACTTCAATAACGATGGATTAGGGTATAAAAGCCCAGATATGTTACTGCCTCCACCCTCAAGACTGGTTCAGAATCAAAATACCAGTTGAAGGATTTATTTTGTGTGCATCCCTTTGTAAATTGCAGTATACAGGTCTTTTTTGCATTTATCGATAAACCATGATGACGCATGTATATCGAAAAGATGTCTAACAGTCTCTGTAGACCAATTGGGGAGCAATCAAAGATGACAAAATCGTCTGCATATGACATCCAAACTGGCCTTGTGTGGTGTATAGCTGGAGAAATAAAGGTTTTAGGGACCAGAGAGTCATTGATATCAGAGAGATAGAGGTTAAACATGCAGGGGGAAAGTACACACCCCTGCCTGACCCACCCTATATATCAATACTGGCTTTGAAAGACTACCTGCACCATCTATGCGGACCTGGGCCTCCGAGTTGGCATAGATTCCCACAATCAATTTCAGTAGACCCATGGGAATTCCCCAGGCCTTCAACTTACTCCACAGGAGTCCTCGATGTACGACAAAGGCTGCAGTTGGATCAATGGAGGCCATGAAGGCTGAGGAATACTTCACCTCCCACGCCAGATTCTGAACCATCTTCACCACTAGCCCATTCAAAGTTGTACCCAGTGCTCTTCGAAAGCCAATCTGCCACTTGGTCAATCGGCCCGAGGATACCACCCACATCTCTAGCTGTGACAGCAAGATTCCTGCAAAAATCTTGCTGTCAACACCCAGAAGAGCTATGAGCCAGTAATTCAAAGGGGATGTTTGAGGGCCTTTCTTATATGGTAGTCTGTATGCTTTGACCCAGGAGGATGGAAACTGCTCGGTTGAGACTATGTTGTGAAAGAGGGTTTCGAGAGCGGTTGCCCATAGGTCCGGGTCACTCTTCAATAGAAAACTTGACCATTTATTTGTGCCTAGATCCCTAGAGCTGCTACTCATTTGGATCCTATCTTGAATTACCTCCATGAAGAACAGTACATTTTGGACACGACATCCTCCATTGAAACACCCCAATGCACAACATTTGGAGCAGCTGCAAAACGAGAGGAGAAACATCCAACCCATTAGGACTCTGGGACCACGTTTACCTGCATACCTCTGTTCTGTTTGAGGTATGCAATAGTGGGAGTAGAATTCACACTATTCAAAAGCTTCCAGAAAGCCCCCATATTTTTCTTTCTCCGCTGCTCAAATAGTGGCTCTGCACAAGCTTTGAGTCTCCTACATTTGGATTCCTACATCCAGTTTCCATAACTCTGTTTTTTTTTTGTTTCACCAGTTGCCTCACAACCTCAGTTGACATATCCCTTCCTCACTTTATGTGACCGATTTCCCTTCTCAGTTGCCTTCTTCTCACCACCACCCCCTCACTATATGTGTGTAAATGATGGATCTGTTGAACTCTAGTGCTGCTTCACTGATTGAAATAAACAATTATGTAAGCAAAATATTCAAAATTGTGATAACATTATATACATCCGATCAGCGAAGGGGCCTCCCAGAAAGTCCCATAGGGATCTATTCACTCTCTGGGCCACTACTGGATTCCAAAATACATGATTAGCTCTGTGTGCATTGCCCTGGGCCCTCCAAGTAGATGAGCCGAGGCCACCAAAAGCAACCAGAGCCACCAAATTATAGTGATCACTCAGGTTAGATGGTAACACCTGGAGTGATACACATTTCTCCCTGAGCCAGTCCCCCACAAAAAATTAAATCAATGGTCGAGTGAGAATTTCCACTTGACCAAGTGGGGTTAAGTGGGATATCCCCTTCTAGCGCTCCATTCAGGGCGGACAGTCCCAGACTACCCACGATTTTTAACCATCGGGAGCCATGTTGCTGTTTTTTATGTCTGCCCCATGCTCCCTCCTAACCTCACCGGTACTTGAACCTCCTCCCTACAATCCGAGTTCAGATCCCCCAGTACTATCATCAGGCCCCCCACATATTTATCACACCATACATTCACCCTCAAGACAAGAATGTCTAAGAAAGGAACCAGTTATGGCAAATTCTCATGCCAGTATATGCTAATAATCAACAAATGAATTGTGTTAGTCCCCAAGATCAGCACATGAGACAGTAGTACTCCAAATAATGAGGCATCGGAGTTCACCATTTTTATGTTGCTTGCTGATTTAACCAGGGTAAGTAGTCCACCGTGGGGTCATCCAAACAACCCCGTTTGCTGGCGGAGACAAAACTGCATAACCATCCATAAACGGGCTAATTTGAAGCCAGGACTCGTGTAACAGATTAGCCCTGGAGAACCCCCATAAATATTGCGCAGAGTATTTGCAAACAGATGAGTGACCCCTCGTAGTCCACAAAATTATGGCAAATGAAAGGGGGTCCGCACGATCACTGTTCTCCTTCTCAAAGCTGCTAATCTCTGCTTGCTTTCATCAGCCAAGACCAGTCTCGCGTTTCTTCCGATATCTTCATTTTCTGTTTTAGAGCCGAAATCCCCTCTCTTCATTGTAGTTGTGATGATATAGGATTAAGTTACTTCTCCATTACAGTTTGGGGAACAAATCGGTAGAGGTGGAAGCCAAACTCTGAGGGCATCGCTCTCCTGCATCACAATATCTGCCACCAATTTTGATTCAAAATAGACTATAGATCGATCCAATCTCAGTAACTCTGGAAAATGAACTCAACAAATCTTCTGACGATAGCCCTTTGTTTTTCAGCTTCTGCCAGGAGACACAATATGTTGGAGCTATTTAGGGGAACTGCCTTTGTTTCTTTAATGGAGGGATTCACCTCTTTTCAAATCCTGAAATGGATAGGTCATGGGCGGTCTTGGCCCCCAATTTCCCTGGCACCGCACTCACCTCCCACTTGTATGGGGGCAGTTGACCCACTTAATAGTGGGATCAGTATTCACAAGTGGGTCCTGTGCCTACAGAAATGTGCCCCCCCTAAACTCTTGGGGGCCATAGCCCAATCATGGGGCCGTTAAAACACCTACCACCGCTGAGACCTCCAGGAGACACATGCTAGTGGCATTGTAGACTAGAGGAAGGCCTTAGTTATCTAGCATCGCTCGACATCTCATGTTCACTCCCCACTTGGGGCCAGTTCCTTTACTCCGGGTGAAGACCCATTTGATATTACCTGGGCCAGCACTCTTCATCGCCGGCCTTGAGAACAAACTGTTGAAAAAGGAACTCGTGGTCTGTGAGCTGTTTTTCTTATGGGCTGTGTTTTTTACAATTTTTTTCCTCCGCACTCCTCTTCTAGAGAGTTTTGAACCCTGCCCTCCCTCGGCGACGACAAACTTCTCCTCGCATTAGATCAATACAGGGTGGTGCGGTCACCTCTTTGGGAGGCACTCTGTCTCTTATTGGGTCCTCCTTCACCAAGTTTTTCTTCTTGGTCACTGGGCTCCTAGGCTGTGGTTTACCTGCAGTGTCGCCAAACCCCAAGAGATTATGCACCCCACCACCCAGGGGACCCTACTTACGGCGGCCCCCCACTCCTAGTTCATTCATACTGACCACGCCCCCCCCCTCTTTCAGATTGTCCAATGTAGTGGGGCCCTGGATTATGCCTGCTCCTCCAGTGCATGCCCTCCCTGATGACTCTCTTGGGCCCATGCTACTGGAGCTAGCATTGGAATGGGCCCAATGGTTCTGGGCCCAGCCTCCCTTCTGGTGGGAGCCAAGAGAAACTTGTGCCTTTGGTGGACTCAAAAAAAAAATGAAGAGTCGAATTCAGCTGCTAGGCGCGGCCACGTTTCTAACGATGGTGGAGAATCAAAATAGGTTGATGATGTTTTAAACCAATAGCTTTGGGCAGCTGCTCCTCTCGTGAATGAATCTGGGCCGGTAGATGATTAAAGCTGCTGTTTGGAGGATCACAAGGTAGCAACTCCTTTAATCCCCCCCTTTCTATAGATTACTTTAGACCCCTTTTGTTTGGGTTAGAAATATGAAGTTATATGTTGCGCAGTCTTTCCCTCACCTCGCGGGGGCCACCTGAGTCTTCTGGGATCTCGGCCTCCCGATAACTTCATCTATGGACATGTCCATACAGTCAATGCGTTCTTTATTAGGGAAAGAGTAATTGTCTGTATTTGGGGAAAGGGGTTAATGGGAGGTTTAACACAACCAGCATCTCTGCATCACTGATTGTACTGGAACTACTTGGATCAAACATGTTATGTTCCGGCCCTTTGTGACCACTCTGCAAATCGTACATTCATTGTCATTCACCAATAGGTCACGTTACAAGTTCCACACGTTGAACCTTTTGCCAGCAGCCGGCACAAGGCAAGGATTTACCCGCTCACCCTTCCGCCTGCACCGACTTTTTCTCTCCACTCACACCCCAGTCCGCTGAATTCCAGGCTACTTCAAGAAAAACTGCCTCCATAGATAGAACGGGAAAGCAGAGTGGACACAGGTCTAGCCTTGTTTCTTTCCACTCATGTCCCACTATGCAGTCTTTACCAACTGATAATCTTCTCTATCAGCACCATTGAACTCCATCACAGCCATTCTGGGGGAGCCTAGAGATAACCAATGGAAAAAATTCACTCTCACATTTACCTTGAACTTTACACATAAATTCACATGTACCCAGCTAATCCAGAATATCAGTTTTTACATCATACACACTCACCAAATCTTTGAGGCGACGAGGCTTCCTGAACATAGAGGTCCCTGGCAATGAAGAGACTGAAACAGAAGGGGAGTCAAGAGACAGCTTTTTCATATCATACTCATGCTGCATCTCATTATCCGAGTTGCAGTTTCTTCCTTAGTTCCTATTCTTGCATTTCAGATTGTATCTCCAGTTTTCTGAACTCAAGCTGCATTTTCATTTTTTCTAGTTCTAGAACCATCTCTGCTGACAAGTTAGAGATAGGTAACTGTGAGGCTGGGAGATTTGGAGGTGGACCAATAGCCATATCTGAATCCACGTCTTCTACCTCACTTCTTGGAAGATGAGGACTAAGTGTAAAGCATTATCATCTCCATGCATATCAATTCTGGGAGTAGGGTTTACAGGCCTGCTCAAATTCACTTTGTGATCCAACAAACTTTGGATCAATTCACTGTTCTTTCCTTTTGTACTGAGGCCACTCTCTTTACACATCTTTTAGTTTATCTACTGTTAGCCTTAATGTATTCCATTGTTACAGTGATTTAGTAGCTCACAGTATAGCAACCAGCCTTGTGGGTGGTTTCTTTGGAGACAGGTACAGCCAGGAGTCCATGTAATCCAACACTAGTCAATCCCACCAGTTGTAAAACCAGTGTTAGGGGAGTTTTCCTAAAGTCCACTTGAGGTAAGACTTCATAAAACTATCCCTTGGCATGTGGGATATATTGACCCACTCAACAGTATTTCCCCACATCACTAAGCTGCATTTGCACAGAAACAGCAAAATGGCTGTGCTGGCTTCTGTGAGCGCCATGGCCTCAATACTGCACTTTGCAGCAACAAAAAGATGGATGTACCTTCTTGCCAAGCATAAATTGAGCAGGATGGAAGAAGGGGGGATGCTGAAGGAGCGCGCCAGTGTGTTCTGAGACATACAAATGGAATAAAGTGAAAAGGCAGCACTGCTGAAACCCCAAAATCCCCTTAAAAAAGAAACTTTCATCTTTAAAAAAAAAGGCTGCTTTGACGCTAATTCCATCTGCTCTCCCTTAAACTACTGTTATTAATAAGGCCCTGCCATGCCCATTCATATCCCCATTGTGCTTCAGACAACTCCTGCATTCAAGAAAATGACATTAGCTGCAAAGACAGTTGCAAAACCAAATTTAAAGAAAGAAATGCTAGCTTTTCAGCCCACATGTAAAAATGGGCATTTGCAAACAAAAGGAAAAAAAATGGCCCGTTTAAAAGTAAAGTGTGGAATAAAAGCTTGCCTTATTTAGCAATGTAAAGGGGTTGTGTTGTTGGTGATAACACACATGGGCTATTTTATTCCACAGGTTTGTTCTAATTTAGGACTCAAAATAAGAAAATAAAGATTTTAAACAACATGGGCTAGATTTTGCATGCTCCCAAAAACAAGTTATTCCAGATGGCAGAGCTAAAAGCTTCCCCCTAAGGAGGGGAGCCACACCATAAACTCTCAGCAGATACTAACACCTCAATGATAATTACTATGTTGGAAAGAATCTAGTCTAGGCTGAACCCACTGATAATGGAACTCCCAGGGCAAGGAAGGTTGAAGTGGGAAGGGGCAATAAACCTTCAATCAAGCTGAGAAACCCCCACCTTGCTTTGAAGGAAATGACAGTTGGTAGCAGTTGAAGAAAGACAAAAAGAATTATCCAGCGACAAAGAACTGCCATTTGTTTCCAAAGACTATTTCATAAATAAACTGTAAAGACTTTTTTATCTCTGCAGCAGGACTTTGTAAAAATGTAAAATGTTCGCAGTTTAAAAGTGATTTTTTGGGCTTTCTTTTAAGATATGGTAGAATTCACTGACACCTTGGGGACAGAAATGGCATAGTATTGCGGATCATAAGAAAAGTATCTATGTTGAAAATGTGAATTTTTGTACATACATCCCTTTTGATAATCCACACATGTGTATAAAGTTATGGAATTTTAGGCCGAATCTTTCGTACTCAAAATGACCAAAAAAGATTAAAAGGGTGAAACAAGGTCTCACAGGTTGCAGGATTGACTGCTATGCTCTACATAAAATATGTAACGTGATTATATCATTTATTAAGGTGCTGCAAATGTACAAATGTGTAAATTCTGTTAGGACTGATTTTTTGGTAAAAAGGTCTTGGGGAAGGCTTTCTACATCATAAATTAGTTAAGCCGGCCCAGCAATATAGTCTCTGATGACACTATGCCTTATAAATAGGAGTCCCAGACAAGACTCTAGACACACTCCTTCTGATTTTCCAGCACCAGCGTTCCTGTCCCATCCATCCAGATCCCAACTACAAGGCCAAAGCATTGCTGACCATACTCCAGGGCCCACTGCAAAAACCAAGCAGTTACGATCCTATTCCCAGCAAGGCCTCAATTCTGAAAGCCCACTAATCTCCCATTAAAAAGGGTGAAAGATGTGGTATTCCTTTTTGCATCCCTAACCAGCCTCGCTTGCTGCCCATTAACCACCGCTATCCTGCCATCCAGCTGACCTTTGGCATCCAGTGGCCAGAATCGCCATTCCGCTGTCTTGCCATCCGGTGATCAGAACTGCCCAGCTGTTTACCAGACATGCTGCCGTGTAGGGACCGGAACCTATTGACGGTCCAAAATCCCAAAGCTAAAAAGTGGACTGAGTATAATCGCCACCCCATAGAAACCCATAGCCTACCTTGTCTTTGTCCTTATCCCACCCTTTAAGCCATCCTATCCTTATCCTGGTAACTTGTAAAACTGAGACTCATTCTTGCAACCCTGCCTTTGATTTCTGGTGCTAGCGCCATCTCTTTAGTAATTTTGTCTTGTGTTATCCTAAACCATTAGTCCTATTTCGAGTGATCGGACTGGTTTCCGCCAGGGTTGGGCGCTGGGGTGACAGGGTTGAAATCGTGAATCAACCCTGGATCTTACTGTATCCCTCTTTGGTGGGCTAGCACCTTTTTAGATCTTGCACAACTCAACCAGTTTCATAGCTAGAGACCTAGTTTCACTTCTAGAATATCCCTGGGATATACCTCCACCCCCCAGCCCAATAGCCACACTCCAAATCAGTGTATTTCTCCCGTTTTTATAAACCGTTTGGGTAATTTAAGGTGGGAATTTAAAACATTTCAACGTTTTCGAATCTTCCGTTCTAGTGGTCGACTTGCCTTTCACATGAGGAACCTCATGTTTTATTTGTTTTTCCCACTCACTCCTCTGCGAACTCTCTGCATTTTAGAAAAAGGGGCTGGTGGCTGTCCAATCAGGACAGCCAGCCCCCAGTGGGAAATGGTTTGATTCAGGCACTCTGGTAGACAAAGGGCAGGGGAGTGTAAAACTCCTCTCCCACTTCCTGCCTTCACAGACACACTGGAGCCTGTGTTCCAGTCAAAGGCAAAACACAACTACAGACCTCCCTCTCCCAGAATGGTAGAAGTGCTAACAAAGGACAACCATGTGAGAAAATGCCAAAAAAGAAAGGAGCCACTGTGTTAGACCATAGGTGACCCTATTGTGCAAAACCGAGACTATGAATACAGTCTGCAGTAAAACAAATAGCACAACAGTTGGTAGAACATGTCTATGGTCACCAGCCATACCTGTAGGGTTGTCACTGACTAAAAAGTCACAGGAGCAGAGAGAAGGGGGACACTAGTTATCTCCTTAGAACTCCACATAAGATGGTGTATGTTAATCTCTCATAGGATAACGTTTTGGGTGGGACTCAAAGTATCCCTCCATCTGTAAGAACGGTAGTTGTTTAAGCATGGTGAAATAATGTCAAAGGAGAACCCAATGGGTTCCCAGCAACACTGCACAGATGGTGCTGTGTGCTGCAAACGTTAAACACAGATGCCTTTAAAGAGATATGGAGGCAGTAGACACCATACCAAAGATAAAACACTTAGAATAGAGTTCCAAAAGTCAGAGCAAATAAGAATGAATGAGGGGGGTTGTGGGGGAGGGGAAAGGCTCCCCTCATTAAGGATAGAAAGAAACATGTCCAGAAGTCCAGCAGACAGGTCTGCAGGGTCTCACTAGGAGAGTGGATGAAGCATAAAAATGATAAATACCCCTAACACATGGTTCTCTACTTTGCTGGCAAGTATAGGGATGTTTGAAACGTGTATTTGTGTATAAACAACAAACCCACTGGTGTGTAACCTACAACAGTTAGTAGATCACTATTCACATGCAATGAATTACTTATTCATTCAAGTATGCAATTAAAGAGAGTAGACGACCCTGTATATAATGCAATGTGTATACACAATATATTTAAAAAAATGTTTGTACATGTCCTGTTTTTTTCTAATATGTATTAAACAGCAGTTACGCTCTTATCAATTCTTACTAATCATCACTCACACACATGCATTTGTCCAGTGTCTGGTGCATACATGCTCAAGAAGCAGGGATTAATGATGTACTGTAAGCAGATACAATTTCACACAACATACAAATAGAACACAAGATACTAAACATAAAATGTGAATGTTGATAGAGTAGACTGTATCCTGGACTCTGTTTCTTACTCCAGGTGTTTAACAGCCCCTAACAAAGTTCCAGTGAATTCTTCACATTGCCTAATAGGAACAAAACATGTGGGGCAGGCTTTGAGACATTGTAAACCTCTATTTTGTATGTATTTATACTGTTTTGTTTATCATACATAATTATATCCTGGACTGCGAGTTAGAGCCAAGAATATATTATACCAAAAGGGTATTTTTTTCTCAGTTGCTATGTATTAGATATTTCCAGATTTAATGCATCTATGCACCAGACACTTTAAGGAAGATGTGCAAGTGATGATTAGTAAGAATTGATAGAGCGTAACTGCTGTTAATACATGTCCTGCTTTTTTAGAATATGTATTGAATAAAAATGTTTATATATTGTTGTGCATACACCGGTTGAATTATATACATGGTCCTCTACTCTCTGTAATTGCATAATTTAATGAATACTTACTTCTTTGCATGAGAATAATAAAGATTTATGTTCCAACTGTGTGGTATGTTACATGCCAGTCTATTTGTTGTTTATACAGTATTTTAATGCAGGGGTATCCACCTGCGTTCCACCCTGGGGTCTCTGTTGTGTGTGTGTTCATTTGAAACTTTTGTTTGACATTTAAATACATGTTTCACTGTGCATGGCTGGCCTTTTTGTGGTAGCATTGCACCAAATATGAAGTGTGCTTCTGATGATATGCGGAGCAGGACGGTTTGGCACAGCCGTTCCAGCGATGACCGATGATTGGTGATCAGATTGATCTGATTGGCTGCAGATTCAGTTTTGTCGCGATCACTTTGCCGCTGGGATGTTGTGGCGCTAGGATGTTTTGGCGCAAGGCAAAAAATGGATAACATATACCTCGAAATGGCTGCACCAAATCGTCCTTCTCCGGGGCACACGGTACGTTTCACTTTTACCATTGGGTAGGAAGGGTGCACAAAGAATCAACTTGGAAAGATGAAGACGATAACTTGCACTGAGTTAAGAAAACTTAAGCAATGTTGTTGCACGAAGATCAGAGTGTTTTCAAGTAAAATTATAGATTTGTGCAATGTCTTAATGTGTTTAGTCATCATTGAAGGCAACTGAAGCGCACGGGACGCGTTTAAGGTTGTCCACGGTCACAAACACACCATACATTAAATCTCAGTGTACAAACAGAGATGCCTAAACGTGAGTTTACAGTAGCCAGTATGTAGGAGGCGTGAAAGAAAAAAAAAGTGTGCTTTGAAGTTATCGAGAAAGTCAACTATCCTGAAAAGCTTCAATGTTTAGCTCATAGTGGACCCGATTTACAAAAACATGCTCGATGGGACTTTCCCCATGTTAAAACATTTTTGTAAATCAGGCCCTATATGCCCTCAAGCACTAAGTATGTTTTTAAAGTAAAACACAAAGTACATCCCATTCATACAATGCTCACAAACAAATTTATTTTTTGCTTGTGATACACTTGAAGGTGTGTTATTACCAAACACAACGGTACTCATTTTATCAAATCCGAGGTGGTAAAAGCTTGGGCATTGCCCTGAAGAGAACCAAATCTTTACCTTGCTAGTCTCCGATTTTTTGTTATAGCAGGCAAACACACAGGTGACACTTTGCCTGCTTTGATTATTGTTTAACCCTATCAATGCACTTTCTATAAGAAGAATATGGCTGAGACGCTAGGTCATTTGGTAATGGTATGTGACTCATTAAAAGAGATTAGAGAATTCTACGTAGCGGATTTCAAGATGGATGAAAGTACATTGAGTCCGAAGGAGTGGTGGGCCTGGGCTATCATGGGGGGGAAAAGATCAGTTTAACTATTGCTGTCCTGAAGTTTATTGAAAAAGTCCTAAAGATGAAGAGTGAATGGAACGAAGAGATGTAATTGAATCATGTTGGTTTTAAAATATGGAGAGGCAATGACAGATAGTATTGTATAATGAGATAAGGAAAGTTAATGAATGGCTTCGAATGAGTATGACTAAGCAATGAAATGAATGAAAGATGGAAAGTGAATTAAAGTTTTAATTTGCCTGGCCTCTTTTTTTAAATTGAAGTAAGTAATGTTAAAGCAATGTTAAAGGTTTATATAAAGAGAAAGAATTGTTTGCTCTTTTTTATTGTTAAACCAATAAAACATTAAAAACAAAACAAAAATAGTTTAACCCTACTTTCCTGGGTACCCTTTATTCGTGTATGCTTATGTTCGCGTGTTCTCCAAGCGCGCCTAGAGTAAAAGGGAAGACAACGTACTGTGGCTGATCAGTGCATCCACATTTTAAATAAGAATAATTTGGGAAAGGTGTGCAGCAAACGCCCTCAGATTTCTGTCCACTCGTGCTTTCAACCTGAAAAGCATCTCGGCCTGAGCTACCAGAGAACAACAAACTAAAATTCATAGAATTTCGCAGAGAAGTGTCGCAAGCGGCTGGCGCAGAGTGTCCGCGTGTGATTGACTGCGCCAGGCACGTGCGCTAAAACCGATTTCCGCGCACAGTGTATTCATGGATTTCAGGCTTCCAAACCAGCCGTGGCGCAGAGAATCGCAGCGACCCTGCAGCAGCGCCAGTAACGCCCCCAAGAACGCCCTCGCGCAAGGAAAAGCCATCAAAATCGCTAAATCATCGCAAAGGGCTGCGCTAACCCTGGACCAGTTCACCGGGCTGGCAAACAGCAAACGCCAAGCGGGGAACGTGCATTGCAGGGGTGCGCGGGAAGTTCCACACGCGACTGGCCCCGTGCAAGCAGGGTACGTGAATTTCAGGGGTGCGTGGGAAGTTCCACACGTGATTTCAGCAGGGTACGTGCATTGCAGGGGTGCGCGGGAAGTTCCACACGCGACTGGCCCCGTGCAAGCAGGGTACGTGAATTTCAGGGGTGCGCGGGAAGTTCCACACGCGATTCCATCAGGGTACGTGTATGTCAGGGGTGCGCGGGAAGTTACACACGCGAATGGGCCAGTGCGAGCAGGGTACGTGTATTCCATGGGTGCGCGGGAAGTTCCACACGCGATTTCATCAGGGTACGTGTATTTCAGGGGTGCGCGGGAAGTTCCACACGCGATTGGCCCAGTGCGAGCAGGGTACGTGTATTTCAGGGGTGCGCGGGAAGTTCCACACGTGATAGTCCCAGTGCGAGCAGGGTACGTGTATTTCAGGGGTGCGCGGGAAGTTGCACACGCGATACCAGCAGGGAATGTGTATTTCAGGGGTTCTGGGGAGTACTACACGTGAATTGGCCGTGTGGGTCCTCCCAGGTGTACGCTCCACAACCTCCACGGGCCCTGCAGGCAGCCCACAACACGGGGGACTACCCTGCACCCCTGCTCATGTCCCGCAGGCAGCCCATCCACCATGGGCATGCCCCCCAGCCAACCCACATGTCACCTTGCACTACTGATCAACAATGCATGTCTCCCACCACCCCCACCCCCCAGCACTGTGGGGCACCTGCCAGCAGGCCCCCACCCATGTCTCCCACCACCACCACCCCCAGCCACCAGGGGCAGCCTCCACCAGGCCCCCACTCATGTCTCCCACCACCCCCACCCCCCAGCAGTGCAGGGGCATCCTCCACCAGGCCCCCACCCATGTCTCCCACCACCCCTACCCCCCAGCCACCAGGGGCAGCCTCCACCAGGCCCCCACTCATGTCTCCCACCACCCCCACGCCCCTGCCACCATGGGCATCCTCCACCAGGCCCCCACTCATGTCTCCCACCACCCCCACCCCCCAGCCACCAGGGGCAGCCTCCAGCAGGCCCCAACTCATGTCTCCCACCACCCCCATCCCCCAGCAGTGCAGGGGCAGCCTCCACCAGGCCCCCACTCATGTCCCCCTGCACCCCCACCCCCCAGCATCCAGGGACACCCTCCACCAGGCCCTCACTCATGTCTCCCACCACCCCCACCCCCCTGCCACCATGGCCACCCTCCAGCAGGCCCCAACTCATGTCTCCCACCACCCCCACCCCCCAGCAGTGCAGGGGCAGCCTCCACCAGGCCCCCACTCATGTCCCCCTGCACCCCCACCCCCCAGCATCCAGGGTCACCCTCCACCAGGCACCCACTCATGTCTCCCACCACCCCCACACCCAGCCACCAGGGGCAGCCTCCACCAGGCCCCCACCCATGTCTCCCACCACCCCCACCCCCCAGTCACCAGGGGCAGCCTCCACCAGGCCCCCACTCATGTCTCCCACCGCCCCCACCCCCCAGCCACCAGGGGGAGCCTCCACCAGGCCCCCACCCATGTCTCCCACCACCCCCACCCCCCAGCAGTGCAGGGGCAGCCTCCACCAGGCCCCCACTCATGTCTCCCACCACCCCCACCCCCCAGCCACCAGGGGCAGCCTCCACCAGGCCCCCACCCATGTCTCCCACCACCCCCACCCCCCTGCCACCATGGCCACCCTCCACCAGGCCCCCACTCATGTCTCCCACCACCCCCACCCCCCAGGGGCAGCCTCCACCAGGCCCCCACCCATGTCTCCCACCACCCCCACCCCCTGCCACCATGGCCACCCTCCACCAGGCCACCACTCATGTCTACCACCACCCCCACCCCCCCAGCCACCAGGGGCAGCCTCCACCAGGCCCCCACTCTTGTCTCCCACCACCCCCACCCCCCAGCCACCAGGGGCAGCCTCCACCAGGCCCCAACCCATGTCTCCCACCACCCCCACCCCCCAGCATCCAGGGTCACCCTCCACCAGGCCCCCACTCATGTCCCCCTGCACCCTCCATCCCCCAGCATCAAGGGTCACTCTCCACCAGGCCACCACTCATGTCTACCACCACCGCCACCCCCCAGCCACCAGGGGCAGCCTCCAGCAGGCCCCCACTCATGTCTCCCACCACCCCCACCCCCCAGCAGTGCAGGGGCACCCTCCACCAGGCCCCCACTCATGTCTCCCACCACCCCCACCGCCCAGCAGTGCAGGGTCACTCTCCACAGGCCCCCACTCATGTCTACCACCACCCCCACCCCCCTGCCACCATGGGCAGCCCCCACCAGGCCCCCACTCATGTCTCCCACCACCCCACCCCCCTGCCACCATGGGCAGCCTGCACCAGGCCCCCACCCCCAGCAGTGCAGGGGCGCCTCCACCAGGCCCCCACTCATGTCTCCCACCCCCCCACCCCCCAGGGGCAGCCTCCACCAGGCCCCCACCCATGTCTCCCACCACCCCCACCCCCCTGCCACCATGGCCACCCTCCACCAGGCCACCACTCATGTCTACCACCACCCCTACCCCCAGCCACCAGGGGCAGCCTCCACCAGGCCCCCACTCATGTCTCCCACCACCCCCACCCCCCAGCCACCAGGGGCAGCCTCCACCAGGCCCCCACCCATGTCTCCCACCACCCCCACCCCCCAGCAGTGCAGGGGCAGCCTCCACCAGGCCCCCACCCATGTCTCCCACCACCCACACCCCCCCAGCCACCAGGGGCAGCCTCCACCAAGCCCCCACCCATGTCTCCCACCACCCACACCCCCCAGCAGTGCAGGGGCAGCCTCCACCAGGCCCCCACTCATGTCCCCCTGCACCCCCACCCCCCAGCATCCAGGGTCACCCTCCACCAGGCCCCCAATCATGTCCCCCTGCACCCCCACCCCCCAGCATCCAGGGTCACCCTCCACCAGGCCCCCACTCATGTCTACCACCACCCCCACCCCCCAGCAGTGCAGGGGCAGCCTCCACCAGGACCCCACTCATGTCTCCCACCACCCCCACCTCCCTGCCACCATGGGCAGCCCCCACCAGGTCCTCACAATCCCCAATCATGTGCGTAATGGTCAGCCCTCCACAGCCAAAAAGCCCTACCAAGTAACCCATTCACCCACATGGAAATGGAAATCACATGTTACACCCCCAATGTTCATGAAGCTAATGAACCCATGTCCGTCACACACAATGGTTGCAATTGAATGGGAAAACACACAACATGACATGCATGAAACCAATGAGATGATACCACACAGTGAAGTATGGAAACAAAATTTTATTGAAAAAAATAAAGAATGCTAAAGAAAGAAAACAAACTACAATGTGAATGAGAAAAAAAAGCTGCATGTCCATATAAAAACACAAAACTGCAAATCAGAATCCAAAAAAAATTTGGCCAAAGTCAAATGTAAAAAAATCTCCATGCAATAAAGAACTATGTACAAAACTACCAAGGGTCCATGAGCCCAACTGAAAAAAGGAAACCTACTAAAAAACCTACCTAAAAATCAACTATATACAAAAAGTGGAGCAGTGTCCGTCGACTCCAAATCATAATAAGAAAGAAAGGAAACCTAAAACTAAAGAACTATATACAAAGGCGGCGGGCAAGTCCAGCGGCTCACTCTGTGGTGTCCCGGGCCAGGGCATCATCGAACTCCTGTTCGATGTCCCGGAGGCGGTCCAGTTCCATGGCCCCGAGGGTCCGCAGGGACGACGCCGTGTCCTCCTCCAACCCCCTGCGGATTGCCTCGAGGCACTCGGCCCGCCTCAGGGCCCTACGCATGGAGTTCTCCGCCCTGACCATTGTGAGCCGCGCCTCTTCCGCCCGCCGCCGCTCTGCACCTATGGCGTGGCCCAACCGCTGCCACACGGAAGACACTCTCTGTCCTGGGTCCCCCTGCCCTCCGGCCGATGCCTGCCCCTCCGATGTCGAAAGCCCTGAGCCTTCATGTCTCCCACCATGTTGCTGCTGCTCTGCCTCTGCCCATGCACTGCCTCCTGCTGCCTGCACATCCACCGCCGGCTGGGGTGCATTTGTTGATGTGGCCACCCCTGCTGGACCTCCGACTCCCGACTGTGGCAGGGATGCCTCCTCCACCAGCCTGGCCGCACTGTCAGAGGCAGCTCCACAGGTTACCCAGGTTACTGATGGGTGGGAAGATGGCACAGAAGACGACTGGCGCGTAGGGGGTCCAGTTGAGGAGGGGGTCAGAGCAAGCCCCATCAGACGGAGGAATCCGGCCTGGGTGACCTGTCCCAGCAGGCTGATGTGGTCAACGAGCCATTCGAGATGACGTGCAGTCTCTCCATGAAAAGACTGCAGGTCACCTCGCATGGCCCGTTGACGCAACGCCACACCATCCAGGACAGGCTCAACCCGGACCTGGATGGCCACGTCCGCCGGCAGAGGAAGGCCAGTTGACGTCAGCTCATCCCCTGCCTGAAAACGGGTCTGGACGTAGGCATCCCTGCTGGTGCAAGATGATGCAGGGACAGAATCGGGAACAGGATTGCACACAGGCACCTCTGCGGCCGCCTGTGCTGCCTCCTGTCCCTGGTCCTGCACTGCACCACTAGCACCAGTGGGATCCCCACCTCCAGACCCCGTCTCTGGTGCTTGCACGGCCCCCTCCTCCACCAAACCCCCCACCAACCTGGATGACTCCGTGCCATCTTCCCCTGTTGGGCCCTGTGGGGTCCCAGCTGCCCCTTCTGCTGCCGAGGAGTCCAACTGCAACCTCCGCCTCTTGGACCTCCTCCCGGCAGCTGCGGCCTGGGACGCGGCACCGGACTCCTCACTCCCCGACGAGATGACAACACGGGAGGGGAGCCGGGCCTTGCCTCTCCGGCTGGCGGTTGGATCCCTGCCGCTGTGCTCCACAGCACCTTCTCCGCCCTCTTCATCAGTTGACGCTGCAGACAGGGAGAAACAAAACACAGGCATCAGGGCACTGTACAATGGACACATACACGCATGACAGTTGCACATGAGTGGCATTGGCAAACCTCAGACATGTCATCACAATCCCCAACACACATGTCATTGCAACTCGCACACATGAGCCATACCACAGCCATATCGCAACTGCCACCACCATCCCTACACATACAACAGCATCAGCAGCCAAAGGGGAGCCAGACATCACATGCAACACAGGAAGTGCACCACACATGTACACACACCACCACACTTGCATGCATGTCTACACCTCTGCCAAGTGTCGCACTGTTCAGACGGGCATCCATGTCACATCTGCCAATCAGGCTTCCATATACCGCTGTCACATGCATCCATGTTGCATCACTGTTGCACCCTTGACAAATACACACACATGCACATGTACACAGTGCTCATACATGCAGCCGAAAACAACATACATGCCTGACATCACGGACATGTCTACTTACATACACATTCATCCAAACATGTGTGCACGCACAACTGCATTTGCCATGCAAGCCCACACACACAAGCACCTTCCATGTCTCACACATTACAGCCCTCGCATGTGTCAGCCCCAGGGCCCTGTACACCCCCACCCATACTCGACCCCATACAAACAGATGTGCAACCGGCACAATACCGAATAATCACCACACGCAGTGCTCACAATCAGGATGCATGTACACTCACCGCTCGACTCCAGACGGGTCTGCTTCTCTAGGACCTGGACGTGGAGCGCTGGGGATATGCGTTCCAGGACCCCCATCTGTTCTTCCGACAAGTGGCCCCGGCGCCCCTTGGCATCCGCTGCCTTCAAGAGGCGCCGGGCCTTGTTCAGGGTCCTGGACCTGAAGTCCTCCCAGCGCTTCCTGACATGTTGTAAGTCCCGGACTGCCACCCCCTCCGCGTTGATGGCAGTCACGATGTCAGTCCAGATCCGAGTCCGTCCTTCCTTGTCGGCGCGGGACCTTCCGAAGAGGGCATCATACTGCCCCAGGACTTGCTCCACCAGGACACCAACTTCGGTGGCACTGAAGCTGGTGCCTCTCTGCCTCTCTGGCCGGGGGTTGTCAGTGGTCACAGATGGTGTTTGCCCCGACATGACAACCCCAGAGGCAGGAGTGGGTGGGCAACTGGGTCCTGGGGCTGGGCTGTGGAGCGATGGAATTCCAGTCGGGAGTCTTCGGTTCCAGCAGGGGTTGTCACAGCAACAGCACCCCTGGCTGATGTGCAGGCAGCAAATGGCAGTGCACGTGGGCAGCAGGCAGTCAGGCAGCAGCAGATGGCAGGTGGGAGCATGCTTGGGGCTCTGGGGGGCAGTAGTTCGGCCTTCTGGGCAGGAGCGTGGTCTTCCGTGTGCTTACGCGTGGCCAGCTTGGTACGGAGTGATTTGGCATGTGAAAATCCTGCACGTCAGCGTGAAAACCGAGGAAAGGCCATTAGCGCGTAAGCGCGTCAGCACGCATACGCGCATCTATTGGACCAAAGGCCCTCAGCGCGTAAGCGCGTCTGTGACGTGACCCGCACGGGTGTTTCCCACACAGCACGTGATGACAGAGCACACGTGGAAAGACTGCACGTCAGAGTGTCATCGCGTGTAATTGGACAGCACGTCAGAGTCTCATCGCGTGTAATTGGACAGCACGTCAGGGTGTCATCGCGTGTAATTGGACAAAAGTGCACGTACACGCGATTGGCCTATGTACGTGTATATCAGGTCAGCGCACCTGTATCCCGGTGTGCGTGGGAATTTCCACACGCTATTGGACTGGGTACTGGATTTCAGGGGTGCGCGGGTCACACGCTCGCCTACAACACGTGCAATGCATTAATTTGCGCGCTAACAAAATAACAAGCTCAGACCCAGGATGAACATACCGTTCCTAGCAGCAGTGGGCGTGGCCTACCAAAGGAGGAGGAGGAGGATAGTCAGGGCCAGAATGATCACACCCAGAACCAGCCTTTTCGGGATGCCTGATGACCAGGTGCATGGGAGGTACAGGTTTCCACCACACATCATACTGGACCTGGTGAGTGAGTGGGAGGATGACCTCACATCACCCACCCTGTGCTCCCAAGCACTCAGCCCCTTGGAGAAGGTCCTCAATGTACTGCACTTCTCAGCCACTGGATCATTTCACTGGACAAGTGCCATTGTGGGTGGTGTATCACAGGCCACCCAGTCACGCTGCCTACACCAGGTCTTGAACATCATCACTGCACGCCCATCAGTCCGCAGGCACATATACCTGCCCAGAACCCCTGCAGAAAGGCATGCTGCCGCCCTGGATTTTTACGCTGTGGCACGATTCCCCAAAGTGCTAGGTGCCATCGACTGCACCCATGTGGCTCTACGTCCCCCCAGGGCATCTGAGCACATCTATAGGAACCGCAAGCACTGGCATTCCATCAACGTGCAGGTAGTATGTAATGCCAAGGGAATCATCACCTCAGTATATGCCAACTATCCCGGGTCAACCCACGACAGCTTCATTTACCGAATGTCCACCCTAAGCCGGGACCTAGAAGCTGGGCGGCATGGCGATACATGGCTGCTTGGTGAGTATGAATGCCACTGCACACGCATGCATGTCAGATACTGAGCAAGGTCACAACCCCACCAATGATACCAATCACCACCTCCACAGGGGACAGTGCCTACCCTCTCAGCCCCCACATGATGACGCCAATTCGGAACCCCACCACGCCACCCCAGGTAAGATATAACGCAGCCCACATTACAACCCGGGGCATAGTGGAGCGCACATTCGGAGTGCTGAAGTCACGCTTTCGCTCCCTTGACCGTTCTGGCGGGCAGCTGTTGTACGCTCCCCCAGTAGTGTGCAGGATCATAGTGGCAGCATGTGTCCTGCACAACGTTGCAACACGCCGGGGCCTGGCCGTGGACATGGTGGTGCCCCCCCATCCCCAACCACATGCACAGCCGCTGCGCATGGGAGGGGAAAGGGCACGGGGGAGGCAGCCCGTACACAGCTAGTGGCTAATTACTTCACATAGAAATCACACCCCTGTGGAGTGCACACTGCCCTGGCACATTCCATCTGACAATCAATGATGACTCAACCTTACACGGATCCTGAATGTCTGGAGAATGAACCGTGAAAACCATATCAGCCTGAGATTGTTCACCTGGAAGTGTCACAATGTGTGCATCCCTACCCACACAGACACCACCAATGCAGTTTTGTGAAGTTACACATTCAAGCAGCTAAAATGAATACCCACTTGCAAAATGCAATAAGAGGACAGTGCCATGTCAGCCAACCCAACCCCAGCACCGCCACACGACACACCGTGCCATGTCATGCTATTTGCAGGTAAACAAAGTAATCCCCACAACATGACACTAGTGTCACAATGTACAGTGTCCCTATTAGAAACTTGCAACACCTGAAATGCTCACAGTAATGCCGGACCAACAACAAACTTGAGCACGTACTACCATTAACATGACATCACTAATGTTAAATATTAGTAGTCTCACCACCTGGAAATGCCTGCACTCCCACCACTACCAACTGTGCAGTGTTGGCGCCATGTAGAGTTGCAGGTGCACTGCTGCCAACATGGACCACATCTCCAAACTAGAGGTCCTTGTGTAGACATGAGGAAGGGACCTGCAAATTGGGAGGGAGACACAGAAGATGAGTTACACATCAATGCAACATGCAGTGTACAACACAACAGCAATATGCACTAGGAATGTATACACAGTATTGACTACAGACTGCCCACACAGCTCATGGGAGTCCAACGTCACTGTGTAATTCACTGTCACTTGGGCACACCCTTTGCAAGCCCATGGAAACGGGAAGCAGGAGGGGTGTGTGCGACTCAAACCCAAGCATCTGAACCAAATACATTAAAAGCCTGCATGTGCCCAGCCACAATGCAGTGTATGCCCACAGGAACCACGGAAGCCAACAAATCGTCCCAAAAAAATTGGGAATAAAATAAATAAAAATAAAAATAAAAAAAATCAAAAATGGCCATTGAAGGGCCCGGGGGGGTTGGGGAGGCCACCCAGGAGGTCCGAGGACAGGATGCACACCAGAACCCACCTGCGTGGATCCTGGGGAAAAAAACACCTCCATGGGCTCATGGCCCACACGGCTACCCTATTGTGGGAGTATCACTGCTGTCGCTATTATCACCCTGTGCAGCTGCATCCGGAGGTGGTTGCACTATGGGAGGCAGCCCACGCAAGGCCCTAGTCTGCTCCTCCATGGCTGCAAGCATGCGGGTGTGGTAGGTCTGGTTCTGGAGGATGAGTGTGCGGAGGTCCCCATGCAACAACTCACGGGATGCCTGGACCTCCGCCCTCGTTGCCTGCATCTCAGCTGAGAGCGTACGGGTGAGACGCTCCAGCTGCTGTTCTGTCCTTTGGTGTGTTGAAGCCTCAAGCTCAACAAGAGTCGTCCTGAGGTGAAGGAGCTCCTGCCTCAGGGCTTCCCTGTGGCCCTGGGACTCAATGGAGATGGCCTCCTGCAGAGTCGCCAGTGCCGCCCGCCTGTCCCTGTTGGACCCCAACATGTCCTCCCTGTGTGACTGGCAGATGGAGTCGGTTGCCTGCTCTAGTCGCTCCATCAGCCTTTCAGGGGGGACAATGGAAGTGGCCACCCTATCCATGGCCTGAGCCATCATCTCGGATGATGCTGCCTGTTGGGATGCCATACCGTAAATGGATTGCTCCCATGCGGTATTGCCAGGTGGCGTACGGCCACCACGTCGGCGGGCACCACACCTGTCTGGGGCAAGGCGAACTGCACCTTGCTGTGCCGGCACTGCCTGAGGCTGCAGGACTGCATTCCCCCTCTGATCTGCTGGCCCAGGAACAGGATCAGATGTCGCGGAGTGTGACCCTGCATCCGTAACCACCAAAGGCGTAGCTGCCAACACTGACATCCCCATTGAGGGTTCTGACCCTGGTGCAGGTGGGTGGGACAGAACAGAATCCCACCCTGGAACACTCACCTGCGACGGCACGTAGGTCTCATCCAAATCAACACCTGAGTACAGCTCGGGGGAGGTGCAGCCAGAGACACCCCTTGAGAGCACGACCTGCAGCACTTGTGGGTTCTCACCCACCACCACACCACGTCCCTCACTGGTGGTTGGTCGGCCCTCGGACCCCTCCTGGGTCTGCACCATCTCCACAACCCCAGCAATATCAGGTGCGTCTTCCCCTGCAAAGACATAAAAACAAAGAAATGGAAACAGGCATTAGCACCATGGCACACAATGAGGGCTGAGAAGCAAGAGAACCAGTACTTGTTTGACACATGTCCCACATGACTAAAACCCTCCCATGCATGCACCCTCACTGCGTATGAAGGGCAGGCAAATGGCACACACTGATGACACCAAGATGGAAGATGAACACATTTTCGGCATGCTGCCTGGCAGTGGCATCACACATTGGCCTGTGATTGCCAGGTGAAACACACATGCCATCACACAGATGGCATGTACCATTGCTATTGAGTGAAGATGGAGAGGAGGGCAGCACCTATTCATTCAGTCCAGTTCCCGCATGTAATAGCTTTTCTAATTCAAACAGGTCAGATTCTTCACCTGGAGCTGCCAGTCCGAAATGGTGCAATTGCAAAGGGACATGTTTGAACAAATGATATCCAGGTAACAAAGTCACTCCACTTTACCATAGCCAAGTCAGACATGTGACTAGAGGACTGCGACATGCCTAGTAAAAGTGGTGGAATGCAAACAATCTGACTAAATGAACAGTGAAAAATTAAGCAACAATGTTGTGGCAAGGTGACACTTCAAGGGCAACTGGCGTGCAGTTGGGCTAGATGTCTACTGTTGGCAGAAGGGATACTGCTATGGTCAAATGCAGCTGCGTAGGATGTATTGCATGAAGCACATGGCTGACCCATACGACTCAGGCGCACACACTCTCACCTGGCACACAAACAGAAGCCCTCACACACAGCATGCACATGGATGACACACACATGAATGTGCACTCACCGGACAATGCCTCGTAATCAGCCAAATCTCCCACGCCTTGGATCTGTTCCTCCGTGACGTAGGTCCCAGCGACTGACTCATGTGGAGTGAGTTCCATGTCTACTACTGGAGACCCACCTCCAGTCACTAGAGTTGCGGCATGACTTGAGGCCAGCTTACTCTTTGCCCTGCGCTTTAGGTAATTCCAGTGCTTATAGCAATCATTGGCTGTGCGCCTCACGATTCCAAGGGCACTTACGATGTCCGCAACGGTCTGCCAGTGTGCCTGGCGTTGTGCAGGTGTGGTCTTGGATCCTGCAACAATGACCATCTCGTTGTCATGTGCGGACACATACTCGACAAGTGCATTCAGTTCGTCATCCGTGAAGCTGGGCTTCCTGGACGGGCCGGACTGTGTAGCCGTGTCTGGGGCATCAGCCTGTGCCGGACGAGCACTCCTCCTCTTCCGCTTGGAAGGTGGTGGTGATCCTGAGTGTCCTGCGCCGCTCTGGACACTAGGGGCAGGAGCCCTGGTGGACTCTGTATCAGGAGTGTGGGATTGCACACTCAGCATGGGAGTTGGTGCAGGCATTGGCTCTAGTGTGATGGTGTCAGGGGGAATGTCAGCAGCATGGACTAGGACCGACACTGTCCGGGCTGGGTGTGTGAGGGCTGGGGTGGATGGAGCCGCAGCTGCCCCTGCAGCCTCTCCGCCCTGCCTACTTGGTGCAGCAGATGACCTTGCTGCCCCAGATGCACGTGGCATGGTGACATCAACGTGCACCAGCGCACGTGTCATAGGCCTGCTGACCTGGAAGTCAGCCATGGAGTCAGCCAGGTCTGGTGCCACAATGGGCTGGTCCAACAAGGGCTGAGCATGGATGGTGTCAGCCACATCAGCCTCAACGGGAGGAGGGGGGATTATGGGTGCCCTTGACTGGTCCTCCACACATGGGGGGACAGGCTCACCCTGCAAGTAACGACCACGTCCCCTACCGGATCCACCACGGCCACCACTTGTGGCTCTTCCACCTTTGCCACCCTTACGGAATCCTCGCCTCCCAGCCATGGCACTGATGTTAATGTGCGTATGGGAGTGGCTGTAAAATATTGTCCTGGGCAATTGGGGGTCAAAGAGGTTGGGTACCAGATGGTAATTGTACCCTAGTGCTCTTGCAAGGCTGATTGTAACCCCTGGGGAAAGATGACGGGTCACGCTACGCACAGGAGCCCCAAAAAAGGGAGATGACGTGCACGCAACCCCTCCTAGACCACGTGTGCAGAAAGAAAAACCTGCACTACGCTGTGGCACCCAGTAACACAAGAATGAACGTATGCGTGTCACACGCAGCCTAAAATGACCTCTGAAGGGGTAGGCTACACACGGGGCGAGCACAGATGTTAGATAAGTGCGTGACTCACCGTCTGCCAGGTAAAAGAGCGTGAAAAAGGAGCGCGTTTGGTTGGCAACACCCCCGCCAAAAGAAGATTTGTACGCTGTCTGAGGAGACAGGACAACAGTAGAAGGGAACACTGTTTGAGGGAACAGGCCCAGGTAAACCAGTAAAAGAGAAAAAAGAGAAAAAGCTGTCAGAGGTAACAGGGAATACGAACTTGAAACGCTGTGAAGTAAATCTCGTGTGAAACGACAAGAAGTACAGAATTCATCCGCTCGCTCTCCACGAAAAGCATGTACAAGGAAATGGTGTTCCACGCGTACCTTTTATACAGGCCCACACGTCCAGCGTCACTTATGCGGCGTGTACGCGCTAGGGCCATTTCCACCAATTACACGCTTTGTCACTTATGCGTGTAGGGCCATTTCCACCAATCACACGCGATGACACTCTGACGTGCAGTCTTTCCACGTGTGCTCTGTCATCACGTGCTGTGTGGGAAACACCCGTGCGGGTCACGTCACAGACGCGCTTACGCGCTGAGGGCCTTTGGTCCAATAGAATCGCGTATGCGTGCTGACGCGGTTACGCGCTAAGGGCCTTTCCTCGGTTTTCAAGCTGACGTGCAGGATTTTCACGTGCCAAATCACTCCGTACCAAGCTGGCCACGCGTAAGCACATGGAAGACCACGCTCCTGCCCAGAAGGCCGAACTACTGCCCCCCAGAGCCCCGAGCACGCTCCCACCTGCCATCTGCTGCTGCCCACGTGCACTGCCATTTGCTGCCTGCACATCAGCCAGGGGTGCTGTTGCTGTGACCACCCCTGCTGGAACCGAAGACTCCCGACTGGAATTCCATCGCTCCACAGCCCAGCCCCAGGACCCAGTTGCCCACCCACTCCTGCCTCTGGGGTTGTCATGTCGGGGCAAACACCATCTGTGACCACTGACAACCCCCGGCCAGAGAGGCAGAGGGGCACCAGCTTCAGTGCCACCGAAGTTGGTGTCCTGGTGGAGCAAGTCCTCGGGCAGTATGATGCCCTCTTCGGAAGTTCCCGCGCCGACATGGAAGGACGGACTCGGATCTGGACTGACATCGTGACTGCCATCAACGCGGAGGGGGTGGCAGTCCGGGACTTACAACATGTCAGGAAGCGCTGGGAGGACTTCAGGTCCAGGACCCTGAACAAGGCCCGGCGCCTCTTGAAGGCAGCGGATGCCAAGGGGCGCCGGGGCCACTTGTCGGAAGAACAGATGGGGGTCCTGGAACGCATATCCCCAGTGCTCCACGTCCAGGTCCTAGAGAAGCAGACCCGCCTGGAGTCGAGCGGTGAGTGTACATGCATCCTGATTGTGAGCAGTGCGTGTGGTGATTATTCGGTATTGTGCAGGTTGCACATCTGTTTGTATGGGGTCGAGTATGGGTGGGGGTGTACAGGGCCCTGGGGCTGACACATGCGAGGGCTGTAATGTGTGAGACATGGATGGTGCTTGTGTGTGTGGGCTTGCATGGCAAATGCAGTTGTGCGTGCACACATGTTTGGATGAATGTGTATGTAAGTAGACATGTCCGTGATGTCAGGCATGTATGTTGTTTTCGGCTGCATGTATGAGCACTGTGTACATGTGCATGTGTGTGTATTTGACAAGGGTGCAACAGTGATGCAACATGGATGCATGTGACAGCGGTATGTGGAAGCCTGATTGGCAGATGTGACATGGATGCCCGTCTGAACAGTGCGACACTTGGCAGAGGTGTAGACATGCATGCAAGTGTGGTGGTGTGTGTACATGTGTGGTGCACTTCCTGTGTTGCATGTGATGTCTGGCTCCCCTTTGGCTGCTCATGCTGTTGTATGTGTATGGATGGTGGTGGCAGTTGCGATATGGCTGTGGTATGGCTCATGTGTGCGAGTTGCAATGACATGTGTGTTGGGGTTTGTGATGACATGTCTGAGGTTTGCCAATGCCACTCATGTGCAACTGTCATGCGTGTATGTGTCCATTGTACAGTGCCCTGATGCCTGTGTTTTGTTTCTCCCTGTCTGCAGCGTCAACTGATGAAGAGGGCGGAGAAGGTGCTGTGGAGCACAGCAGCGGGGATCCGACCGCCAGCCGAATACGCAAGGCCCGGCTCCCCTCCCGTGTTGTCATCTCGTCGGGGAGTGAGGAGTCCGGTGCCGCGTCCCAGGCCGCAGCTGCCGGGGGGAGGTCCAAGAGGCGGAGGTTGCAGTTGGACTCCTCGGCAGCAGAAGGGGCAGCTGGGACCCCACAGGGCCCAACAGGGGAAGATGGCACGGAGTCATCCAGGTTGGTGGGGGGTTTGGTGGAGGAGGAGGCCGTGCAAGCACCAGAGACGGGGTCTGGAGGTGGGGATCCCACTGGTGCTAGTGGTGCAGTGCAGGACCAGGGACAGGAGGCAGCACAGGCCGCCGCGGAGGTGCCTGTGTGCAATCCTGTCCCTGCATCATCTTGCACCAGCAGGGATGCCTACGTCCAGACCCATTTTCAGGCAGGGGATGAGCTGACGTCAACTGGCCTTCCTCTGCCTGCGGACGTGGCCATCCAGGTCCGGGTTGAGCCTGTCCTGGCTGGTGTGGCGTTGCGTCAACGGGCCATGCGAGGTGACCTGCAGTCTTTTCATGGAGAGACTGCACGTCATCTCGAATGGCTCGTTGACCACGTCAGCTGCTGGGACAGGTCACCCAGGCCGGATTCCGCTGTCTGATGGGGCTTGCTTCGAACCCCTCCTCAACTGGACCCCCTACGCGCCAGTCGTCCTCTGTGCCATCTTCCCACCCATCAGTCACCTGGGTGCCCTGTTGAGCTGCCTCTGACGGTGCGGCCAGGCTGGTGGAGGAGGCATCCCTGCCACAGTCGGGAGTCGGAGGTCCAGCAGGGGCGGCCACATCAACAACTGCACCCCAGCCGGCGGAGGATGTGCAGGCAGCAGGAGGCAGTGCACGGGCAGAGGCAGAGCAGCAGCAGCAACATGGTGGGAGACATGAAGGCTCGGGGCTTTCGACATCGGAGGGGCAGGCATCGGCCGGAGGGCAGGGGGACCGAGGACAGAGTGTCTTCCGTGTGGCAGCGGTTGGGCCACGCCATAGGTGCGGAGCGGCGGCGGGCGGAAGAGGCGCGGCTCACAATGGTCAGGGCGGAGAACTCCATGCGGAGGGCCCTGAGGCGGGCCGAGTGCCTCGAGGCAATCCGCAGGGGGTTGGAGGAGGACACGCCGTCGTCCCTGCGGACCCTCGGGGCCATGGAACTGGACCGCCTCCGGGACATCGAACAGGAGTTCGATGATGCCCTGGCCCGGAACACCACAGAGTGAGCCGCTGGACTTGCCCGCCGCCTTTGTATATAGTTCTTTAGTTTTAGGTTTCCTTTCTTTCTTATTATGATTTGGAGTCGACGGACACTGCTCCACTTTTTGTATATAGTTGATTTTGGGTAGGTTTTTTAGTAGGTTTCCTTTGTTCAGTTGGGCTCATGGACCCTTGGTAGTTTTGTACATAGTTCTTTATTGCATGGAGATTTTTTTACATTTGACTTTGGACAACATTTTTTTGGATTCGGATTTCCAGTTTTGTGTTTTTATACGGACATGCAGCTTTTTTTTCTCATTCACATTGTAGTTTGTTTTCTTTCTTTAGCATTCTTTATTTTTTTCAATACAATTTTGTTTCCATACTTCACTGTGTGGTATCATCTCATTGGTTTCATGCATGTCATGTTGGGTGTTTTCCCATTCAATTGCAACCATTGTGTGTGACGGACATGGGTTCATTAAGCTTCATGAACATTGGGGGTGTAACATGTGATTTCCATTTCCATGTGGGTGAATGGGTTACTTGGTAGGGCTTTTTGGCTGTGGAGGCTGACCATTACGCACATGATTGGGGATTGTGAGGACCCTGGTGGGGGCTGCCCATGGTGGCAGGGGGGTGGGGGTGGTGGGAGACATGAGTGGGGGCCTGGTGGCAGGGTGGTGGGGGTGGTGGGAGACATGAGTGGGGGCCTGGTGGAGGGGTGAACCTGGATGCTGGGGGTGGTGGGAGACATGAGTGGGGGCCTGGTGGAGGGTGGCCATGGTGGCAGGGTGGTGGGGGTGGTGGGAGACATGAGTGGGTGCCTGGTGGAGGGTGACCCTGGATGCTGGGGGGGGGGGTGCAGGGGGACATGAGTGGGGGCCTGGTGGAGGGTGGCCATGGTGGCAGGGGGGTGGGGGTGGTGGGGAGACATGAGTGGGGGCCTGGTGGAGTGTGACCCTGGATGCTGGGGGTGGGGGTGGTGGGAGACATGAGTGGGGGCCTGGTGGAGGGTGACCCTGGATGCTGGGGGGGTGGGGGTGCAGGGGGACATGAGTGGGGGCCTGGGTGGAGGGTGACCCTGGATGCTGGGGTGGGGGTGCAGGGGGACATGAGTGGGGGCCTGGTGGAGGCTGCCCCTGCACTGCTGGGGGTGGGGGTGGTGGGAGACATGGGTGGGGGCCTGGTGGAGGCTGCCCCTGGTGGCTGGGGGGTGGGGGTGGTGGGAGACATGAGTGGGGGGCCTGGTGGAGGCTGCCCCTGCACTGTTGGGGGGTGGGGGTGGTGGGAGACATGAGTGGGGGCCTGGTGGAGGGTGGCCATGGTGGCAGGGGGGTGGGGGTGGTGGTAGACATGAGTGGGGGCCTGGTGGAGGCTGCCCCTGGGTGGCTGGGGGGTGGGGGTGGTGGGAGACATGAGTGGGGGCCTGGTGGAGGGTGACCCTGGTGGCTGGGGGTGGTGGGAGACATGGGTGGGGGCCTGGTGGAGGGTGACCCTTGATGCTGGGGGGTGGGGGTGGTGGGGAGACATGGGTGGGGGCCTGGTGGAGGCTGCCCCTGCACTGGCTGGGGGGTGGGGGTGGTGGGAGACATGAGTGGGGGCCTGGTGGAGGGGTGATCCTGGATGCCTGGGGGTGCAGGGGGACATGAGTGGGGGCCTGGTGGAGGGTGGCCATGGTGGCAGGGGGGTGGGGGTGGTGGTAGACATGAGTTGGGGCCTGGTGAGAGGCTGCCCCTGCACTGCTGGGGGGTGGGGGTGGTGGGAGACATGAGTGGGGGCCCTGGTGGAGGGTGGCCATGGTGGCAGGGGGGTGGGGGTGGTGGTAGACATGAGAGGGGGCCTGGTGGAGGCTGCCCCTGGTGGCTGGGGGTGGTGGGAGACATGGGTGGGGGCCTGGTGGAGGCTGCCCCTGCACTGCTGGAGACATGAGTGGGGGGCCTGGTGGAGGCTGCCCCTGGTGGCTGGTGGTGGGGTGGTGGGAGACATGCGTGGGGGGGCCAGGTGGAGGGTGACCCTGGATGCTGGGGGGTGGGGGTGCAGGGGGACATGAATGGGGGCCTGGTGGAGGGTGGCCATGGTGGCAGGGGCTGGGGTGGTGGTAGACATGAGTTGGGGCCTGGTGGAGGCTGCCCCTGCACTGCTGGGGTGTGGGGGTGGTGGGAGACATGAGTGGGGGCCTGGTGGAGGCTGCCCATGGTGGCAGGGGGGTGGGGGTGGTGGGAGACATGAGTGGGGGCCTGTTGGAAGCTGCCCCTGCACTGCTGGGGGGTGGGGGTGGTGGGGAGACATGAGTGGGGGCCTGGTGGAGGCTGCCCATGGGGCAGGGGGGTGGGGGTGGTGGGGAGACATGAGTGGGGCCTGTTGGAAGCTGCCCCTGCACTGCTGGGGGGTGGGGTGGTGGGAGACATGAGTGGGGCC